>NC_048220.1:131296057-131449134 GCF_002007445.2 Ailuropoda melanoleuca
AGTAAGTCACTATGCTAGCCAATGTTCTTCCTATCGTGGTGGAAAAGACCTTACATGCTACCGAATGCCAGTTTATTCTCCTAAATATTTCTAAAGAGTTTCCATGTCTTTCTATCGTGATGCCAATGCCAAGCCATGGATTTTTCTTACCTGAACAACTGCCATAATCTCTTGGCAACTGATTTTCCTACAGCGACTCTTCCTGCTATCTGTTTTATAGCCAAATCCTAAAAGTTTAATTCCTAAGTTATGAAGTTAGCTTCTCAGAATTTCTAAAATGTAGGGGGAAGGATCACATTTAAAAATGAGAAGAGGAGTCTTCTCAAACTTGTATGGAAAAAGTACTGTTTATATCATACGTACACCTAATTTTTTATGATTACCGTTTTATTTTTTAGGTAGAAGCAGCCATTTTTTGCCATTTTTGACCTTTAAGAATCATAGTAGGTGATAAATACTGATACGTTGGAGAAAAGATTGTCTCTGTAAGTGGAGGTGGACGATGTGGACAACCACCACTCCATTATGCACAAGGGACAGATCGACTTCTATAGTCACTGAATCAAATAATCATTAGTTAGACTAATTTCATTTGCATGTGTTTTGATGAACAACATCCATTTCTTAAAATTTTTGAGTCCTGGAGCACCTGGGAGATTCAGTCAATTAAGAGTCCATCTCTTGTTTTTGGCTCAGGTCATGATCTTGGGATCATGAGTTTNAAGGATCACATTTAAAAATGAAGAGGAGTCTTCTCAAACTTGTATGGAAAAAGTACTGTTTTTATCATACGTAGACCTAATTTTTTATGATTACCGTTTTATTTTTTAGGTAGAAGCAGCCGTTTTTTGCCATTTTTGACCTTTAAGAATCATAGTAGGTGATAAATACTGATACGTTGGAGAAAAGATTGTCTCTGTAAGTGGAGGTGGACGATGTGGACAACCACCACTCCATTATGCACAAGGGACAGATCGACTTCTATAGTCACTGAATCAAATAATCATTAGTTAGACTAATTTCATTTGCATGTATTTTGATGAACAACATCCATTTCTTAAAATTTTTGAGTCCTGGAGCATCTGGGAGATTCAGTCAATTAAGAGTCCATCTCTTGTTTTTGGCTCAGGTCATGATCTTGGGATCATGAGTTTGAGCCCCAGGTTGGGCTCCACACTCAGCATGGAGACTGCTTGGGATTCTCTTTCTCACTCTGTGTCTGCCTCTCCCCTAGCTCATGCTCTCTCTCTACCTCTCTCTCTAAATAAATAAAGCTTTAAAAAATCAATTTTTGAGTCCATACGACATTGTCAGGCTATCTTTAATTCTGACATTATCCATTTCATAGCATCCTTCTCTCTCTCTCTCTCTTTTTTTTTTTTTTGCAACAAGGCAAAATTACCTTTATTCACCAACCATAATTTCAGAACATTTATTAAGATATTTACTGATCATTTTATGAGTGTTAGGAAAATAGAACACATTCCTCTTCCCAATTTACCATTAAGATTTTGGATTTGCTACAATAATAAGCCTGCTTTTGTTATCTGTCTATGAGGACAGGCATGATGAAAGAGCTGAGCAAAGTTGTGCATTTCCCTAAAAACCTAAAACTCCATGCCCCACATAAGGAAAATAATTCTATTAAGATTAGAGTCACTGATGATGCATTGCTCCTTGTAGTGAAAAGACAACTTGTAATAAGCAGATTGTCTGTGCATAGCTAAGACTAGGAAAAAGTAAAATGTGACTGTTACTCTTTCTCCACTAAGAGCTTAATACAAAGATAATTTCAGTGATTGGAGGAACAATGAAATCCTGAAATGTACTGTAATTATTAATCCTTACTCTGTATGTATTTATTTAAAACTATGTAAAATTATTTGTTGGCTATAAACATGATCTGAAATATAATTTTATGATATCTAATACATAATTTATATAGCAACAGAGAATTCATATTCAAATAGGACTGCAAGTCTGCAAGATTTTATTGATTTCCTGTAAAGAACTTCCCAATTTCATATAACAAAATCATGCAGTGTACATTGTATTTTTGTATTATAAGTCATAGCCTAATAAATCAGTTTACTTTCAGTAATTACCTGGAAATGATCTCCCTATTCTAGATATTCATTAGTCACTGGAAATGAAAATGGCAGGGAAACCAATAGTGCCTAATTTAGAAGATTTTTAATGTTTATAGATTTCTAAGCATGATTGGAAATTGGAAAAGCTGCCTGCACTTCAGAATGATCAATACAGGCACATATTAGAAACCCAGAAAATCTCAAGGGCAGTGATTTAACACCCTGGAAATGTGACTGAAACCACTGCTCTCTTGTATCTTTATTAACAGGTGTGGAACCACAATTACAGATTTCAAATTAGAAGTGAATAATAAAATCATAAATCTGATCTACATAGTTTGTCACCTTAATTAACTATTGATATTTTAAATTATTCTTTCATGCTTTAATTCTTCAAGTACATTGTATTCTGCATTTTATTGTATTTTTTTTCTTTTTAAAGATTTATTTATTAGAGAGAGAGAACTCAAGTGTGGGGGAAAGGGGAGAGGGAGCAGAAAATCCCAAGCAGACTCCATGCTGAGCGAGGGGACTGATGTGGGTTCAATGTGGGACTTGGTCCTATGACCCTGAGATCATGACCTAAGCCGAAACCGAGAGTTGGATACCCAACCAACTGTGCCACCCAGGCGCCCCTGCATTTGATTTTATTGTAGGGAGTAGTAAAGACAGTATTTAAAATTACATTAATTCAAAATTCAAATAAAAATATGATTCAAAACATTCAAAAGCTTATAGTTGTTCTTCAGAAAAATAATTATGATCAAAATAGCAACATATATTTATCAGATTGAATAAACATAATAAAATCCACAATTTGGCATGTTTGTCAGAAAGACAATATTAACATTTTATTAAAATAAGTTTAAAGAAAGAGCCTTTTACAACCTATCATTTAATTATAAGAGTCTATAAAACTATTTCTAAAAATCATACTAATTAGTAATATGATTTATTTATTGCTTTACATATTTAAGACAGGTATAAATATAAAATTCTAAAAATGTAACTTGGGAATGTCATTTGCTTTTTTAAATTTCAGTTTAATTTCTTTAAGAACAGAGCTCTGTGATTATATAATATTCTGGAATAAAATACTTTTGTATTATCCATATTCGCAGTCTTCTACAAGGAAAAGGAAAAGGAATATAAGACTTAATTTTTGGAGGTGGTGGTGGTGATGTTTTGCAAATGTCATTCTTGATGTTGGTGATACTGTGATGATCAGCAGCCTTTGCTACTTCCTACAATCTTCCCTTTGTTTTATCTTCAGTCTTCCCTTTATTGATTCCTCCCTTTTTAAGCATCATCATGAACTTATTCCTGTAAAATGTGGTATCACATTTCCATTGTCTGAGCTAGCTCATTCCATTGTATCATTCGCACACTTTGGAAGGCATAGTTGCACTCAATGCCTCTCCTCCTTTCGGTCTATTCTCTCATTGCCATGTGCACATCTAGGCTTGCAGTATTCTTTGACCACCCTCCTGGTCCTGTTCTCAAATATTCACCAATACCTACCAACTGACACACCTAGCAGTGTCTTCTCTCCCATCCTCACCTTATTTACACTCTATAGTATTTGACACCTGACTTTTTGTTTCTCTGAGTTTTACTAACTTTAATTCTTGATTTTTCTGTCTTTTGTTTTAATTCTTCTTACAGGTTTTGCTTGTTTATCATACAATTCAAGATAGTTATTTGCCAAGGTGTTCTTTTTAACACTCCCCTTGTCTCCATCTTCTCACTTTCCACTGGCATTCTCAATCATTCATCCCGTTCCAGCAATCACACCAATGTTGATGTTCTTCAGATACATCTCCTTTGAACTGAGAAAGAGCAACCTCATGGCTTTCAGAATTTGGTACATGGATGCATCACAAACATTTTCATTCCAAGATATTCTTATTGTCATCATCATACATGTCTATTCTCTTTCTGAATGACTGAGTTTACATTATGTCTTTTTCATCTGTTTCACTTTTCCATCTATTCTCAATTTACATTTCCATTTATTTATAGTTACATTTATATACATTTAGCTCCTTTGCATCCTTGATGATCATTTAAAAAAACAGAATAAGATGACAGAGAAGATGGTTTGGCACAACTCCTTAATGTACAGAGACTTACTACTTCAAGGGAATGTGACCATCTCTTTCCCTGGCTGATTGTGTTACACTAAAACACATTCTACCCATTCACATACCCGTCCTTATTTGCACACAATTGTCACCCATTTGCAAATATATTTAATGTGTGCTGCTGTTATACTCACATGCAAATGTGGCACTATTTTTTTTTAAAGATTTTATTTATTTATTTATTATTTATTTATTTATTTATTTGACAGAGAGAGACACACAGACAGACTGACAGTACAAGCAGGGGGAGTGGCAGAAGCAGGCTCCCCACTGAGCAGGGAGCTAGATGCAGGGCTTGATTCCTGGACCCCAGAATTATGACCTCAGCCTAAGGCAAACATTTAATGGACTGACCCACCTGGGCACCCCTGTGGCACTCTCTCTTTTCCCCTTGGTTAGTCAATATCTTCTTGGTCTATTCTGTAGTGTTTTTCCTTATAAAGTTGAAGTTCTTCTGTTCCAGGATCCAGTTAAAATGTTTCCTTATGGTAAATTAAGGGAAAATATATCTTGTGCTGGATTAAGTAGGACGTAGAATTTACTGATTTTCATGTATCCAAAATGTTCAGAAAATGGATATAGTCTTTGTTCCAGAGGCTTATGATGTAACCAGAATTTTGTTTTATTTCTGTAATTTCACTCATATTTGTTTTCCTCCTACCAGTGTGCCCTCTGCATGGACCTAATTATGTAACAATAACAGTGACTCTTCCAGGGCTCTACCTCTAGTCTCATTATCCGAAGGACAGAGAACTTCTATCAGAGAATCAAATCTGATGTCTGATTAGACCAAATAGATAATATTCCTCATTATTACAGTTCTAACTAACTTTCAAAGTCAAATCCTACATCTTTGATTATTTCTCCTGGGCCTTGTCAGTTTGTCTCTTTCTTTATATTCTTACTATTTTCCTAATCCTAACCTGATCTTCACAAAGTCTACATTCATATAGAATCACATAATAAAAGCAAACAAAGAAGAGTAAGTTTAAATGTATATTGCCAGTAACAGAGAAAACGATGTCCCAAATGTAAATAAACCTTCTCTAATAATTAAATTCCTGAATAGTTGGATAGTTAATACATTTTGTTCCCCTATAATTTGAAAAATCTCAAATTATTAAACTTTTGTTTTGTTTTTCTGTACAAGGTTTTCTACAGTATAATTTCATGACCTGGAAAGTAGCCATTTCTTTGTCTATTGTGTTCACAAAAGCATAAGACCAACTCAGGATACCATTCAATCATGAGCAGATTTTCTGGAAAAAGCCAGTACTATAGCAAATATTTAGACATGTTAAACCAAGGCATTTTTAACTGTGTTATATTTTAAACACTGTACCCACCCCAGTAGTCTTGCTTTGAACATTGTGACTCTATGGTAAGATGATATTTTAGAAAATCAAATTAGAATACCCTTAGGTTTCAAAATAGAATTTTGGGTGGAAACAATAAAGTAGTAGTTTTAGAAACAGTTGATACCGAGTCAGAATATGTGGTTCAAATCTTGACTACATCCTTATTTGGACAAGTAGTTTCCCTCCTGTCTCAGTCTCCACATCTGTGCAGCATGGGATTATAATACTATATACTGCATAGGATTATTATGATGAGTAATTAATACAGAGAAAACCCTTGGACAGTGACAGACATGAGGTAAACATTCACAAAAGCTGTGCCTACCATTATGCTTATTATTCTTGTATCCACTCTTGAGAAATTCTCTAAAAGCCAGAATTAATTGGCTTACAAATGCTGAATTTTGTTGAGTGAGAAAAGACATTTCTTTGAATTTCAAAAGCCAGGATTTAAATCTTGAAAGTGAAATTTAGAGGACTGAGCAAAAAGGTATACACAGAAGGAATTAAGTATGTACTGCGGTTAATAGATCTTCCTCTTGCTCGAAAGTAAACAAGAATTTATCCAGCAAACTGGAGGAAGAGGTTTACAAACCATAGGAAAATGTAAGGGTAAGAGAAAAAGTGTGAAAATCAGTCTTCACCTTGCTTCTATACAAAGACAAACCATTGGAATGATGGCTCTAAATAGATTTGGGAAATCCTAGAGCATGTGTGTACCTTCCTCCTCAGGCATAGCCTCAGAAGATCAGATATTCCTAGAGATCCTCTCCATCCAATATGGTACTGAACTTTCATGGCAATTTGATTTTAGCATAGCTTTAGCTGAAGAAGGTATCTGGGATAGATACAGAGAAATTTGAAGATATAGGCGAATCTCAGCATGCTGACAAAAAGAAGTGAGGATTTCCAAGATCACCAAGATAACTTATAGAAGGCTGACTGGGCCATGAACAGGACAATAAGAATATGGTGTTCATGCATCCCACAACAGGATTCTGTGGTGAGACATGTTGCACTTTAGGAGTAGATCTATGATAAGGGCATGACTGTCAGACACCCAAAACCAAGCCTGACAGTAAGGCTCAGCAGGGGCCAGGGAGCGCAGGTGGTGGTCATGCTGATACCCTAGTGCCCTTGAGGAATACTTAAACTCCCAAGGCATCATTCCAATCCAAAGAAAGTGGAAACGTAGACTCCTAACTATTTCTGTTTTAAATTGGCCATGATTAACACCTTAAAGAGATACATTTTATACTATCAATGACAGTAGGGAATTTATGTACTCAATTAAGTTCCTTAATGAAAAAAAAAGGAAGTTAAACACCAAAATTTGACAAACCTAGTTGGGATTTAATATGTGTTCATATTATTATTATATTAGAACATTTTTAAAAATCTACCACCATGGCAATATGGCAATACATATGCACTAATATTTTGCCATGTTCGCTGCAGATACTTTGAGGTAAGAAATAAAGTTACAAATAGACTACATTAGAATTTTTCATGGGATTATTTTGATGATTAATTAATGCAAACAAACTCAGACACATAGTAAGATATGTGATAGACACATTGTAGGCATTCACAAAACCTGTGACTATTATTATGATTATTATTATTGTATCCACTCTTATGAAATGCTCTGAAAGTCAGGGTTAATGGGGTTGCAAATGCTGAATTTCACTGAGAGAAACTGACACAATGGTTCATTTTTAAAGGACCGGGGCCTGGATAATGAAAGAATATTGATGTTTCCTCCTCCCTTCTGAGACATAAGTGAAGGAGAGAATACAATCAGAAGATATTTAACTAAAAGTCTCAAAATATATAACTGCTCAAAAGTGCCCAACAATCACTGTTGTTGGTAATTCTCAGTGAGAGTTCAATTCAATAGTGTATCTTGGAACTAGTGCCAAAGTAATTCTCTTATTCCTAAATGTTCCCCATCAATCACCCCTGAATGGAATATAGCAAGTGTCTATTTCAGAGCTGTCATGTCAACCACCTCAGTCACCAAACCGTTGACACCATGAGTAAATGCAAATGTCCATTCCTGTCTATAGATGCTCAGAACCCATCCATGCATGTATGATCAATGAATAACGGAAGAATGCTTAAGACAGGGCATTGGGACATTCCCCACATGAAATAAAGAAAAAGAAGATGAGGCCACGTCATGGGGGAAGAATCGATAACTCAGTCCACTGAGAAATATAAGGCCATTGAATTCCAGGCTTTCACAAGTCAGATTTTTTGTTATTCCTCCTGCCAGAGAGCAGAGAATGTTACCTCCTCTAGAGAAAAAAGAGAGGAGACATGTAGGTTTATGAATAATTTGACTTTGGATAGAGTTAGCCCAGAAATGTATTATAGGCACTTATTATTTTCAAGAAACTGTATGTGTTTCATGGTGCTATGGAAGGGAACAATGAAAATGAAAACAAAGGAATATCTACTGAAGAAGTGGTAGAACAGAACCATGGCTTGTGAGAGGTGCTTCTCTTGAGCAAACTTATCCCATGGATCAACTGGATTTCCTATTTTTTTCCAAGAAGCATTTGTCAGTCACATTCCATTGACTGTGGCTGGCCTTGAAAAACATATGCATGAATGTGACAAGGTCCCTGTTATTGAGTTCTTTGTTTGTTTGAGTATCATTGCAAGAGTGTGCTCAAATGTACATGCTTATTTTTAGGGAACTGAATTTTCTGACATAAATCAACAGTAAGGAATAATGTGGAATCCTTCAAATGTTACACACACATACACACACGCACACATTTATGTGAATATAGGCATCATTCTGAAAGTAAAAAAAAAATCACAGCAGTTGACTTCTTTTTAAATGTGTACATAAGCGAACAGTCTCTATATTAATAATTTGGGGAGAAGTGCATTATAATGCTTATTAACAATCATGAGGACAATCCATTAGCATTTAATTTTTTACTCCAAATATTGAAGACGGATTTCTTGTACAAATCAAAATTAAATACTTCCAAAAATATAATCTCTTTGAAATAGAAGCTTAGCTGAATGGAAAGTAATAATCATGTCACTCATTCAAATTCCAAATATTCATATTCAGCTTCTGAAAGGAATTTAGAACCTTTTATAAAATCATAGAAGACACAACTCATTAAGCACATACTACACATATTTATTTAATTTCTTAAAAAAACTTAAAAACATGATAAGATATGCTAACATATGAAACATTACTGTTTTTTTCCCTTATAACCTCAATTTCAAGATACTTATTTTCTATTTCTAACAATTTTAAAATAATGTTCTCAGTTGACCAGGATGGGAAGATGATTATTTATTTTCTTTCTCTCATTCACTGTTCTATCCCGTCAGAAACCATATATTTATTTTGCAATGTTACCTCTATATGTCCCAGCTCATTTCCCATTGTCACTGTGCTAAGCAAGGTCTACATTTCCTAAAAATTCTTAACATTCTGGCTCAGTCTTTTGTTCCCTTTTGTCTTATATTTACACTGCCTCTAAATTAATCATCTCAGGATACTTCTTAGGGTAAACTGTTGATCTACGGGCTTGCTCACCCCAATTTAGACTTGAAAACCCCTTGAATAAAAGGGTAAAGAGCATTTCAAAGCAGAACACACCATAACCCCCATGATGTTTAAACAAGTACACATTCAGCCCCTACTCGGACATTTGAAATGAGCAGCATAGTAATTAAAAACAGCTGTGTATCCACACTGGTTGACTTCAGGTACAACCTCTGTCATTATCTACTGGTGTAGCCCTGAGTGAGTTGTTTGGTTTCTTTGCTGTCTATTTTCTCATCTGTAAAATGTGGAAACTACCAGTACTAACCTCTTCAGGTTTGGGGAACAGTCAATGAGTGGAAACCTGTAAAGTTCTGAGAATAGTGCTTGGCACATAGAAAACATTCCATAAATATCATCTATCATTTTGTATCACTTGAAATTGTCTCCTTTGCAAGTCAAACTTGTTGAATATCAGCAATTTTATGTAGCTTAAGCTGAAATTTTTCTATTTTCTCTTTAATGTGGTACATCGCTTTCCTTCTACCCTGCAAGTCAAAACTTTAAAGTATTCTTTTGTAAAATAAGAACATGTAACATTATTTCAATAGCTTGACTTTCTGATCTTTTTTTGCTTTCAGATCCAATGTTAGAATGAGATGTCATTGTTTCATTTTCCAAGACTGAAATCTGCTTATATTTAAAAGTAGATGTGTTCTCAGTCTCTTATAACAATAACATTATTTTAAATGATTTAAACATTACAAATGTATTTTAGTTTGCATAATGTTAGAACATGTACACATAATTCTGTAGAACTCTTTTAAATGTCAAGACGTATCAATTTTGCAAAGGTCAACCAGATATCATGAAAACTCAGTTCTGTCATGAAGGATCCTCCTGTAATTCATAATAAAATTTACTGGCTTTCCCCTTACTGTCTTCTCTAATACAGAATATCTTTTTTTTTTTAAGATTTTATTTATTTATGTGACAGGGATAGACAGCCAGCGAGAGAGGGAACACAGCAGGGGAGTGGGAGAGGAAGAAACAGGCTCCCAGCCGAGGAGCCCGATGTGGGACTCGATCCTGGAACGCGGGGATCCCTCCCTGAACCGAAGGCGGACGCTTAACGACTGCACTACCTAGGCGCCCTTCTAATAAAGAAAATCTTAACAGCTACATTCTTCGTTAGACATTCAGTTTGGTATTACAGGAGCACTATCTGCAAATATATGTATTATAATGATAAAATAATATGATATTTAGGTCATTTCGTATGTGCTTAAAATATCTCCTTGGGAAGATATGTTTCAAGTCTCTTAAATAATTCCAGAAATGATAGATATATGATTATTAAACTTCCACACGTATCATTTTTCCTCTTAAGAGAATTATTGAATTTCAGATTTTGTCTCTCTGGGGCTTTATATTTGTGTTCACATAAACTGATAGCCAAAACAAAATATTTTGGTCAAGCTATAGGAGCCTACTCTATTTTTGTAGAGGAGTATTTGTTGCCACCTGCCATGAGCATTTATTCTTTAAAGTTGTAATTTGGCACTTATGTTAAGATACTCTTTTTGGTTGCTTGCTGGCTTGTTTTGGGGCCCATGATGTCCTAATGTGATTGGGACTTCTGCCCTAAAGAGCAGTCACATAAAGCCCTCACTATTCCTTAAATTCAGCTCCTTTGAGGGTGGCTGTCTTTATGGTGATCTACCAGTCTCCCCAACGTGAATTTTATGTAGATCTAATATCCAATATTTTACATCAGGCCATTTCTTTTATTCCTCCAAAATTTTCTGACAAATTCGTCTAAACTTATCCAAATATCAGATTCTGGTATCAGAAAGAGGAAAACCTAATCCAGTTTACACAGATGAAATAGTACAGTAAAACAAAATAATCGAGTTTGAATGGTTGCTTTTCCTTGGTGACTTCTAATTTATATATTTTCCATTTGCTCTTCCATGAGAACCTGTTCCATATTGATGACATCAATGGGAATTCTTGTCCTTTTGTTTCAGTTTGGATTTGGCCAAACAGGAGATGTAAAAGATCAGAGGGAGGAAGAGAATGAGGCTGACATATTTGTGACCTGGGTTCTCACATAACCTTGTCACCAGAGCTGCCTGTGTCCCATCATAAAGGGCCACTGTTCCTCTCACAGGGGTCATCTCTCTATCCAAATCTCTTCTCTGGGCTCCAGTAATTATTTCCCCTCATTCCTTCGAGTAACAAGGTGAAAACACTCCTATTATTAGTTTCAGGGTACTAGACTACCCCTTCCCACCCATTGGTAAATAGTTCTTGTATTAAACTTCTCTCAAATTCTCCTAATTTGAGTATGCTCTCTGATTTTTTCTGCCAAGACTCTTCCTAATGTACTTCAATGAATGCACTAGTTACATCTCATAATTTATGGCCAAGATTTTAATAATCTAGTAGAACTATCATTTATATTAATTAACCAAAACATGAGGACTATTGATGGATTTTTATAATTGGAGATTCATATGTTCTTGAGATTGTATTTCAGGCCCTAATAAATGCTGAGGTGTAGTACTTACTGGACAAGCATCCTGAATATTGGGCATTGATAAGCCTTTGCTATGACATTTTGGGCAAGAATAGAAATGCTCATTTACAAATATCATAGTACTGCTGGGTTGCTTGAAAGATCTAAAGACATATAAAATACTCCTGTATTTTTTAATGGTATATCAAATCTCAGTCTCTGACCTCTCTGAAACTTACCATTCTGAAGGATTTCGAAAAGCATAGCTGCCTGGAAATAGGAGAAAATCATTTTCCCTTATTTGGAGAAAAATGTAGTAGAATCATACATATATTTCTTTCTGTATTGCATGTCAATAATTATATGTATGTATCTTCCAAAAAAATTGAATTTATCTGACTATTGAGAGGGGACCTAATGTTCTTTTGCTGGCATTTAATGAGAGTAACTTGTGTTACACTTGCAGATTGATATGTCTTGGTATTGATGCAGGATCATCAAGTGCAAAAAATTCTTGAGATGTTTTACAGGTCAAAAAGGTGTTTTATTATAGCACAGGGACAAGACCCCTGGGTAGAAAGAGCTGATTGTGATTGTGAGGAGTGACTGATTATATAGGATTTCCTATCCTATGGAGGTGAAGGTGATGCTAGGGCTCTAGGAAATTGAGTCTATGGGTTCCTGGAGGTCTGACTATTATTAAACTTGTATTTTTCTTGTAAATCATTAAGACAGTTGCAAACTATAGTGGAGTTTCATGTCCTAAGTGACTGCGATCTTCATCATTAACCATTTGTTTTTCTTCTGCCCTGGTTCTTGGGCAGTTACTAGTGCCTGAGGAATGCTATGCATAGATAGATATAGACAGATAGGTAGAGATAGAGATAGATAGAGATAGAGATAGAGATGATAGAGATAGAGATAGAGATAGAGATAGATAGAGACAGAGATAGATAGAGATAGAGATGATAGAGGAGATAGATAATCTCCCACCTTAAGGAAAGGGGTTGGTTTGTGGGATGTCAGGTTGCATTTTGACCTCAGCTTGCCTTTTGCTCTCTCATCAGTATGACATTAATGCATATCCTTTCCAGTCATTAAAAAAAAAAAAAAATCAGGACTGTGTTTTCTTTACCCTGCATCTGAAGGCCTTGTGCAGTACGTGAAACACAGTAGGGCTGAATGCACAACTGCTAACTGAAAATATTAATCTAACTGTGATTCCCACTGACTTAGTCTGGCAATTTTGATGATGGCATGTCTCTTTATATAAACTTAACTGGTATACTGTATTTAATTATATAAGATACATAATATTTTAAAATGTGTTAGAAACAGGGGCGCCTGGCTGGCTCGGTTGGTTAAGCATGTAACTCTTAATTTTGGCTTAGGTCATGATCTCAGCATGGTAACACTGAGCCCCTTGGGTTGTGTGTGTGTGTGGGGGGTCCCTGCATTGGGCATGGTGCCTGCTTGAGATTCTTTCTCTCCCTCTGCCCCCCCCCCCGCCAAATGCATTAGAAACAACTATCTAGTTAAGTGTTCAAAGATACTCATTTGTGAAATAAAGTTCAATGAAAATATTAACGTGTAGCTCTAAATTTGGCCATTTAATAACTCAGATTCTTATCGTAGCAGTAGAAGGATGATAGACTCAGGTTTTGTAAGGACTGCAGCTAACATAATTTGGTGGTGATGTGGGGTATTGTAGGTGCCAGATAAAATAGAGGAAGCCCAGTTACACTTGAATTTCATATAACTTTTTTTCAGGAAAAGTATGTCCCAAATATTTTTTCACTTACACTAAAAATTAGAAATCAATAATGTAAGGACATTTGTAAAACTCACAAATCGGTACTTAAATAACCAATGGTTGTAGAAAAAAACACAAGGTGAACTAGGAAATATTTCAAGATGAATGAAGGTAAAAGCACAACTCAGGAGACAAGCTAGAACAGTTCCTAGAGGGAGATTTACAGATGCAAACACTTATTGTAAGTAGAAAAATCCCAAACAAATATCCCAGTATAACACCTTAAGAAAGGATAGAATGAAGAAATGTTGAAGTGCATAATCTCAGGCCCTATTCTGAAGGGACAAAACCGGCAACTCAACAAGATCTCCAGGTGATTCATGGGCAAATTAGAGTTTGAGAAACACTAATGGATTGTGAAAAAACAGTCATTCTATAATGCGGGGGGGGGGGTCAGGCATATTTTAAAAAACAATTTCAAAATATTCACAGAATTCATAAATTCTCATGCATTTTTGATGCAGATATTATTCTTCTAAGTATGCATCCTCTAGTTATATTATTCATCTATGAAATAATATATTCCATAAGAGCATAATGAAATAAATATTACAAACAAATGAAGTATCCTAATCTGGGACAGTACTTGAACAAATCATGGTATGTCCAAACAATGGAGGATTGTGTATTTTCTTTTGAAAATTAGGTGGCATTTATAAAATAAAAGACAAAAGATAAGAAGTATCAACAAAGATGTGGAGAAATGGGAAGGCTTTTATGCTGTTGGGAATGTAAATTAGTGCCACTTCTGTAAAAAAATGGTATGGAGGTTCCCCCCAAAAAATTAAAAGTAGAACTATCATCTGATCTAGCAATCTCTTCTGGGTATATATCCAAAGAATTAAAATCAGGATCCCAAAAAGTTATCTGTGTTCCCACGTTTACTGCAGCGTTATCATATAGCCAAGACATGGGAGTAAATTGAAAGTCCATGGATAGATGAATGAAGAAAGAAAATGAGGTATTTACATGCAGTGGAATATTATTCAGCCTTTTAAAAGAATGAAATTCTACTATTTGTGACAACATAGATGAACTTGGAGGGCATTACGCTAAGACCAGAAGAACAAATATTATGCAATCTCATTTATACAAAGAATCTAAAATGGTTCAATTCATAGAAGCAGAAAGTAGATTAATGGTTATCAGGGGCTGGAGAGATTGGAAACCAGGAAGGCGTTGGTCAAAGAGCACCAAGTTTCATTTGTACAAGATGAGAATGTCCTAGACATCCAGTGCACAGCATGGCTCCTATAGTTAACAGTGCTGTATTGTACACTTAAAAATTTGCTAAGGGGGTATATCTTATGTTAAGTATTCTTATCACCAAATAATTAATAAAGAAATAATAAAGAAGGTGGGAAGAAAGTTTTGAAAGAGGTAGATATGTTTATGGCATTGATTTTAATGATGCTTTTGATGCAGGTAGGCTGGGTCCAAGAACCCAGATGGGTGTTTCATAGGACCAGTCAGGAGGGTCCTTGGCTTCATGCAGGATAGAAATCAAATTTGAGTCAGGAGGAAGTGAAAATGGAGTTTATTGAATAGCTTGAGTGACAGTGAACAGACAGAGTGTTCAAGAGATTCGGAAAAGAAAGGAGCATCATCATTGCTTGGGGTTAGGAGTTTATATTGGAAAGAAGCCCAAGGTACATGTTCATTCGGAAATCCAAGGTAAAGTTCAATCAAAGGCAAGTGTCAGGTGAATGGCAGGTGTTACTGCATAAATTACTGAAGGTAGGGGATATTGATACCAGCATCAAGCAATGTTTGTTTGCAGCTAATGTCCTGAAACATGTTTGGGATCTGGCTTTTCCTAGATGTTTTCAGGTGTTTGGGGGCCTAGGAGAACCTCAGAGAATGATGACTTTCTTGCTTCACCCTTGGAGGGGTAACATAGCTTCTTTGTTTTATTCAGATGCAAAATATAGAACATGAGTATAGGTGGCCTAGCAGAAAAACAGCAGAGATGGAGCCTTTCTAAAACTGGAGTCCCTTTAGCTTCTCTCTCACAGTTTTGGGAGTGTCTACTTCTCTCCAAACTCATCCAGTTGTATACATTAAATATTTAGAGCTTTTTTTGTGTCAACCACAGTTCATTAAAGTAGGTAAAAAACAAAAAAGAAAAATGAACATTTGGAAAGATCTCAAATGTGCTTTTTTTTAAATGGAAAGAGGCAGGTTATGGTATAGTATAGATGAGTGGTTCCCAAATTTCACTGCACAATAGAATTACCTAAAGAGCTTAAAAAATCCCAATATCCTAGTTTACTCCTAAGATCAGTTACACTGGAATCTATGAGAATGGAATCAGGGCATCAATATATATACTCTAAATCTGGGGTAACTGGATGATGGGTATTAAGGAGGGCACGTGTTGTGATGAGCACTGGGTGTTATATGCAACTAATGAATTGTTGAACACTGCATCAAAAACTAATGGTGTATTATATGCTGGCTAACTGAACATAATAGAATAGATTCAGATTATCAGAATGATGATTGTAACATACAGATAAATTTGGGAATCACTGAGACAGATACAGGTATTTGGTTTTGTATGTGTTGATTCTCCAAAAGGACAGAGATTCCTAACATGTCTTCAGCAGAAAGAACTGTCATCTCCCACCCTCCAACCCACACTTACATACAGTGCTTTGAGATTTTGTACTCTATAAATAACTATATATACATATAGTATGGATTTATAATTCATGTCTATTTTTCTCTTTTCTTTTTCTTTCTTGCTTTGTTTCTTTCTTCCTTTCTTTTTTCTTTTTTTTGGCTCAAGTGAGTTTATAGCTAAAGGAAAAAGAGGATTAAGTTTTTTCTGGAAGTTCCAAGCAGAAAAAATAGAAATTTTTTCTTACTAAATATTGTAATGCATATAATGTAGGAAGTTAAGCAAAATGTTGTTGGCAATTATATATGACTTGCTAGGTGGTTTTTATGTTTTTCTTAAGGTTATTGTGTATTCTTCAGCTACCTTACAACTAATGTATAATATGTCTATATAAAGACAGCTATATCCACTTAAAGAGATTTCTTCTTAGAAAGCAGCATTATTAAGAATCGTCTTATTTTAAAAGTCTTTTCTTCCTCAGCCTGGACAAGAATGAACAGGCCTAGCAAGGTCATGTTGAAAGGTAAATTCTTGCTAATGTGAGTAGAAAGCACTGAAGGTGGTTTCAGGTCTTCATTGTGCTCTCAAGTGGGAATACTTGGTTTTTAGGTTTTATACCACAAAATAGAAGCTATTATCTAAAGCCGTTAAATGGTGAGTCTAAGAAGTTCTGTTTATCTTGAGAATAAGAATTTGTATTTCTACGAATAGCCTGGATTTATCTTTATGCTTAAAGCAGTTCGATTAACTTATATGACTTCAGTCATATACTGTCAGGTCAAAACATATCAGATTTTGTAACATATACATGTTTACACAGAGCCAAGGAACTTCATTAAGTCAAAAGTTATAATTTTGAGATTCTGTTTATCCACTATTCCTAACCTAACAAAATTCATTAAATTTTAAGTACGGTTAAAATTCTCTTCTCTTAACTCAGAATTTCGCAGTTGAGATTTATTTCAGAGCAAAGTTTTACTCAGGATATACATATTGACATATTTAATCCTGTATTTCAAAATATGCAATTTCAAAGATTATTTGCTTACAATTGATTTTCTAATGGTAGAAACCTCTTAGGTCTGAATTTTAGGACTTGACTCTCAGTTTAACTCCAAATGTTTAAGTGGCATTAGCAAAATACTTAGCCCCTTGGAGCCTAAAACGAGAATCATAACATTTTCCTTTCAGCGTTTTGAGAAATATTAGGATAATTAAATTGAAGCCAAGACCCTAACTCCCTAACCAAAACCTCCTCAACTCTTCCATTTTGCCAAAAATAATATGGAAAATCATTTTTCTACAATAAAATAAAATTTTCGATGAACAAATCAGTATCATTTTCCCCTAAACCATTGAAAATATGGGAAGGATTAATTCCATTAAATATATTTATCTGGAACACTAGAGTACTGCATGAATAAAGCAAAGTGCATCAAATAAGGAATACACTAATTCATTTATTAAATAATGCATGGAATGTGCATTTAGGAAATGTTCAAGATTATGCAGACAACTATATGTTTTCACATATATGCATAGGTTCCTTGCATTTCAATGCTGTTTTTTCACCATAAAATGTTACCAAATTTTGGTGAAGGGGGCTCCTAGTTCCCTAGTTCAAACTGGTGGCACGTTATTTATAGCTATCATTAAAAATCACTTTGTCTTTTAACCAAATATAAGAAAGCTGCTGGGTTTAGAAATAAAATCCAAAAAGTAATTTATCAAAACCAAGGTTACCAGTCATATAATCACCAAAGAATAAATTGCTTAGCTTTTAAAGGGTAAATCATATAGCTGACCAGTTTTCTTACATATATGATAGCTGAAATAATCTGCGTAGGAGTGAAGCAGAGAAGGGGAAGAATCTGATTAGAAAGGAGAATTAATTTAAAACTGTATTTTAATGGTTTAAGAAAGAAAACTATTGCTGTACAGAAAGACATTTATAATGATAACACTTAAATGTTTTTTTTTGTCAGATGTGAAAAAAAATTGCATATATATGAAATCTATTAGACACAAAAATAGAATTTGTTTCATGAAATAGATTCATTTCAACAGATCTAATTATAAAAGTCCCGCTACTCCTTCTTAATTCCTGATTCATGCTTAAGGCATATCTCAAGTGAGGAGGCTACTATGTACCTTCTTAATCTCTATCCTTCTCTTCTCATTCCATTCTTCATTGTCTTGCTGATTGCTCTCTAAATATTGCTTATATCCCTCTCCATGTTGTCCTGCATAATAATTCCTTAGTTTAGACCCTTATTCATCATCTCTTCCTTTGATTGCAATAGTTTCTTAATTTGTCTCTCTGTCTTTGTCTTGCTCTCCCTAAATCCATCACTATATTGAGGTCAAAGTGATTGTTAGAACATGTAAATGTGACCATGCCCCTTCCTTACTTATAAACTTCAGTGATTTTTCCACTAAGTCCAAACTCTCTAACAGGGTGTAGGTGGCCATAGGTAACCCTCTCCTGCTACCCTAAGTGCTAAGTCCACTAGCTTTTCCTCAATTATTGAATCATGGTCATCAGTATTTGGCCTACTACGTGCCAGTCATTGTTCTTAATGCTGGAAGTAGAAGATAATGGTTTTTGTTGTTGTTGTTGTTGTTGTTGTTGCTGCTGTTTTGTTTTTCAACTTACAGTTTTATTTAAGTTCTAAACTTTGGCTGATGTTAGGAGAGGTAGTCTACAAAGGGCCATCATTGTCCCTGCTTGTTCTTCCTGGTTATAATATAACAAGAATGACTAGCTCTGACCATCTTTACCTGAGACACTTACCCAGCTGTGTTTGCAGCAAGCAAACCTCAGGGATGATGTAACTTCTTCCCCTGGACAAAGAGAAATCTTGTTACTGCTTGCTATAAAAACACTGAACAGTAACACAATCCAGTGGATATACAGTTGTTGTGGACTGAATGTGTCCTAACAAAGTTCATACAGACATACCTCGGAGATATTGTGCACTCAGTTGCAGACCACCATAATGAAGAGAATATTGCAATAAAGAGAGTCAAATGAACTTTTTATTTTTCAGTGCATATAAAAGTTATATTTATAGTATACTGTAGTCTATTAAGTGTACAATAGCATTATCTCTTTAAAAAAACCCACAATGCACATACCTTAATTGAAAAATACTTGATTGCTAAAAAATGCTAACCATCACCTGATCTTTCAGCAAGTTGTAATCTTTTTTGCTGGTAGAGAGTCTTTCCTCAGTATTGATGGCTGCTGACTGATGAGGACGGTGCTTGCTGAACCTTGGGGTGGCTGTGGCTGTTTCTTAAAGTAAGAGAGCAATAATATTTGCCTCATTGGCTGACTCTTACTTGCACTTGAACACTTAGAATTGTAGGGTTATTAATTTGTTTAATTTTAATGTCACTATGTTTTAAGGAATAGATAGAGGAAGAGCCAGTTGGTAGAACAGTCAGTGCACACAAACCATGTATTAAGTTCACCATCATATATGGGTGCAGTGGGTAGCCCCCCAAAACAATTACAGCAGCAACATCACAGGTCACCGATCTTGATCACCAGAACAGGTATCATAATAATGGAAAAGTTTGAAATAGTTTGAGAATTACCAGAAGGTGGCACAGAGACACTAAGTGAGCAAATGCTGTTGGAAAAATGGCTCTGATGGAGGTGCTTGACAAACAGGGTCGCCAGACATTTTCAATTTGTAAAAATGCACTATTTGCAAAGAACAATAAAGTGAAGCCCAATTGAACAAGGTATTCGTTTATGCTGAAGTTCTAACCCCCAGCGATGGCAATGGCATTTGGAGGTGAAGCCTCTGGGAGGTAATTAGATTATATAAATTCTTGAGAGTAAAGCTCCCATGATGGGATTAGTGCCTTTCTATGAAGGGGAGGAAACACCCAGGCTTGCTTTCTCTGTGCACCAAGGAAAGGCAGGTGGGCATAGTTTGAGATGGTAGCTGTCTACAACCCAGGAAGAGAGGCCTCCCCCAAAAAACAAGTCTGCTCTCACTTTGATCTTGAACTTCTCCGCCTGTAGAACTGTGAGAAAAAGGGGGAAAAAAATCTTGCTGAAACCACCAGTATAATGGCATTTTGCTCTAGCTGCCCAAACTGACTGACAGGAGAGTCCTCTATCCTCAGTCCTGCATTACTCCCATGGGGAATTACCACCTACCCACGTAAAGCCTTGCTATTGTTTTGCTCCATGTGTAATAAAGTCCATTGTCTCTGACCTAGAAGTCTACATCTTCTGCCAATATCTATGAAACTAACAAGCTAGCTTATTAGCTACTAAGTGGGGTAAGTCCCAGGCCCTGCGTAGCCCTTGAGAGCAAGTTTCTCTCTATTCTTGTGTCCTTTCTATGCTTGCAGAAAAATAGTATATAACTTGATTTTATTTCTGAAATTTATTTGAACACATAAATCACTTTTCATATCTGCTTCTGAACTATTTTATCTAAAACAATCTCTAACAATGTGAATATTATAGATCACCTATGAGATACTAAGTTTCTTTTGCAATCTTCAATTTATATACATTTCTTTCTTGTTTCTTCTAAAAAAAAATAAAATATAAAGCAAATGGAACCTAACTCTACCTCTGCAAGAATGACAATAAATAAATAGATAAAATGTAAACTACTAATTTAAAACAAAGTTAAATTATTGATAAAGAAAAAAGTAAAAGAAATTAGACTTCTTGTTGGCCACCATCTTTACCTTACTGAAGACAAATCAAAAATAGAAGTTCTGCTATGAAGTTAAATCACCCTTGGCCTAAGCACTTACAAAAGCTGCAGTTTTAGAATATAATGAACTAATTCATTTTATACAGGCCCAGCCAACTGCCTGAAAAATTCTATCATTTTTATTATCTATCATATTTATTCCACTTCAAAAGAGCATGGCCTTGTCTATAATAGTAGTTTGAACTATTTGCCCTTTTAAAAAATATTCATTTTTTTCAACCTTAGGTAGTCACTGCTATTGGATACTTTCATGTATCAGGCTCTTTTCTAATCATTTTACAAACATTTTTTTCATTAGACTTTTACAGTTTATAGTAGTAGGATATATTAGTAGGATAGGCTATTACCTCTAATATTTCAATGAGGAAATTGAGATTTGAAGAGATTATTAATTGATCCAACCAAGGAGACAGAACTCAGTAACAACAGAGCTGGGACTTGAATACAAGCAAACAGATCAGTATCAGAAGCAGTAACTGCTCAACTTAAAATTTCTTTCCTCTTTACATTGAAAAAACAAACAAACAGCAATAACAAAGCAAGAAACAAAACCAAAACAAACAAAAAAAGGATTCTCTCATTGAAAAACTTATTATAAGTAAGACAAATATTCTTTTTTCTTCTGTTCTAAATGGAGCATGGAATTATCTTCTTACAGTTTATTTTTTATATGAAAATTTTGCAACATTTCTTAAATGGCAAATGAAGTTACAAAATTAAAGCAGATCTTCAATTACTTTGATGGACTTGTAGCCTCCAAGTAAACCACCAGCCACCAGTCAATCATCTCAAAAGTCACAGAACAGAAAGGGTCATGGATCAAATTAAAATGTTCAACTCACATCGATTTCAGACAGAAAGAGGAGTAGGGTAGGTTAAGTACTTAGGACAGGGTACGAGCAGAAAGGCAACACTACCTTGGTTCTGGGCTACAGGATGCTAAGGCATCCTGTTCCTCTCTCAGTGACGTCAGCCTTCCAACGTGACGCAGTGCTGATGAGTAAGGAGCCCATCAACTAACAACACACACTTGCCTTAATGGTAAGACACAGGCACAAGTACACTTGGCCATACTGGTTTCACCAAATGGGGGGCTGACTGAGGGTCACAAGGCTATCAAACCAACTGTGGCATGATTATAATCTAATTTTTCCAATTCTGTCACTTATGACTGTGTATTTCTCTTTCTTTATCTTTTGTGTATTTTATAGATTGCTATACTATTACTATACTAACTGTATGTATTTAATAAATTAGATAAATACTGCCTCTGTTTCATAAGGTCCATGCTTAGATATTTTATTAAATTAACATATCTGATGCATTTTGATTGTCTTTCGTAAACTAACATTTTTTTATGAGTGTCATCCAATCTGTAGGTTGTCTTTCCTCTACCCCAACATCTAGGATGCTTGAATACTCTAAACAACACAAACATGCATATTATAACCCTGTTTAACATGCTGAACATTTTTAACAAGAATTAATCCCATGATCATATCCATTTGGAAACTAATTTATATTTTCATTGTACATATTTTTGTATAAACTAACTTGTTTTTATGAGTCTCATTAAACCTGTAGGTTGCCTTTTTTCTGTGCCAAAGTTTATGAAGCTTGAATATTTTAAAATAATACAAAAGGGCATATTATAATCATTTAACGTGTTGAACATTTTTAACAAGGATTAATCTCATGACAATATCCATTTGGAAACTGATTTATAGTTTCATTGTATAAATTTTATATATTTTTAAGTGCACCTGCTTTCTCAAATACTGTATCTTTCTCTAGGATTCCAGAAGATTTCTAACTATCCACACAATAAAATCTTATTACCTTTATATCTATATCTTTGAAAGTACTGCAAATTGGATATCATTAACAGGATAGAATTGATACATTTCTTTGCATAGGTTCCTCAAGGAATTATTGATAGAAATAAGTTTGAAGAACAGTGGCTCTTTTAATCGATTATGTTTTTCTGGCCATATAGAATTTCATGGCTATGATCTATTCTGTATATTATAAAATTTTGGTCTTCAATGACCCAATTTGCAATAATATTAACTTATAATGAAAATGTTTAATTCAAAATCAATTGAAAATAAAAGATCAAATTAAACTTGAATTCATATATTTTTATTTATTTAGTTAGTTGTTTTTAAAAAGATTTATTTATTTGAGAGAGAGAGGAAGACAGAGAGGGAGAGAGCAGGGGGAGGGATGCAGAGGGGAAGAAGGAGAAAACCAAACTCCCTGCTGAGTGCAGAACCCAACTTGAGGCTAGATTCCGAAGACCCTGAGATCATGACCTCAGCTGAGGTTAAGAGTCAGATGCTTAACTAACTGAGACACCCAGGTACCCCTTATTTATTTATATTTTTGACATGTTTTAAAATATAATACACCTTAATTTTTATTTTTTTCAGATTTATTGAGATATAATTGACATACGACGTTGTGTAAGCTTAAGGTGTAGTACATGCTGATTTGTTACATGTATATACAGTGAAATAACTACCGAAATAAGCTTAGTTAATATATCCATCATCTAACTACCAAATTTTTTTTTGTATGGTGAGAAATTTTAAGATCTACTCTTAGAAACTTGCAAGTATATAATACAGTATCATAAATTACAATTACCATGACATACATTAGATCTCCAGAACTGATTCATCCTATAAATTAAAACTTCTGGTAATGTCTGAAAAGACCTCATAATCCTGTATATACTCAACAAATACTAATTGATCACCTACTATGTGCCAGGCACCATGGTCTGTACTGAAGCTAGAACATTGACTTAAATAGGCATAAGTCCTGCTCACAGGTAATTTACACAGTAGTGAGAAATAGAAATGTTATCAAGCAATTATAATAAAAAATTGAATTTTGTCATATAAGTATCCTGAGTGCTAGGGGAGGGCACAGCGGCTGGACAAATGTCTGACCCACATTTTGTGTGTCAGTTTATAGTGATGGAAATTTCAGGAAATGACCTGCAGCAGATAGAGATTGGTTCAGAATGTGTACATGTGTGTGTAGGAGAGTATGTAAGTGTGTGTGTGCACGACACTGTTAATTTTCTTTTGATATGAGTTATTTTGTTTGGTTTTAGTTTTACATTATTGGCAAATGTTACATGTCTTTTTATTTTATAATTGATTGATGGAAAGAGTTGGATTTTGTGGAAAAATGTGAATATTACTTAAAATAAAATATAATCCCATATGAAATCATACAACACAAAATTTTTTGTTAGAATAATATACTTCAAAATATATATTCAAGTTGCAGCAAGTTTAAAAGAAATCTCACGCATACCATTGTGCTGATTTTCAAAATTACATGTGGAAACATAGGAACAAACCTAGGAAGTAAAGCCAATATTCCTGACATTGTCTCAGAAAAATTTGTGTTAAATTATCAATATTTTACCATGAGTAATTAAATGCCATATCCTAATATTTTACTCCTTGTATATAAATTTGATATATATTTAATGAGTTTTACTTATTTTTTCAGTAATCTTTATGTATTTTGAGTCACCTATAAAGATATGAATCCCCTTATTTTTATTCTAACTAAATCCATAAGAGTTAGCTGTATGCTTATAAGTATGTCTGAATACTGGTATGTATAAACATACACGCAAAAGCAGACATTTTTTCTACCTTTAGAAAAATACTTTTAGGGGCACCTGGGTGGCTCAGTTGGTTAAACATCTGCCTTTAGCTCAGGTTATGATCCCAGGGTCCTGGGATCCAGCCCTGTGGGCTCTCTGCTCAGCAGGGAGTCTGCTTCTCTCTCTCCCTCTCCCTCCTCCCCCTGCTCCTGTATTCTTTCTTTCAAATAGATAAAATCTTTTAAAAAAAAAGATATTTTTAATATCTAGCTATTAATGACACAATGTAGAAGCATTATATTTAAAAACATGAGCTAGGGGCGCATGGGTGACTCAGTCAGTTAAGCGACCAACTCTTGATTTCAGCTCAGGTCATGATCCCAAGGTCCTGGGATCAAGCCCTCCTCCAGCTCCACACTGGGTGTGGAGCCTGCTTGGGATTGTCTCTCTCTCTCTGCCCCTTCCCTTACATGCTCTTTGTTTTGCTCTTTCTCTCTCTCTCTCAAAAAAAAAAAAAAAGATCTATACCAATTATAGAACTAGTAATCTACATTGAGAAAGGTATTATTATATTGAACAACAATTTAAATTTTATTTTATTTTGTTAAAGATTTTATTTATTTATTTGAACAGAGAGAGACAGAGTGCATGAGGGAGAGCACAAGTGGAGGGGAGGGGCAGAAGGAGAGGGAGAAGCAGACACAGTGTTGAACAGGGAGCCATACCCGAGGCTTGATCCCAGGACCCTGAGATCATGACCTGAACCAAAGTCAGATGCTTAGTCGACTGAGCCACCCAGGCACCCCCACATTTTAAATTTTAAATATTTATTATTTTTCTTAAATTTCTACATAACCTATTTCAGTCCTGGGTTATACATTTAGTCATATTTTTATAAATTCATAAGATATTAAATGTACAATTAATATTAACTTTCTTATTATTCAGGATTAACAAAATAGTCTTTTTAAAAAAAGATTTTACTTACTTATTTGTCAGAGAGAGAGAGTGAGAGAGAGCACAGGCAGGGGGAGTGGCAGGCAGAGGACGAAGCAGGCTCCCCGCTCAGCAAGGACCCTGGGATCATGACCTGAGCCAAAGGCAGATGCTTAACCGACTAAGCCACCCAGTGTCCCCAAAATATTCTTAAAGCTCTGGCACCTATACTAACTTTCCCAAGAAAAAGAAATACTACCTAATATTCAACAACTTGCTTCCTAACAAGAAAGGCAGATACTCCAGAGAATGAGAAAATTTTATGTATAATAGAAATTAGTTTTTTAGTGTGAGGAGCTGTAAGTTGGGCACAAGACTTGTAGGGCATGCATGGTATAAGTTAACATCCAAATTGATATATCAGGTTAACAAGGAGAGACGTGCTTTATCAAGATTTTAATATATGTGCAAAATAATTCATGGTATCATAAATTTACTCAAGCACATGAAACAGTGACCTGAAAATCATTCATGATTTCTCTCTCTAAAGGTTAGGAATTCTTCCAGCTCCAGGTAATAGGAAACTCTATGTGGCCTTTCCCCCATGCTTATTATTAATATTTTCATGATAGCTGCTGCAGTTCCAGACATCTAAGTTTAAGGCAGTAAATAGGGACTAGAGGGAAGGGCTTTGCCAGTGGTACCTGCCCCATTTCATTATTGTAATTGTTCTAATTAATCAGAAAAGCAAAGGCTTTTTATAAGATCTCTCCCTGTAGCTCTCTCTCTCCTCCCCCCTGCCCTGGCTAACTTCTGCTTATACACTGTAGAAATGGGTCACGTGTCATTTCTAGTTATAAAGAAAATAAGAACTGAACATAAAAACTGTATTTGTCTTCTCAGCATCACTGAAGGAAATCATGTTGGGTATTTGTGTCTGATAAGTCTCCTGCAGGGTCCCAACAGGGATACTTTTTTTTTTCCTTATGATCCAAGATGTATAATTCTCTAAGTAAATCCAGGTTTTAATCACAAGATATTTTTCTTTTCTTTTTTTTTTAAGATTTTTTATTTATTTATTCGACAGAGATAGAGACAGCTAGTGAGAGAGGGAACACAAGCAGGGGGAGTGGGAGAGGAAGAAGCAGGCTCATAGCGGAAGAGCCTGACGTGGGGCTCGATCCCATAACGCCAGGATCACGCCCTGAGCCGAAGGCAGATGCTTAACCGCTGTGCCACCCAGGCACCCCACAAGATATTTTTCTTAAAAATGATAATGATTTCCTTGCTAATAAAATTAAAGAAAATTAGTGTTTCAAATTTAGCCTAAATCAGAGAAAGAGTATTTGTCATGCCTGAAGCAGGTTAGAGATCATTTCAAGGATGGTAAAATTGTATGTGCAAATTTGTGTTTGATACATTTCTCTTGGAATATAATTGAGTTAGTTTTCTCGTTTTTGTTTTTTTTTAGTTTAGCTTCTTTTTTTTTAAGATAGTTCAAAGAGAAAGCTTAAAGTAGATTGAAAAAATCCTGAAAACATTCATATTTACTTTCAAAATAACTCACTGTAAATGAATAGAAAGAAAACATTTTCAATTGGTATAATACTTTTTGCTCTTCAAATAAATGATTCATAGAATTAAATTCCTGTTTCTTCAGAGAAATGAGATGATAAAATAAAATAAAGCAAATGGCACTAGAGTGCTGAATTGATGGGGAAGAGTGGTGTTGATAATTTCATTGAATAAAGAAAAAGTAAAAAAGAAGGACATTGATGGACAATGAATACCAGGACCTCTTCTTGAGCAGTCAATGTCAGTGAAGAGCATAAATAAATAAAAGAAAATTAAGTAAGAACTATACATAAGACCATAAGCTGCAGTGACCCAACCATGTTCCCCACTTTTTAAAGGCCTATCAGCATCTTTCACAAATTTTCCCACTTACTGTCTCAGGTCAAGTGAAATTGACATATTGTTTGCTTCCTTGGGTTCCTGGGTCCTTGTCATTTAACCAGCTCTCCCTGCACAATGTCCACTGTGTCTTTTACCATCTCTATGCAGATACTCCAAGATCACATTATTTTTTGGAAATTTCAGTGGGATTTTTATGTTGTACACTTCTGTTTATTCTGAAGTTTGGGGACCAACAGACATAGGAATATGAAAAACAAAGAAATAAGATGTCCTTTAGACATATCATAATACTTCTCTCTTTCTTCAAGACTTGGGTTGTCAAGCTCTGTGAGTCTGTGAATTTGACTTAGTTTTTAACTCACAAAATTGAATTTTTCAGTGAAATAAATTCTTTTAAGAACATTTAGAAGATCTCTTGTTCTTTATCTGTCAATGGAGCCAAAAGTTGAAGGTCTTAAGCTTGTCATTTGTTTTCTTCATACTCTCCAGTGCAGTAGAAAGGAGATACCCTCGCTCATATGCATCAAGATTAGAGATGGTTTGGGACATCTTGATGGCTTGGTTAAGTGTCAGCTTTCAGCTCAGGTCATGATTCTGGGGTCCTGGGATCAAGCCCCGCATCAAGCTCCCTGCCATTCGGGGACCCTGCTTCTCCCTCTGCCCCTCTCCCTGCTCATCCTCCCTCTCTCCCTCTCAAAAAAATAAAATCTTAAAAAAAAAAAAAAAAGATTAGACATGGTTCACAATCAACCACAGGTGGCAATTTAATCATGATCCACAGCATGCCAATAATTACTGATTTCTAATTTCCATGTTGAGAATCTCATCATATTGTTCAAGGCCAAGAATACAACTAAACCAACCCATGAATCTCATTTACGGGGTTTTGTCTCCTGGGATTATGTTTGCTACCAATATAACATGAGACTAGAAGGTCCAGTGAGAAACAGAGAAATCATACTAAATATGGCAACAGAACGAATTTAAGATACATTAGATAAACAGGTGTTAGAAAAATGGAAAGATCAAGAGAGAGCACTAAGGTAAATCAGAATTACACCCTCTCAGACTTGGGGCACACAGGGGAGGGATTGGGGCTTCCAGAATCTGGAAACTTAGTAGAGATGGTACCCGGAGGATTGAGACACAGATCCTGAGAAAGGGTTGTCATCCAGCTGCAGTTAATAGCACAGGAGCTTAGAGAATGGGCTTTGCAGAGCTAGGCTCCAAATTCTGGAAAAGAGTCATTGCATGGCTACTCTTGATACCTCGGGAGATCATAAGCTAGATACTACATAATTTGGGTCCAGACCTCAGAATAGACCATCTCCTAGAGTACTAGTACATCTAAAGGGACACTGCTATATTTGTTCCTGAAGGACCCAAATTACTGGAGACTGGGGTTAACTGCTGCTGGTGGTGAAGAGCCATTGCTGAAGCGAAGCTGGAGTGAGTCTGATGGGCAGAGCAGCAAACTTTCCCTTCCTTTTCCTGCCTACTAGTTTCAATCTAGTTACCCATATTGGTGGAACTTAACAGGGCACCTTCTGAGAAAAGGGAAATATAGTTTTCAGAATTTCAACCCCATCATTATAAAATAGAGTATAGATGGGTCAATTTAGAGATGAGTGAGATAGCTTAAAATAAACTTAATGTAGCTTTTAAATAGTATTTGTGCATAAAATTGAAATGAGTCAGTGAGTTCAAGATCAGGGAAAGGCATAAGGAATGAGTAAGGTTGGGATGCAGCAAAGAGAAAGGATGACCATTGAAATATTGATATGTAAGATGGAGGCAAAAAAAAAGACATTGAGACAAAGAGACAAGGAAAGAAGAGAGGGAGGAGGAAGAAATTAATGAAGTAAGGGAAAACATATAAATTAATAGAAATAAAATGAAAAGAAAAAATTTCAAGAAAGAAAAGTATATCAGGATAACATAAGGGAAGGCTAGAGAAACATCCAAATTTTATTCTACTAACCTATTTCAACTAAGAGATTAAGCCATCTCTAATAAACAAGGTGAACGACTTGAAAAAACGTTCAGCTATAAGCAGGACATTTCTTGTAAACAGTGTCCTTCTGTTTTCCTAAGGTGATATCTGCAAGACTGCATTCAATGCAAATGTTAATTTACCTCCCTCTTGTTTAATTATTGCAGACCAAGTTTAAATCATCATGAACTATTTGTGACCTTGTTCATAAAAGGACAGTTAATGACCACTATACAGTTTGTTCAGAAAGGTTGATGCTTCTTTGATGTGCTTTTTGAACTTGGGAAAAGTTAAAGATAATTATTTTACTTGATGTGTTAAATTATCATAAGCATCATTAGGAAGTGAAGTGGTCTGGATTACTCCATTTTCTGCATAGCGGGAGACTGCCATTGAATTGGCATAATTGGGGGAAATAAGTATTTTTTAATATACATTTTTCTCAAATGTTGCATGTGATTCTCTAACTTCTTTTAAAGTACAAAACCTAAATGGACTAGTCTTTTTTTTTTTTTTTAAAGATTTTATTTATTTGACTGAGAGACAGCCAGCAAGAGAGGGAACACAAGCAGGGGGAGTGGGAGAGGAAGAAGCAGGCTCCCAGCGGAGCAAGGGACCCAACATGGGGCTCGATCCCAGGACCCCGGGATCACGCCCTGAGCCGAAGGCAGACGCTTAACAACTGAGCTACCCAGGCGCTCCTAAATGGACTATTCTTGATTGTACAGAAACTGTCTCCTTGACTCAACTCTTTTGTTAGGATTCTCTGAGACTTCTTTTCTACTAAATTTCATTCTTGCCCCACTTCTCTCGAACTCTTGACTTTGTCCATTTTTGGCAAAGAATCCTATTAAACCAACTTATTGATCATCCTCCCATTCCCACTGTCTAGTCAAACTCTTCTTTCCCCATCCTCCACATCTAACCAAGTTGCAGTTAGTAATTTCTCATCTACTCTCTTTCAGGGCGCATTGGCTATAAATCCCCACATGTCTTTGCTATATGTATGTTTGAGTTCCATCTTTCTCCCTATGTCAGTGGTCTTTACTTCTATTGAAATAGTCTTGACTAAAGTCTTCCTTGCCATTTTTAATGAATGGGAGAATAATTTGTTTTTTACACTTCATATCACTTTGAAGACCAAATATTATTGAGTGCGATGCCTACATTCTGAAGTCAATTTGTATCTGTCACAAACACTGTTGCTCTGCACTAGTTCTCAGAAAATGGCTCTGCATGTTTCTTGTTCTTCCTTTTAATTTTCTTTTTCTAATCTGCAGTGTTTGAGAAATCAGATAATCAAAGTTGTTAGAGTTGTGTATAAAGTCAGGAGATAAACTCTAAATTACATTCTAATGTTTAGTCTTCATAACAGCTATTTCTGTAACTCGGAAGTCCTTTTCTCCATTACTTTTAATTTGAGACTGTTTAAAAGGCCAGCGTGGCTGAAAGCACTGAGTGAGGAAAATGTTACTTTATTAAAAGCAGAGTATAAAAGCATTAAGATTATACATATTTGACTTACCTTGAAGAGAAAGCTTTAAATGGTCAACAAAGCTTAATAATTGTGATTCTATCTGCAAATGACCATTATATGAAAATTAAAAATATATTTCTTAGAACCAACTCTAGCTTTTCCCTGATACACTTGTCAACAAATAAATAGAATAGGGATGCCTGGGGGGCTCAGTGGGTTAAGCAGCTGCCTTCAGCTCAGGTCATGACCCCAGAGTCCTGGGATCGAGTCTGGCATCAGGCTCCTTGTTCAGCAGAGAGCCGGCTTCTCCCTCTGCCTGCCACTCCCCTTGCTTGTGCTCTCACGCGCATGCTCTCTCTCTAGCAAATAAATAAATAAAATCTTTTTTAAAAACCCAAATAAATGGGATAGATCAGGTTTTACTTGCCAGACTGACTGCCTTTCTACTTTGGAATTCTTTTTTTCATGTCATATGAATTTTTACTGAACAGCCACGGCCCCAAGAAGGCTTAAAACACTTTATCTGATTCAGATGAGCTAATCACAGACTTTCACTGTTGGTGAGGAAGGAGATTCCGGCAGATTGTCTCTTCCTCACTGCCAACCACATATGACTTTGATTTTCACAGTTTTCTCAGGAATTAGATATTAAAGTAAGTAAGAGGGAGTCTTGTCAAAAGGTAGGAATGTGTACCCAAGAAATAAGTTGGTATTTCATCTCAGCTCTAATATTTCCTAAACACTCTGATCAAAGAATGAACTTCTGGGGTGACTGCATGGCTCCCTCAGTTGAGATGCCTGCTCTTGGTTTAGGCTCAGGTCATGATCTCGGGGTTGTGATATTGAGCCCTCGTCATTGGGCTCCATACTCAGAGGGGAGTCTGAAGATAACTGAAAATTATCTCCCTTTCCCTCTCGCTCTGACCCTCCTCCCATTCATTCTCTCTTCCCCCCCCTAAAATAAATAAATAAATCTTAAAAAAGAAAAAATAATAAACTTCCATCCCTTTATTCATTGGCTCAGAAACATTTATAAATGCCTGGTAAGTGCTGGCTGCTATGCATGAATGAATAAGGTGAACTATAGTACGTCCGTCTATTAGAAAATAGCTCAACTTACTTCTGAGTCACCCAATCTTAGTAAATGAAAAGTGGATAAATGTGATTTAATCAATAATAATCCTTCTCTATTCTTAAACAACTAAAGTCCTTCTCAAATGTATATTTCCATTTTAAAAATGCGAACTTAATACAAATAAAAATATAAGGCACTGCTTCATTTATATTTAATTAGATTAATACTCTTACCTGTATTAAGTTCAATACTTGATACACAATTCTGCTCCCGCTTCAGTCATTTATCTGTGCTCAAGCCTGTCAGCATGGTACTTGAAATGAGTTTATTGTTACTTGCAAATTTCTTTTTGTTTTCTTATTGTTACTTGCAAATTCAACTTTCCTTATATTGAAGGATTTGAGGAGTAGAGGACATTTTCTTATCTATTCTTTCATATGTGATCATTTAAAGATGCCTTTAATGCTACTGGATTCTTTTCTTAAGGCGTTTTGTATTTTGGTCTTGCTTTTTCTCCCAAAGGATCTGATTCTTGCACCCAAAAGTTTTATCTTCTCTTAAACTACCAATCATTTGTGCCTTTTCCTTTTCGGTAAAATTAATCATCTGATTGGTCCCAGGTACAGAGTTTGCTTAATTTTCAACTCAGAGTGGATCCTGGGAATTCTGTTCCTGCGTGTTAAGCTATCCTGAAGCCCTCATTCTTATACAAAGTACTTTACATAAATGCTGTGACAACATGTCAGTATTTTCCCGGTCTTTTTAATTAAGTGAAAAAAATTTTCAAATCTACTAAATGCAGGTTCCTTGCAATGCATAGTATTATTTAATGTTTAACTTAAGATATAGTTAAATTCTAAAACCCTTAATCTATTTTTCTCTCTATTTTTGTCTCTTCACCATTATGGATAAGAATATTAGTCTTTGAAATTTGTGTTTCATTTCTATTCAAGAAGGTAAAAGCAGAACATGTCAAATGATTATAAAGACCTCGGAAACCTCATGAAGCATTTTCTGTGGGGTGTGTGTTTAAGCACTTCATTTTAAGGTTTCCTATTGAATAGTCCACATAAGAAAAGTCATGCCACTTAAACTAACAAACACTATGTGATATTTTTTTAACCACTACATGACTTTCTGATGAAGATTCTTCTCACATTTCAAAGGTTGGTTTCTAAGCAAAGAGATGGTTTATATTAAGCAGGTAAAGTAATTTTTACAGATTCTGAGAATACATTTTGACATTATAACAGGAATTTTTTTTTCAGATATTCAGTATTATTTCCTACATCACCAATGGCCATGGTAAAATGTAATATTGACTAGGAACTACTCATTTGTCTGTGTAATTAGATAATCCTATTTTGATTTATAAGGCCAAATGGTAAGGGAAGAATCCTGGACTACTCAAATTTGAAACGGTTTTATATAAATTATAATCCAGGGATGCCTGGGTGGCTCAGTCAGTTGAGTGTCCAAGTCTTGATTTTGGCTCAGGTCATGATCTCAGGGTCATGAAATTGAGCCCCATGTTGGGCTCCACATTCAAGATGGAATCTGTTTGAGATTCTCTCTCTCCTTCTGCCCACCCCCACCTGCTGCTTACATGCTCTCTCTCTCTCTCTCTCTCTCCAAAATAAACAAATAAAATATTTTTAAAAATTATAATCCAAATATCTCCTGTTACAAATGTGAAAATTGATGTCTAGAGAGATTAAATGGAAAAAGTGACAAGATTAGAATATAATTATTTTAATTCTCCCATATATTTCTCACTTTATAGAAAGTTAGTAGGCTCATTTAGTTCTTGATGGATGGAGACAAAAAATTTATCCTTCCACTTAGATATATAATTTCAGTATTTACATTTATGGAGGAGTGAGGGTGCAGAGAGAGAGAGAGAGAGAGAGAGAGAGAGAAACTGTTTCCAGCCTTGCTGAGAACCACGCAAGACTGCAAGATCAACAATATAATTCCTTGATTTCAAAAAGTTTACTAACTGGAGATAGAGAAATGAATACACAATTGACTAAAATATGAGGAAAACAGACAAGTACTACAAAGCATAGGATGATATGGAGGAGGTAATATTTAAGAACTAAGCTAAAAAGAGACATATGATTATAAATGAGTTCTTCTGAATTTCTTCTATTAATGGCTGTGAAAAAGTAGCCTAATGCATGCGTATACAAAGATAGACACCAATCATCCTGTCAAGGAAAACACTCAATGGATGCTTTGTCATCATTATCAATTAAGTACCCTGGGTACCACTTAAAAGTCATGCTGATGTGGCCCTAGGCCATGTTACAGTGAGGTCAGGTAGAGCCTTTATGCGGTCTGTGACCATGGAATATGTCATGATGAATCATCATTGATCGTTTAAACTGTCATTGTGCACTATTACATGTAATTCAGGCATATCAAAAATATAGTTCTATCATTTATGATGGTTGTTCTTCTTAAAGCAAGGACCCACATTATCTTTAACCAGCTCCTTTCCCCTTGGTTTCTTAAACAATCTTACTGGCAAAGACATATATTAATATTAGCACCCATTTTGATGGTAACTTTTGTGAAAGAATTCCTGAGTTATTTTTTGGCAGTGTCTGTATATTTGATCCATTAAATCTGAATATCTGTCCACATTCGTCAGCCACTTCATCAACTGCTGGTGCTTTTATCTGGTATAATTATTATTTTCCCTATGACTTGCATTGTCAGAGGTACAAGATGCTTTTCCTATGAGACTCCTTTCCAGCAATAGTCAATAACTGCAAGACCAATTAAATCTTGGTAGGCAGCAAGTGCTTTTTGCTTAGTTTTGTTTGTTTTGTTTTCGTCTCATTCAATATTTTATGAGCAGTGACACTTTCAGAGGAGGTAACTGTTATTTTTATGACATAACTTGCGTTTCTACATAATTGAGCCTCCTAGGACCATCTGCCATCAGATTATGCCATATAATGTGGCATTGGATACAAAATTAACTCATGCTCACAAATAATTCTATAGTTGAGGAGCATATTTCCAGCATATTCTATCTAAGAGAATGTAATTACCATGATGTTTGTATTACACAAGGTATTGGAGGGCTAGGTCTTATCAGTGCCAAAGGCTTATACTTTCTATTGTTATAAGTCGAGATGTGTATCTCTTCTGATTCTATGTTTAAAAGTTTTAATTCTGTAGCCCAAAATGATTGGTAGTAAGAGTTAAGCAATTTATGGCAAGGCTCTTCTCCTTGTATCCATGGTGTTGATTTCCAGGATGCCAATAACAATGTTTTGTAGTGATGAACTGACCATGTTACCAGGGCAACTGCGTTCATTCTTTCACTCAACAAGGACCATGGAGCCATGTAGTGAGTTCCATGTAATGAGTCACTGTTCCAGGTATTGGCAACATAACAATTAACAAGATAGAGAAAATTTCTGCATTCATGGATCTTGTATGTGGCTCTGCTGAGAATTTACCTTGGTTGTTTCTATTCCTCTGAATGTGGGAACTTTGTTTATTGCACCTAAGATACTCATTTTAATCATCACTTTTACTGATGTTACATACATAGTAAACACCAAATAAAGATGACATGAATGAATAGTACTGATAGTAATTTTAGCTTGGCAATCCAGCTACTTGCAATTCTGGATTTGCTCTGGCTCTAAATGATCTTTTTATCTTTGGTTTCTCATTGTACTATGTGATTTCCGAAACCAAAATAGTAAGGATGAAAAATAATCCTTAATATTTTGAAACTGAAGAAAGTGAAGAGGATTCAGTGTTCTTAGAGAATTATCTGGACTCTACTACACACAGGTTCTGAGTTTGGAATCAAACTTTTAGCTCTAACCATTTAGCCCTTTTGCACATAAAGAGTGTAATGTGTTCTTTCAGATCAAGGTGAGATGATTTATTTTAATTAATGGCTTGCTCTGCATAATTTTAATGCCTTCATTGGAATTAAACACACAAACACATACATGGATGCACACGCATTCCATCTCGGTACCATTTTACACATGGATGAAAACACGTAGCCCCCAGATACAACGATAGAGACACTGTAGCACAGAAGGCAGTAGACGTGGAAAATTACGTTATTGTGGTTTTGTCTTCATTTTAATATTTATTTTATCTACTATTTCCCACACAGATAACTGGACCTTCTTTTAAAATTATCAAAAGTATCCTTTGATTTTGTAAATTGAGAGAACGGTGCATTTTGGTCTGTATATATTTATTTGATCTTTCAAGTCATTATGTTTACTAATAGAGCAGAAGGGAAACTTTGGTAAAAAGATTGTGTCTCCTGAGGTCCCTATTTTTGTCTCTTAGGGGATCACCAGTGTTCAAACTCGGTACCTTGGCATTTGTGATATTTTGTGATAGACCCTTGCCTAACTTTCCAATCTTACCTCTTTATTTCATGCATACTGAAGCTCTGGAAATCTCTCAGATTTACAAATTCTTTCATAGCTCTGTGTTCTTGGTTATTTGTACTCTCTGCCTAGACTATATTTCCCTGGGCTTAATTTCATTTTAGCTGCCAACTTCTGCACGATTTCCCCAAACCCCGTGACCCCAGAATTAAGTTTTGTCTACGCATACATTGAAGGATGCTTAGCCACAGTGATGTCCGCTCAATGACGTTTTACTATTCAAGTCCCCATAAAATCAGTAAAAAGGAAATATCTAATATTTAGGAAACAATATGTCAGCTTCTCCCAAATTTTGGAGGCCAATAGAATGAAAAGCATCAGGGCATTATTAGAAAGCAATAGTTCTCTTGGGGCGCCTGGGTGGCTCAGTCGTTAAGCATCTGCCTTCGGCTCAGGGCGTAATCCCAGCGTTCTGGGATGGAGCCCCACATCGGGCTCCTCCGCTGGGAGCCTGCTTCTTCCTCCCCCACTCCCCCTGCTTGTGTTCCCGCTCTCGCTGGCTGTCTCTCTGTCAAATAAAAATATAAAATCTTAAAAAAAAAAGAAAGAAAGAAAGAAAGAAAGAAAGAAAGAAAGAAAGAAAAAAAGAAAGAAAGAAAGGGAAAGAGAAAGGAAGAAAAGAAGGCAATAGTTCTCAACTGCAGGTTTGGAAAGTTTGAGCTTTGCTTTGTAATGACTTCAGAGCTTTGCTTTGTAATGACTTCATCCTGAAAATTCATTCCTCAGTTCTCCTGAGCCAGAGACAGACACTCTAGAAAGTCTGCCTGGTTATGCTTCTCCTTATATTCTCCTTTACTTTTTCCTTCTTATGTCTCTTCAAAGGAAGGAAATATTGCATACATTTTGGGCATAGCCTTAGAAATGTATCCTGTCCCTTAGAGTTAAATGTTCTAACTCATTCTCTCAAGGCATAACCTCAAACGTGTTGATGACTTAATGTATACCACTTACTTTTATTATAGTTATAGTCTTACCTGTTATACATTGTACATGTTCCAAATAGACTTTTTGTTATATTAGATTATCACAATTTATTTCCCTATCTTTCCCTGAATTTAAAACTCTCAATGTTAGATTATATCACATCAATCTTACTATCCCCTAGGATCTAAAATTGTGTTTCAGCTCTGTACTCTATTCTCTAAAGACATTTGTTGAATTATTGTCCTACAGTCCATTTAATGAATTGATAATTGAATTCTGGAACTTGAGTGTGGATAATTTACTCATTTTCATATTACATATTTAGAAATTTATTATTTTTACTAATAAAACATGATTAATAAGGAATATGAAATAGAGAAACAAAGGCTATATGTATTTATAGCAATATAATAGCAATACTTAATACATATAACACCTTTGAAAATATTGATGGAATCTTTTCCCTTTCAATAGACAATACCCTATTTTTGGAAGAATTTCAGAAGCCATATACTACTTTTCATTTGTAATTCCAAGTTATTTTAAACTATATCTAAGACTGGAGATATCGTTTTGAATCTTGAACTCATTACAAATATTCAGAGTAGAGAGGCAAGAAATGTAGATGGATTAGGTTAGGAATCGCATCATATACTAAAAGTATACTAAATCGTATACTTAAAGTGTATATATCTCCCCTCAGATGGTGTTTTAGCAACACTATCTTAAGAGCATCACAATTGTGCCATGCAGTTAAATCAAGCGTAAAATGGAGTTGGATCTATTTTGGTATTTTCAGCTCTTGGTTGCAATTGATTAAGGTTATGAAGTCAACGTAATGACTTTATCTCTAACATACTTTTAATAAACTAAAAAAAGACAAGAGGTAAACTGAAAATAACAGCACATTGCACATTACATTATGGGATTTTGTTCCGAGTGTGTGTATGTCTTATACATTTACATTTTACTATTTTTTTTCTGATCAACCAAGTCTGAAGACTCTATTTAGAGTGTTTCTAAAATTCCATCTAAAACAGGAGTCTACAATTTATGAAGTACACATTGTTATTAAATAGTTTGCAAAATATGCCCAAACACCCACTTTCCCACAGCATGCCTTTGCTTTCCTACTTATCATCAAGGTGAGATTTGCTAATGTGCAGCCACTGACTTCCCAACAAATATTGCAGGTATTCATTCAGTTTGATGTGATAGCGCTGATAGATTATATTGATCAGGCAGTATATCTCTTAAGTCCTGTTTGCTATCAAGTATGTGTAGATTGCTAAAATTAAAAGACAATACTATAGAGATTGAGTGTTGTGGTTCATTAACTGAAAAAAACACTTAAAAATATTTGTGGCCAAAAGTTTTGGTGATTTGTCATTAGTTGAACAAACTGATATTCAAAATATGGATTATTTTGAAATGAGAAATGAAATAGAAATGTATTTCACTATTTTCATTTTACAAATGATTTTGCGTATATTGTTTTTCTTAACTTCCACACATATTAGCTCTAAACACAGGGAAGGTTTAGTAAATCTGATTAAAGAAATGCGATTGCTCTAGAAAAGTAATGTTAATGGCAGGAACAGAAATAGTCTGGGATAAAAACAATGAGGAGAATCAATTTAGAGAAATAGAAGATACATGTAACAGCCTTGTCTTCATATCAGTGTCACTAACCAAAATTCAGGACAATTATTAAAATAATGATATTTGAGCTATCCCTTCTAATCTTTTGTACAGATAGTGTATTGACCCCACCTGGCTTCAACTCTATGACTAGCTTCTGGTTTATTAGTTTCCTGACCCCCCTCTTTGTTGGTTTATAATACATTTACATAAGTATGAATTTATTCATTATCACCTTGCTTAGGTCTAAAAGAAGGTTTAAGGTGACACCTTGTTGACTTCATGAATGAATTCTGCAATTTATGCCAGTTTAACAACTAAAGAACTTCCTATTTTAGACGAATATCGTTAGCAATCTCCAAACTTTCTCATGGATGTATAGGCACCTGACAAATCATTTCCTTTCAATGTCTGCTACCCATTTCTTCTATTTCCAGAGAGTGGTTCATGTTCCACAAATAGAAGAATCCAGGCATATTTTTTTTCGGCCCATAAACATCTGAAATTAAAATTTATTCCTCAATCCATATGAAAAATGAAAACTTAATTTATGTATAAGGATTATGTACTAAAATGTACTTTATGCCTATTTGACTTAATATGTCAATACCATGACAGAAGAATTAGCAGCTATTTTAAATATATCACAACAAATAAGTGTTCATATTTATTTTATAATGTCAAAAAATACCCTTTAAGTCTACTCATATTTCAAGTGAGATTTATATTTGCCTTTCGCCCTAGCATCTTTTAATTTTTTTATATTATAACATCTTTAAACAAATTGACACAGTAACAGAATGAGAACATTTCATTGTATGAATTTATTTATTATGTACACAGGAATTTTTCAAATGTATGTCATTTTTTTCTTCAAGTAATTGATATGTTTTTCTGTAACACTATTATTTGTTCTATTCTATTTTTTATGGAGCATGAATAAAACTCATCTTTATTCCAAGAAAACAAATTAGTAAAGTTATTTTTTATGTACATAAAAAGCATCCAAACTAGCTTTGAGTTGCATTGCTTTCAGCAAAACATTCATTTATTTTAAGCTGATTCACTTACAGAACATTGGATTCAAATGACTACATTTTAAAGTTAGTTTAATCTTGATGAAATTGACAATATCAGTTTCCATTATAACCAAGGGACCACTCATAAAAAATACAAGGAAGAAACTCTATTATTCCATCTACTCTGAAGTACAAAGTCACCCTACGCATACATAAAAACATTAATTACTCTAGTCATGAATTATTTATTCAGAAACTTTCCCTCTTAGAACATGAAATAATTTCTCTATAGTACAAAAGGAATTTTATTAATATTTTTCTAAATTATGTGACATATTTTTTTAAGAAAAATATATTTTACTGTATTAAGTCACACATGGTAATTAAGAATTAATTCTTTTCAGGCTGTAATTAAGAGACTATAGAAATTACAAAAAGATATCTAATGCAGAACAATATAGTCTTTATATTAAATAAAAATATCTTCATCACAGTCATCTTTAGCTCAGCTGTTTAATCTTGGGTCTTTTATTTTACTAAGTGATTTACTACTAGAACGTCTAGATGTAACACACATATAAACAGGTAACCCTTCTTGATGTTCTAGCAATTTGTTAGCAATGGACTGTAGATAGATTTTGTATCATCTGGAAATATTTATTTCTCTTTGTGCTTTTTGGTTTATTTTGTATTTGAGCTTATTTTCTATTTAAATCATTGCCATCATGTTATAATTCCATAAAATTATTTTTAATTCAAAATGACATATGTCTTATGGAATAATAATTTATTATGAAATACTGTAGGATACAACCACCTCCCTTGGTGACATATTTTTGGAGATTTTTGGTCCCTTGGTCCTTTGACATCAAACCCTTACAAGTGAAAAAAGGATAAATCTGGTGACATTTAAAGGCCATAAAAAAAGAAAATCCAAGCAAGTTTGTATCAAAAAATAAGTATGTATTATGTGTGTATGTATGTATCTATATTTTTTCACACATAACTACATATATATATATATATATATTTAAATGAACACCTGTAGTAAGTACTGGTTTCTTTACTTTGGCCATCTGTTTTCATAATCAGTGGGAATGCAATGAAAGACCTGCAGTGTGTTGTGTCGCTTTTACTGACTGATTATGCCTAAAGGTAATGGCCGCATTTATTTGTGTTGGAACAGTGAAGGGAGGTTAAAGTCAGGCTAAGAGGAGGTAAGATGTTGGGTATACACAAGGGCATACGACTGGGAAGTTTGGTTTCAGTTTCAGTTTAAGAATTAATGAATCAAATAATACCTCACTTTACAGTGCAGAGGAGATGGGAAGGCGAGCTGGATTCCCACAACAGAATGGAATAATCAATGGAACCAATTAACAAACAAGTGTTTCTGGCAATTTGAAATGTTGCTTCATTTTCTGGAAGAGGGATGAAATAGATCTTTCTATTTTTTTTTCTTCCTCTGGCCTGCAGTTATTTATGTTTACTAAATAGTATATGATAGCACATCAAAGACAATGGTGAGTGATTTAGGCACCATAAATATATATAGTCACATATTTATGTTATGAGAATAAAATCTCATTTTGGTTGATTGTAGATCTACATGTAATAGTAGATTTTAAATCTTTGAAAACATTGAGGTATTTAGGCTAAATCTAAGTAAACAGCAGTGCTAACAATGGTGATAATAATTAAACAATAATAATGGTGATAAAAATAATTGAGAGAAATTATCACTTGGTGGATCCCCCAATAAATATATGATTTGATTTGATATCTGATCAATCTTTCTCCAATTTTAAAACTTGTACTTATAGATATTTGTGACACTGGGTACCTTAGAAATTATCCTTATTTTTCTTCTCTGGACTTCTACTCTTGATATTTAATTTGACTTATTTGGGAATGGGGTGGCTGGCTGAACATGCCTTCTTCTAGTAACTCTGTGTCAGGGGACACTGTGGAGAATGGTTATTATACCCAAGTGTGATGTCAAGATTCTCTAAGCTGGAATATCCATGTGGTTGGCCTCTTTAGGGGAGTGGTTTTGAGTTGTCAGTCTTTACTAACTGCTTTTTATGTATCACACATGCACCGTTCTTAGCTCCTGGATGCAAAGGAAAATAAGACAGAGTTGATCCTTGATCTCCCAGAGCAGTTAAATGAAGTAGGTACTGACATATCAGCAAGTGATCACCTTTAGCCACTTTGAATGTCAATATAATAGGCAAAATGACATGTTTATTTGAATTGTTGATGTACGCCTACTTGCATACAACAGAATTCATTCTAGTTAGTTTAAACAAGCAAACAAACAAACAAAAAAGACTCTCTGTAAGGGCCTTGGCTTGCCTGAAGAATTCCCAGGAGGCCAGAGAACTTGTACAGTGGCTCTTTAGCAGGAGCCGTGGGACCCCTCCCCCTGGACTGCCTCTTGTGTGATGCAATGGGGTCCAGCCACACACCAGCAGTTCTCAGTAGAGAAGGGGTGCAGAGATGTTCTATAGAGACTTTCCCTCCTGCTTCCCCTAACTGCTTGAACCTGCTCTGGCATACTGACACCCTTCCTAGGTATTTATTTCATGAAAATTGTCCTTATTCATAGGGCTCTTCTCTGAATGAAAGTCTCAAGCCAGTGGGTTTGATGAGGAGGAACTAAGTAATCTGTTTATTTCAAATGACCAGAGAAGACTTGAGATATTGAATATAAAACCTATTTCCATTTGTATTGACCATTCTGCCACTCCAATGATTAACATATGACGTTAAATTAGCAATCATTTATTAAACCTTTTCTAAGTAATCTACTAGCTGTTGTCTTTATCATCAAGTGTGCCCTCTACATCATAAGATACTCATAAAATATATTGGAAGAGATTTTATTCAATTTGCTATTGAAGTCTATTTGGTCATCATTCCACTTGCTACTTGTTAAGGGCTCTTAAAAGGGATCCATTTTCAAGATGTTCTCTACTTTTTTCAAAACTTCATTCTTCACAGGTGCTGAAATCTTGGGACTTCTTAAGTGGTCTTTCTAATGATCAAAATTCTTCATATCCTATTCTCAGCCATGTTCCCCTTTCCTCCACACTTCTCCCTTATACGTTTCATTGTCTCATACAGACTTGCCAATAATTTTTTAGAGGATCAATTGTAAATATATATTTAGTCCGACCCTCTTTACATTTATAAGTAGTAGTTAGATATGTTTAATTGTATACCCATGTGAAACCAAACAGGTCCAAGCTTGAAGTTATCAGCTCAGGCCCTCAAATATCTTCCTTATACTTTTAACTTAGAAATATGTTAAGAATTCTTTTCCATTCCTTTACCAACCACTCTTCATCCTCTCAGACCATCTAATTTATCCTTAAATCCTGCTGATTTTTTTCAGTGTCTTATATTTCCTACTCCTTTCTAAATCTATAGGGTATGTGTTATAGAAAGGGAAAACATGGGAGAAAACTTTACATGGACAATGATGCTTGAGCTATTAAAAAAATACAAATAAGAATTCAGTAGTTGTATCTATTGCCTCAGTTGGCTAGAATGAACTAACGTAAAGACTTAGATACATGTAATGTTGCAAGCACTGTGAAAGTATTTTTGTCACTGAAGCTATACTTGTCATGGGTTATTCCAGTTCAATAGCTGACACTTCTCCCTGGGTAATTCAGAGACCCAGGCTCATTCCTTAGGTTCTAATGCTGCATCTGACTGGCAGAAGAGGACAAACCATTCCCCCCCAAAATTCTTGACTCAAAAATGGCCCATATCAATTTATTTCTGATTCTTTGATTAGAATCAACAATGTGTCTACATATAATTGAAAGAAAATTTGGGAAATATAATCCTCAGGAAAAGATTTATGGTTGTGGAGACCAGCTAGCAGTCTAGCCTGTCCCACAATGGAAATGGAGAAAGGAATTTCAAGGTAGAGAAAATAAAGTGCAAATGAAAGCAGAAAGTATAGTATGGGAAGGAAACAAGAGCATGGTCAGCGTTGTTCAAGTATTAATGGGTAGCTGCTGATTGAGAGAGTTTCAGGGGTTGAGAAGGTAACATGGCGCATAATTCATCTACGCTGAGAGGGGATGGAATTGGTGAAGCAGGGCCTTAATTATTATGCTGAAGAGTGTGAAGTAGCCTCTGATGAGAGCACACTAACTTCTCACTTAAGTGAGAAGGAACATCAGTAGATTGTGTTACACAAAGAAAATTCTGTAGCTTTTTAGGATTAACCGGTTTGGGAGTTAAGAGTCTTGTTTGAGACAATAATTCCCCTACCATACTGGAAACTTGCTTGAAGGCAAATCCTTATTCATTTCATCTTTGTGTTCAATATGGAATTCAGCATAGTGTTTGTTATGAGGTGAATTGAGTCCCCCTGAACTTGCTATGTTGAAGCCCTACCCACAATACTTCAGAATGTGACTATATTTGAAAATAGGCCTTTAAAGAGGTAATTAGGTAAAAATAGAGCACTGAAGGTGGGCCTAAATCCAATAAGACTATTACTCTTTTTTTTTTCTTTTTTTTTAGATTTTATTTATTTGTAGAGAGAGAGTGAGAGCACAAGCTGGGAGACAGAGAGAGAAGGAGAAGCAGGCTCCCAGGGAGCCTGATGCAGGGCTTGATCCCAGGACCCTGAGATCATGACCTGACCCAAAGTCAGCTGCTTAACCAACTGAGCTACCCAGGTGCCCCAGGATTAGTACCCTTATAAAAAGAGTAAATAAGGGTCAGGCAACACAAACAAAGGAAGACCATATGAAGACAGAGAAGGTGACCAACTGCAGATCAAGGAAAGATGCCTCAGAATGAAACTTCCAGACACCTTGGCAGCCAGGTTCCAGCCTCCAGAAGTGTGAGAAAATACATTTCTGTTATTTAAGTGACCCAGTCTGTGGTATTCGTGATGGCAACCCTAGTAAGCTAATACAGTGACATTCACTTAATATGAATTCAGCAAATATTTGTTACAACTGTTTGATTTAACCTAAATCTAGTCTGTACTAACTAACCTTTTTTCTGCTCCCACCAAGCCCATCATCAACTACCCTAACTTTCCTATCTGATTACCGAATTCTCTCTCTGTCCCAATGTCAAATAGCGTTAGACTCTGAACGAGATCGAACACTGGAGAAGAATAATTAGTAGTTTAGGAAAATTGAGTGTTAGTAATTAAGGGAGTAACACCTCAACTAATTACTTCTATGAGGCTCCATCTGTTTCTTTTTTCAGTATGGTTCAGTGAACACCCCAACAATCATGCATGCAGAATGAAATCAGAATGTATTCCAAAACAGTGTGGTGTCACAGGGACTTTGAGCTAGCGCATCTAGTTTATAGTTAGCCTGTCATTGAATGGTTACAGATGTGTGAGCAATTTAGTTAACACTTGAAAGCATCCATTTATTTTTTCAAAAAATAGAGCAGATATTAATTCATAGAGCTGTTATTAGAATTAAATAAAATAAGTTATTGGAATTTTCCAGCACAGTGCCTTGTATATGTGATGTCTTTCTGTAGATGCCCTTTTCTTACTTAACTATACTAAACTGTGTTAAACATTATTCGACAGAATTGCTAGAAAGTAGCTTTTCTTGTAAAATGGAAGGGAAGAAGTACCTAGCATATATAGAAATTATCAAATGATATGTTGTTTCTTCAAACAGGTTTCATTCATTGCTACAAACATATCAAGAGAAATAGGTATAGAAATTTATTGTCCCTTTAAAAAATGTGTAACATTTAGCATTCCTCCGTGTAGATACTTACTTGTTTTGAAATGAGTTATTACAAAATAGAAAATCAAAAAAATATCAAAATAGTTAGAAACCAAGAGAGGGAAAAATATATAATTACTCAACATGACTGCCTTAGTGAAGTTTAATCCCTTGTGGGTCTCCATTCATATTTTGAGTGTTGATTCAATTTGTCAATTTTATATGTACTTCTGGCTTTCTATTTAGCTTTGGTTTTTTTAATACCTTGCATGACATAAAACAAAGATTATTTATTCCAGTTATATTAAGAGTTAAATACTGTCTTGCTTCCTCAAGGTTTGTGATAGGAATTAAATCTGGGTTATAGTGAGTTATTTATACACCTGAGGAGCCAAAAGGATATGGATGGTAACCAACTCTGCACAAGGTCATAGGATGGGTCAATGGGGAAACTTGCCAAGACACATGGGTAATCTCCCCACAGCCTCACAGTTGGAGCATGATGCTCTCCTGGTTGAACACCAGTGTTTGGATATGGCTGCCGTGGGTTAGAGTCTGGCATCAAAGACCCCAGAGCTGCATGATCAGTTTAGCCATTTGAACTCCAGTTTAACTATCTGTAATGACAACTCATGCTATGAAAACTGTATGAGCCAATGTATATAAAGTGTTATGTTTACCACATAAGTGCCCAGTAGACTGGGTCATCTAGGACATGGTAGGGATTAAGTACTATTTTTCTTCATAAAGCACAATTAATATTTAATTTTTGGCCAAATTATAAAATTAAAATAAACACCTATCTTCTGATTTTACAACCAATTTATAGCATGCATTCTGTGCATCCTTTGTTTACTAAAACAAACAAAAAATATTTGTAAAAAGTCTTGCAGCATTTTGTCTCCCTAGTTATGCCACACATGTAAGGATTATATGCATTTGAATTATCATTTCTTCAAGAAAACTCTGGGAGGAATAAAGAAATGACAAAAATATTTGAGTTCTTTATGAGAAAACATTTGTATTGGGATACCTTGGTGGCTCAATTGGTTGAGCGCCCGGCTCTTGGTTTTGGCTTAAATCATGATCTCTGCGTTCTGATATCAAGCCCTGCATTGGGCTCCATGCTCAGCATGGACTCTGCTTGTCCCTCTTCCTCTGCTCCTCCCCCCACTTGCACTCTCTCCCTATCTCTTTCTCAAATACATAAATAAATAAAATCTATAGAAAAACCCATTTGTATCAAACAATATTTATGAAATAGGGATTAATTTAAAATGAGCTTTAACTGTTACCAAATAACTTTGCTGAATAAATACATGGTACTGTTGGCATAATCATTTCAGATATTAGCCTTTATTTACAATTATAGTAAAATAGTTGTTACACAATGACTACACACGTAAGTTTACATAACATGCCATTTTCTTCACTTGAATTTTTGGATAAATATTATAGTTACTGCAAACACATCCTATTATGTTAAAGTTTATGCAAAATGCAGTTTCTATTTGTTCAGAAGTATTTCAGTCTTCCTCTCTTCAGCACATCACACTGGGGGAAAAACATAAGATCTGTATCTTCCTTTTGTTTCCCATTGATATTTTTAATTTTTTAAAGAAATTTCAACAACAGTGAAGAAAGAGGGAAAACATAACAAAACATCGAGTCATTCAGCTTAGACCTGGCTACAGTTATTTATTAGTTTATCATTTATATTAGAGGTTTTCTTTGTTGGATGATATAATTAATTGGCCAAAAGACACAATGGGTTCATACCTCTAAAATGAGGAAATGCTGTTATTCCTCCCTTTCTCTGCTCACCTGTTTTCTTAAATCATAATTTTAAGAGCCTGGTAACTTAGTTGATCCACCATCTCCCCTTCTCTTTAAGCCAAATTCCTCTGGGTAGGAGAGGTGCTAGGGAGGAGAGAGGCAGGCTCTACAGGAATTTTGAATGAAAATGGGGGTGAGTCTGAGCCTGTGGAGGAGAATATTAAGGTCTCCCTTGAGGAGAGAGATTGAATGAGAGAACTGGCTCAGAAAAAGGAAGCAGAGATCTTGTGAAGGAATGGAAGAACATTTGTGTTATTTTACACTCCCCTCCAGAACATCAATATTTTACAGGTTTCTCTCTTGGGAAATGATAGAAGATTCTATCTCCACTAAGTAAAAACACATATAGCTCCCTTTGAGGGATTGCCTGTTACCATCTAGATAGGTGGGAAAATTACTAATGCTTGCACTTTTCAAGGAAATATTTTCTTATTACTTTTCCTTGCTTTATTTTTCCCTATATCTAAGGAAAAAATGCACAGGCAAGGCAGAAAAAAAAAGTATGAAACAATACGTATTTGGAGTCCATTATGCTTATTTATGTTCTCTATTACAGCACATGGGTAAAAAAAATAATGTTTTCTAATTAGAAAAGTGGAAACTTTCAACTAATGAATTTCCAACTCCAAACTAATACTAAATACTAATACTAAATACTAATACTAAATATTACTACATACAGACTTCTTTATTCCTGAAATATGAGGATTGGTGAAATTGTGTCAATAGATTTGAATCATAACTAGGCGTAGTTAGTACTAACCATTTCTTAAGAATTCATAAAAAGTATGCATATACTTCCTAGAAATAATGGGACAGTAACAGTAAATGCAAGAGAAGTCACAATAAAAGCTAATTGGCAAGTGGCCAGGTCTCTGAATTACTAATTAAAACCATATTGAAACATACCATCGTTTGGCAATCTAATGATGTAATCTGACAGGATAAATTATTTATTTCAGAATCCTCAAAAGTTTGTGAATTCAAAAAAATCTCAGGTTCAAGTCATTCTCCAGTTTTGTCCTCCCTTCACTTCACTTCCCTGTTTAAAGTGTAAGTACCTCATGAAAAGGATATTTTACTTTAGGTAAACATGAGAGGGAAGGGAGATAGCACAATATGTTCAGATTTACAAGAAATGCTGTGTGTTGGTTATTTTCCTAAAGCGGTGATCGCCAAAAGCAAACATGTAGGGATTTTATGTTATAAAATATATACAAAATAAGCTTTGGTACTTGCATTGTCTGCCCTTTGTAGTGGAACGTTGCCAGTAGAACATGACTTTAAAGGTAGATGAGGTTGCCTTGAGACATTTTTTACAAATAGAAGAAAACATACAGAATATTAGAACAAATAGCTGTTTAAAATTAATACAAGTATTTTAAACTTTTTTAAATTAAAATTACCCTTTGAAAATTTTGCTTGTCTTCCATTATGTCGAGGTTCAAAGATAAGGGTTAAATTGTGTAGAACAAAACTGAAGAATTTTTTGAAGCTTTGATTCTAGTACATTTTTTTTTAACTTATACAACTTGAGAATGTCAAAAGGAAATGAGGGTGAACAATGTATGCAGCTGGGGGTAGTTTTTGCGAGTGATATGCCATGATGTTATTTTTAAAGACAATCTCTTGCTGAATTTCTCTATGAAAATTAAAGAGAAATTCAAAAAATATATATATCATGGCTCCCTATTGCTATGGTTTTGTGATGCTTTTCTGCTTCCCTCCATATTTTTTCTGTCTACAAAAGGAAATCATTGGGAAAATATCAGCTGGTAAATTTCTGGGATTATTTGATCTGATACCTATGGTCAGTAAACACGGTCATTTTACTAAAATGTTATGCTCAAGGTAGATTTCTTCTGTCACAATTAAAATGTGGACTTGTAAGTTTTATTACCAAAAGAAACAAAAACCGAAAAGCTCATGTCATTCACTCAAGACCCTCCATATTTCATTGTAAATGTTTAATTTCTGTTTCCATAAGCCACTTTCCAATATAATATGTATGTTATATAAGAAGTATATATACTCAGAAGGATAGGACTATTTACACTTTCTGGCATGTGCCTGGCATTTATCTAATTACTGCATCTTTATTTTTGCTTGAAATGTCTTTCCCTATCCGAATTCCATATGGAAATATATGAGTACATCAAGTGTCATATTAATCAATTTCTTCTCTGGATAACGTTCCCACCAAAGCAGTCAGAACTCATCTCTAGCTCCTTAGTTCCTTTGTGCATTATTTATACTTAATTTTAGGCAATTATCACAATATGCCTTGTATTATCGTGTTAGTTTTATATTTATAAATGTGCCCAAACATGCCAGGATGATACTGTGCAACAGAATGTAAGTATATAATAAATTTATTATGATGATTTTTCTTCACTTAATTTACTTAAAGATGTCACTGAGAATTTTCTATCATAGGTTCATTTGAACCATACTCTGAGCCTATATGGTGACTCTTATATATTGGCCTCTTCACCCAATGCCAACTTTATTGTTCCCTAGTTGGTGACATAGGTTAATTTTAATAATTTACTTTTTTAAGTCAATTCTTGAGCTCAATTCCATTTATAATTTCATTTGCATTTACAGTAGCAACCCAGAAGGAATATGTTCAAATCTTGTCCTGTTTTTAGATGTACCTTACCCAAGAAATGGACTTAAATGATTCTCATTTCTACATAGGAACTCAGGAGAAAGAATAAAGTGGAAATACTCTTATGGAGAAAGTTGTCAGAATTAGAATTTAGAACAATGTCCATTCTATTCCTATTGTGTAACCAATTTTACTAACAACTCATATTAGTTCTTCTCAAAAAAAAAAAAAAGAATCGCCAAGTATTAGTAATCACAGAATGAATACATGTTAACACAGCTGAAAAAAGAAAGTCTTAAAATTCTTGATCATATTTGAACATTTTCTTGAATTACAAGTTTAGTATAATGTATCAAACATGTTCCAATAAGAAATACATTTCCTCTCTTGTTTCCCAATATTTCTTGAAGTAAAATAGACTTTGCAAAATGATATGCTGAGTTTATTCTATTTGCTTTGGTTGTCTCCAGAGACTTTTTTCCTTTGTAAAAGGAGGAAATTAAATACTTTCTAAAACACTTTTTTCTCTACATGAAATTATTCTAAACCCTTGGGTAAATCTGTTGAACTCAGTATAAATAGAACAAATTCAGGATCATTTATAGTGATTGTACCAAAATATTTGAAATGATTTGTAACTTCCTTTCCTGACTGAATATAAACTTGAATATCAAATGAAAATAGTGAAAAGCTTATCCAGAATTTTTACTGATGTTGTTTTCTGGTTAATGTACTTTCCTTTCCCAATTAACAAGTATTTAATACTGTCTGAGCAGTATGTTAAGCATGTCAAGCACTATTTCATGTAATTACTTCTCCAATATGATGAGATCCAGTTCATGATAATCTCAGTTGTCCAGATCAGGAAGATGTGACTTAAGTGAGTGGAATAAGGTGATGAGATCTTTGGCTAGGAGATTTCCCATAAGAACTTAAAAGTGATGCAAAATGTTCTCAGCTTATCTTTCCATAAAAGGTAGGGAATCCATAATGGTAAAAGTCATATATTTTTTGGTTTATTTAGCAACATTTGAAAATGTTACAATAAAAATCCTATATATCACTTTAAAGCAGATGTGATGGAGATCCTACCAGGAGTTAGACCATAAAAACCACAGTTGGATTTTCTGGGTATGTGCTCAGGACTCATTTGATTGGCTAATTAATCCTTCAGAGTGACATGCAATTGGAATGCTTTTGGCTTTTATGATTTTCAGTTACTACAAATCTCAATGAGAATATATATGTCAATGTGTATATGTGTGTATAATTAGTACATTGTGATACAGTTGACTAAGAGATTGAAGACTTAAGAAAACTTACTTTTTAAAAAGGTTTTATTTTGTTAACAAAAAAATAAATACATATTTATAATGAATTGAAAAATGAAATAAAAATATAATGACAAAATACAGAAAGAAAGTGAAAAGGATAAAAAGTGCAATAATTTCTCAAATTTTCTCAAGTTGCTCTTCATCAGATTCATAAAACACTTTGTCCTGAGAAGGATGATAACATGGCTCATAATTACAGAGCTCTTACTACTGCTAAGTGCCGTGCTGAGTTACTACTGTTAATTACCTAATTTAATTCCCACAAAACTATGATTCTGGTTTATTAATTTTGTATTATTAAATATGAGAGAAACAAGGCACAAAGAGGTCATGTAACTTGGCCAAGGTCACACCAATGCAGTCTAAATTTAGAGCAAAGTTCATTGCCACTCTCATATATTGACTAACATTTAATTAAAATTATTGTGTAGCACATCAATATGTTTTCCAAAAATGAAGACAAAAAAGAAATTGTGATAATTATTATTGTATCCAATTTTGATTTTCATCTCTTTGGCATAAAGTCTGTCTACAGCAAAATGTGTTATTTGGAGGAGAATGCTTGTAAATAGCAGCCTAAAACCATCTGTTTTATCTAACTATTTAAAAACAAAAGTAAATTTAAAAATAAATCCGTTATTTCCTTAAAGTATAATATACCAGAATTCAAAATATTAGTAGATACAGCTAGATTTCAAGCTAAATTTGAGAGATTGCATCAATTTTTGTAGATCAATGTATCATAGGAATGTGCCATGTAAAATGCAACAACTAAGAGTTAAGAATTATAATAAGAATAGCAAAAATCAGTTTTATGCCCCATCTCCAGGATGCTAAACACCAAAAACTTTATTTTTAAATACTTTTAACTATTTTACCTATTGATGTGTCAATTTTACTTACCAACTTTATGTGGTAAATGGGGATACTAGCTATCTTAGCCCATATATTTCCAGCTCCCATATCCTCCTAAATTTTTGGTTAAACCTATATTCAAATTTTTAATTTACATGAATGAGACTTGTAGCATGCTTCATCATTTTTTTCCCTATTTTTTTTCTGGAGTTAATTTTTGCTTCATATTGTATTTGTTTATTTGTTGTTTTTTACTGTTTGTTTGTTTGTTTTAGCCTATTGCTAAGTCTTTCATACCCTCCAGTTTCTAAGAAAATGTCAGTGGAACTTTCTAGATAGTGAACTTTGTCAGATGATCAGGTCCATCCAGTTCTCAAGGTTGTGTGCCATAGGACACCCTTTCCAATGGCGTCTACCTCCTGCTCCATCCAGGACAATGCATGGTAGAGTCCTAGGATACTGATTTGCTAAGAATTCCCTCTGCTCTCCTATTTTATTTTGTTTTGTTTTCCCCTAGTCTGGAACTCATGTTTTCCTCCATCTTGATTTATTTCCTCATTTTGATGTAGTAGAACTTATAATATTTTTCTTAGAAATGGAATAAAGAGGTCATTCGGAATTCTGGAGCTCTGAAATGTCCTTGTTCTTCCTTTCAAATTTACATCATAGTGAGTGACTGAAGAGCACATGGCCTTGCTATTCCAAATCCTTTGGATGAGAGTAGTGTTTTTCTCAGAATTGCTCTCAGAATCTTCTTTTTAATCTATAATCAGAATCTTCTTTTTAATCTATAAAGTCCTGAAATTTCTGAGTAATAAACTTGGCAGGGGATGTTTATCTGAAAAGCTCTATCATTGTTTAGAAACAATAGTTCATCTTTTTTCTCTTCCTACAACTTTTACTAATAGTTCTTTTTATAGTCCTCCTGGATTGTTCTTCAAATCTCTTGCCTAATGTAATCTTCATTTCTGTGACCTTAATGTTATCTTCCAATCTGTTTACTGATTTTTTAATTTCTGTTATTATTTTTCAATTCCAGGACAATTTTTGGTTCTAGGTTTTCACAGCTCACTATTTTTATTTTATGGACATGATATCTTTGCACATTTCTTTGAGTATACTGCTTATAATTCCTTTGAATCTTCTATTCTCAGTGTTGTTGCTATTTCTTCTGCATTTAATTTTGTGGGGTTTTTTTTGGTTATTGTCTTTCATGACAGAAATTTCCCACAAGTATCTGGTGATATTTGGCTGTCTATTTCAATTTAATAAAGACTTCATAAATCCTATATATGTGTATGTGTGAGTATGCACATGGATAAAAATGGATATTGTTGCAAGTAAGGAAGGATAGTAAATGATGGTGACCTATAGGGTGAACAGCTGGCAAGGTAGGCTTTTTGTTGGAAACCCCCAATTATCATCATCTATGGTCTTTCCTCTCAGATGTTTTAGCTTCTCTGTTAGAGGATCATTCAACCTCTCACCTAGCAGATAGAAGCCTGAATGTAGGCTTTCCAGAGCCAAACTGGAGAAAGGGGCTAGGAGTTCCATTATCACTGTATAAACTTCCATTCAATCTCTCTATTTTTCATTTGGAATATCACTGCTCCCTTTATGTGTGTTTGGTATTTTCAAGTCTAGAGTTTCATTCATTCAACTCTTCCATCCTTTGGGGATATAATGTCTTCTTCCAAAGATAGAAAAACTGGAGGGGCGCCTGGGGGGCGCAGCGGTTAAGCGTCTGCCTTCGGCTCAGGGCGTGGTCCCGGCGTTGTGGGATCGAGCCCCACAATCAGGCTCCTCCGCTATGGGCCTGCTTCTTCCTCTCCCACTCCCCCTGCTTGTGTTCCCTCTCTCGCTGGCTGTCTCTCTCTCTGTCGAATAAATAAATAAAATCTTTAAAAAAAAAAAAAAAGAAAGAAAGAAAAACTGGGGAATAGTGGTGCTGGTAAGGATTTGAGGTCTACTGCTCCATAAAGTAACTTTTAAACCAACACCCAGTTTTAGACTTATCATCCCCACCAAACTCCTGACTTGCATTGTGAATGGTACCTGATTCTTAACCTTAATTAATGGGCTATTTTTTTCAATCAATTGACTATTTGGAATTGGTAAATGCATCTGGAACAACAAAAATTTGTTTTTTTTGTCCAACAAAGCAGTAAATGCTGTATTTTTCCTAGAATTTTAATACCACACACATTTAGAAATTAAGATATATTTCACAGGAAAGCTGTTAGAGAGATGTGTCATTACTATGAGAATGTCTCCATTCTGAACTTGTCCATAAAAGGGGAGCTAGATAATTTTCGATCATAGAAACCATATAAAATAAGTGTTTAAATAAGTGTGTGTGGGTATAAGGTAGATATCCTCAAATATTTATCATTATAGTTTTTGTGTTTGGTGAATATATACATATATTCAATATATATGTGTGTGTGTATTATATTCAAATATGTAAATATATAATATATATTTAAGTTTATATATATATATTAATTTGTACTGTTTTGTTTTATTTGCCCTATTTCATTATTTTAGAGTATTTCAGTAATTGAACTTCAGTTTCATTTAATAAAATACATGTATATTTCACTTTCTTTTTGCACTGATGTATTTATCTGTGAGACCCCTTGTGGTAGCACATGATTCTGCCACTTTTTCAATTAGAACATCCAAATTCTTTCAATCCCTTTTTAAATATTTAATCATTAAAGGATGATAATAAATTTTAATATTTTTTTATTTTTAATACTTTAATAAAATATATAAATCTTAGGGTAGCCTTTCACAGAATTTCACCTCATATCTAGGAATACTCTGTGTATTGTGTTTGTTTCAGTATTCAGTTTCAAAGAAAATAATTTTTATGTAAACAACCTTAGTGTAGTTGACAGTGCTTTCATCCAAAGTCATATCTCAACCACTTTCCCCATGTTTCCTCCCACCTTAAGAGTAGAAAATACAAAACCATGTGATTGCTCCCTCCATCCCCACTGCAGTGAAAGTGTGTATGTTTTTCTCATTAAGATCAATGTGACTCTGTTGGAGAATTCTGGAAAAGCAGGTCTTGGTCTGATAGCAGAAGTGAGAGAAGCTTTTGGATATTTCTCCTCGCTCTTGAATATGGTTGTGGTACATGAACTACGTCAGCAGTCTGTGCTTGTCAGATGGCGGTAGGTGGGTCAAATGAAGACCTGAGGTTGCTACAGCACATCACTGGAAGGGGTCTGAGTGCTTGATAACAGTAGTAAGCAGTGTAAGCTCTCCCTATGTTCTTTGTTATGCAGGGGAAAAAAGGAGTTTTTTAGAAGACAATATTGATGGATTTTCTGTCACTTGCTGGAAAACACATCTTAGAAGAAAAAGCAGTCATGCTTCATTAAAAAACATGCACAAAAAAGAAAAATGAATTATTAGGCAAGTGTTTATAGGATAAATGTTAGGGGTTAAAATTTCTGTTTTCATGAAAAGCAGTTAGTAACAACACAGAATGATTGATGCGTCATGTAGAGAAAGAAGAAGAACGTTTTCTTTTAGTTTATTTTTTGTTTTTTGTTGTTTTTTTCCTGACTTACTACTATTAAATAATGCCAAATAAGTTATCCTGGTTCTGAACTAATGTACACTAAATTAGAAAGAGACAATAAAATAGGCTAAGATTTTTACAAGGTATGAAGATTCAAGAGTCGCTTGTGGACTGTTTAAATGACATAGAAATTTCAAGCAATTTTTATTTTAGTTTATGACCAAAGTAGAAGAAAATACAAAAGATTCTACTTATGTTTTATGAAACTAAATTACTACAAGTGATGTATTTTATTGAGGAATTGTAGCTGAGAGTAGTTTTCCAAGTATTTATCAGCAAATATACTTTTTTCTTTTTACATTAAAAGGTCCTAAGGAAATAAACAAAACTTTAAGTTGACTTCTTTTTAGCACTTTAGCATCTATCAAATATATAAAAGAGCATAAAGTTAATGATTTTTCTAATGGTTGGGTTATTGCTTATTTTTAAATTATCCGTAGATATTTTATAAAGAGTAAGTCCCAAGTTCTTGTCAATTCTAGCAGTCAGATTTAGCTTTTACAGAATCAAGTTCTAATAGTGTGTAAAAAAAGATAGTGAGATGATATTGACCACTAGCTGCTTGCCGGGAGCCAGAGGGTCAGCAAGTTTGATGTATTGACAACCAAGGCTATTTAAAAACATCTTCAAAGGAGTCACAAGGTAGCCACTGATTTCAGCACCACCATCATTGTTTTAGGGTTAAACAAATTGCAGACATTATAGGTGAGAATCTGCAGGCTGATCTAATCTGCTATCTTGGTTAATATTCAGTGTTCCTCTCAGTATCCAAAAATCCCAAGAAAGTGATTGAACCGAGAAAGCAATTGGTGTTTTTGGATAAAATAAAGTTATACATTACCCAAAAAAATTCTTAATTAATTATCCCTTTTTAGAAAGAAAGTGAAGCATACATTAAAAAAAATTTATATAAATGAAAAACAATAAAAGTTGTTAGAATTGTGAATTTAAAATATAAGTCATGGAAGTGGATAGAACATGACAACACATGCATGATGTCTACATGTGGGCACGCACACACATATATACACATATGTATATATGCACATATACACCCAGTTAAGCTGAACTCATTTTTACAATTAGTTATTTATTATACAGTATATTACTGAAATCTTCATTTGTTCTGAAGATATTCCTTGTGTTTTTGTAAGCTAATTAAGAAGAATAAAATTACAAAAAATAAAAAAAAAACAACAAAAACTCATCTAAATGTTTTAGTCAAAATTCCTATAGGAAGAAATGAAGACTTCAAACCAGGTTATTTACAGGAAAATGTAGCTGTGCACATGCATAAATGTGTGTGTTTAACAGAATCTCCCCAGGAGGAAATATATGGGAGGAGATAATGTAACCCAGAGGCTAAGTCAGAGTCTCTGGGTTAATAATAAACACTAGCTGCATCATCTGAGGAAAGTTCTAATATCCTTGTGCCTGTCTCTACTAGGCTTCTAGATCACCTTCCTCAGAAGGTTGTTGTGGAGACTAAATGAGATCATACATGAAAAGGGCTTAGAGGAGAGCCTGGCACCTCAACAGAACTACAGATAAATCAGCTATGATTACTATTTTTATATGGTTATTATGATCTGAGAGAAGTGGAGCTCTGATATCTGTCTCTAAGTTGGATATCCCTAGCGTGTCCTTTGATGAATGCATGTTTGATTACCAAAATTCAGCATTGGCCCTTCTTTCCCATTTGCAGGAAATACTATGACTGGTGACATAAGAGTTCTCCCTAAATTCATGTGACTTGGGGACGTAGAGGAAAACGTGCTTACTGCTGTCGCCCTCATTATCTTCAACTTTTTCAGCCACAGATTTTTTGTGTAGACCAAAATAAGCTGTACATTTTAGAGTGTGTTTACTAGAGCAATACCTTCCTCTTGCTTGTCAGACCCAAAGACTAAAATGTGGACTCACCTCATTATTTACTACTGGAATACATACTACCTAATTCAGATTTCATAATGATGGAAATGGACTGTTGGAAACCGTACACCTGTGTTAACAGCACAAGCATATGTTCGTTTTATGAGCCATATATCCAATATTTGCTGAACTAAGCTTATTTTATTTTAAAGACTTGCTATCAATATGAGTCAAAGGGAATTGCTAAATAATTTCAGGAAAATAAATATCTAGGAAACAATACGAACATTTTTGCTAGGAAAGTTTAAGCCTATAGCCCTCCTATTACATTTATAATATATACTTTGCAGCAATAAAATAGCTAAATTATTAAATATATACCATAGTTTACAACAATCAGCAAATTATACCATGAAAGAAATATGTCTAACTACAATAATTCTTCAGTATCTTTTTCAATTTTTAGGCTAGCTTTTTAACTGTAAATGTAGGCCTTTCAATATTGCAAATCAAATGGTTTGTTATCCACACACTTCTGAGTAACTCACTTAAGGTCTGAACTAGAAGCTTTCATCCAGAATTGAATATTATTCTTCTCTTCTGTAGTGTTTTTCCCAGGTACGTCGTTTTACCATGATGTATACATTATTGAGAAAATACTAGTGCATTTTCTGTCCTTCCCTCTAAATTACCTGAATCCCTTCAGCTGACCCTAGGATCATTTATTCATGTTTCAGGGCATACCTCCAAATCATCTCTTAAGTTTTCTCATGCTATGAACATTGTATTCATACTACTTTCTAACAAAACTCAAATGAGTGCAGACCTTTTCATTCTAGTTCTTGAGGCATGAATATTTGCCATGTGCATTTGGCAGGGATGGAGTGGGGTGGGTGTATTTCCATTGAGATGGTTTTTTTCTTTGTATATAGTTTAGTGACTAAATATACTACCGAAGTCTGTGACTATTTAACTTTATTCTCTTTATTTATACTATTTAAATGAAATCCTAATCTCACTTGCGTTCTCTCAGACTGAGTTTTGCATGTGATATGATCTTTCTGAATATAGAAACTCTCTACTAATTATACATGCCTTCCCTTCAATTTGCTCTTTCCCTCCGACCTCATTATTATGCCATGTGTTTTCATTAGATTATTGAAATTTCAGGATCTATTTTTTTTTTAAGATTTTATTTATTTATTTGACGGATAGACACAGCCAGCAAGACAGGGAACACAATCAGGGGGAATGGGAGAGGAAGAACCAGGCTCCCAGTGGAGGAGCCTGACGTGGGGCTCGATCCTAGAACACCAGGATCGTGCCCTGAGCCCAAGGCAGATGCTTAATGACTGAGCCACCCAGGCGCCCCGAAATTTCAGGATCTTAAGATTTCCTAAGAGAAAGGCAAAATAATATAATGTTTTCATCATCTGAAAAACTAATCTCTCTAAAGATAAATCAGACTGAGTTGTTTTTCACCAAATCTGGTGACAAGCTTGGGATCATTTATGTATTTGTAATTTCACTTTTTATGATGCCAGTATGATTTATTTTCTCATAGAATTTGCTATTCACTTCAATAAGATCACGTCCATCTTTCTATTCCAAACTTTGGCATAATATTCAAGGATTAATCCTTTATAAGATGCCTCAGCACACATGTATGAACTTTAGAGATGGTAGTGTTCCTCTTTAAACTTCATCTAATTTTTGATAGTTCCTTTTATTTTTTAATAACCGGTTGCATTATCTTTTTCTACTTGGACTTTTGACTTCTTAAATTATTTTTCTCTGATGATTTTTGTACCAGTTTTGAGGAAAATACTTGACAGAATAATCATTTAGAAAAGTAATTCCAAATCTCTATTGTAACATATTTCATTTGTGACAAGTTTAATAAAGTGGGGATGGGACAATCTTCTTGATTTTTTATTCCAGAATGTATGATGATTAATTTCATTGGACTCTTTGGGTCTGTTTTGTTTTGTTAGTTGATTGTTTCTTCTTCATATAAATTATAGTTTCATTATTCTTTGGTAATGTAGCTTTTCTTTTTAAAATGATCTGTTATTTACAAAACAAGTCTCTCTGGGGGCGCCTGGGTGGCACAGCGGTTAAGCGTCTGCCTTCGGCTCAGGGCGTGATCCCGGCGTTCTGGGATCGAGCCCCACATCAGGCTCTTCCGCTATGAGCCTGCTTCTTCCTCTCCCACTCCCCCTGCTTGTGTTCCCTCTCTCACTGGCTGTCTCTATCTCTGTCGAATAAATAAATAAATAAAATCTTTAAAAGAAAAAAAAAACACAAGTCTCTCTGAATCTTATTGTTTATCTCTTTTATATGTCTTTATTTGACATAAGGCTTCATTATAACCACAAATGGGTGGGAGAAGCCATGTAACTCACAGGTGTTTTATTGTAGAAGCCATAAGAAAATTATCTCTGCGGAATGTGAATTTAAGAAGCAGGGCCATAATAGCAGTTATGTTAAAAAAAATCTGCAAATGCCAATGAAATGATATATTGAGTTTCAGTTACTCTACAAGGGATGTATATTTGTGTGTGTATGTGTGTATATTTAGAAAGTTTTGATTTTTTTTATCTAAACTATTTTTGACAAAATAACAGAATATTTTCAGTAGTAAATATTATTTTAGTAAGAACTGTGATAAAATGCATAAAAGCACATATAATGAGAGGCGGTTTTATAACACTGTTTCTGGATAAGATTATGACTTTCAACATCATTTCTTGTTCTAACTATTTTTACTACATTTTTGGAACTTCACCTTTTTGAAATGAATTACTTACTTTTTGATTCTGTTCCCCCTTTTTTAATACTGTGTTATTGTGTGGCCTTTTTAAGTATACATATGATAAACCACTAATTTGTGAAATCCCCCAGAAATCATTTTTAGATATTGAGTGAGGTTTTGAAAATCAAAATAAATGATCCTTTCTCTTAGGAGTAGATTTATTTTTTTATTTATTTTTTTTTAAAGATTTTATTTATTTATTTGACAGAGATAGAGACAGCCAGTGAGAGAGGGAACACAAGCAGGTGGAGTGGGCGAGGAAGAAGCAGGCTCATAGCAGAGGAGCCTGACGTGGGGCTCGATCCCATAACGCTGGGATCACGCCCTGAGCCGAAGGCAGACGCTTAACCGCTGTGCCACCCAGGCACCCCAGGAGTAGATTTAAAAGGCATATATCCTTGGAATTACTGTCGTGTGAGTCAGATAGCAGAAAACTCTGTCTGAATGTTAAATAACTAAAGAAAATGCTCATGATTGCCCAAGCGCTTGTTACTTTTGCATGCTTTTGTCCCAACCTTACGAGTATAAGTTACTTGCTTTGCTAATGAATGGAATATCAATTTCAAATATAAAATCAAATATGAAGCTTTACATCAAGAACTAAATGAACCATTAATATAAGGTTTTATCAATACATTTATCTATTTAAAAATATAAACTAAAAATTAATAACTCAGTACTATGTGTTATATTTAAAATATGTACTTCCATTTGTAGCAGTACCTCTGTATGTTTTTGTGGTGTGAGAATATATGTGTTTTCCTGTACAGAAAACGATGTTATGCTCTGGCTAAATTTGTCCTTCATCCATGATTTCAATGAGTATTAACAGATAGCCTACTATGAGTCAGACCCTGCTCCAAAGGCGAGGGATAAAGTGAACTTAGGGTTTATCTACAAACCAGTAGGGAAAACAGATGATGAACAAATACACAAAGAAGTCATTTCACAATGAGATATGTTCTGTGAAGGAAACAGGTGGAACTCTGGAAAGATTAGTAAGGTCAAGCTGGCAAATAATTTCTGAGTAAATGGCACATAGTGGAGAGCTGAACATTAAGGAAGGGCTTGAACATGCAGAGAGCTAGGAAAGTAATTTTCCAGACATATGAGAAGTAAGTGCAAGTCATGAGATGAGACAGAGGTTGCCAAGTTCTAAGAACAGAAATATGTGAAAATAGAACATTTAAGGTGATAAAGAGAGTAGTGCAAGGTGAAGATGGGATAAATAGGCAGATCCTGATCAGAAAGCTTAGATCAAAGGAAGATGTGAGCATTTCTTGCAGTGCAATGAGAGGACACAGCATTTTAAGCAAAGGAGTAATATGATATAATTTATGAATTAAACTATCACTTTGGCCAATATAAGCATATGAATTTTGTGGATAAATTACTGGAAGTCTGTAAACCAGTTAGAAGGGCAGTAAAATAGTCCACTTAATAAATGATGGGAGTTTGGCTTCCTGTCTTAGTAGTGAGAAAAAAAAAATAGAAGCATGGAGATTTGTAGATAGATTGATCAGAACTTGCTGAAAGACTGTGTGTGGGGGTGAAAAAGAACAGAAAACGAGGTTTCCTAGTTGTGTAATTTGATCATCCCGGTACCTGTTTGTGTAAAGTCCTCATGTGAGAAAGATTGAAAAAGGAGCATGTTTTGCAGACCTGGGAATTGAGAATTTTCACTTAGCACATAAACATTTAGAAATCCTGGTGAGACACAGCCAGCAATAGAGACCCACTGAACCATGCTGACATTCATGCTGCTCTAGGTAGAAAGCACAGGTATTGATGTATGGAAACACTTAGTTCTAAACTTACCAGTTGGGGCGCCTGGGTGGCTCAGTCCTTAAGCGTCTGCCTTTGGCCCAGGGCGTGATCCCAGGGTCCTGGGATTGAGCCCCACATCAGATTCCCTGCTCTGCTGGGATACTGCTTCTTCCTCTCCCACTCCCCCTGCTTGTGTTCCCTCTCTTGCTGGCTGTGTCTCTCCCCCTGTCAAATAAATAAATAAAATCTTTTAAAAAAAAAGAAAGAAACTTACCAGTTATATAATCTTGGGCAATTTATTCAAATTCTATAAGTTTTATATTCTTTGACTGCAATAAATATGCTGATCTTATAAATTTGTTAAGTGAATACATGAGAAATTATATGTATTGTACACATGGTATGCATCCAATTAATTGTAGTGTTATGATTCATCCATTAAAGAATAAGTGTAGGGGTGCCTGGGTGGCTCAGTCATTAAGTGTCTGCCTTGGCTCAGGGTGTGATCCTGGTGTTCTGGGATCGAGCTCCACATCAGGCTCCTCTGCGGGAAGCCTGCTTCTTCCTCTCCCACTCCCCCTGCTTGTGTTCCCTCTCTCGCTGGCTATCTCTATCTCTGTCAAATAAATAAAATCTTAAAAAAAAAAAAAAGAATAAGTGTAAATATATTCTAAATCAGATGTTCAACAAAATAGTTATCATAAAAACATAGCCTTTTATGAACATTTTCAAAAATACTTTTTTAAATCAACACTTGTATCCTGAATATATGGATATATTCATAATATATTTCATAGTATAATTCATAAATACTGTGAGGAATTTTGAAAGTACATCTTAGGGGCACCTGGGTGGCTCAGTCATTAAGCATATGCCTTCGGCTCAGGGCGGGATCCCAGAGTCCTGGGATTGAGCCCCCACATCAGGCTCCTCCGCTGGGAGCCTGCTTCTTCCTCTCCCACTCCCCCTGCTTGTGTTCCCTCTCTCACTGATTGTCTCTCTGTCAAATAAATAAATAAAATCTTAAAAAAAAAGAAAGTATATCTTAGATAATTTCTCCCACTTTTTTTTTCCCCTCAGAATTCTATCATGACTTTTTTTGGGAAATTTAAATAAATTCATGAGTTACATAGCTGAAAAATTCGTATGAATAGAGAATATGGACAAAGTACTGTCTGGAGAGACGGTGATTGAAAAATGAAAAGAACCAGAATTTTAGTCTAAGTGATTGAAAGGGTCGGTTGGTTTTTGTTTGTTTACTTGCTTTGACAGAAATGGAGGATTTTAGGGAAACTGCTTCTGGGCAATAAAAAAGATAAAAGGCTTAGTTTTACACGTGTTGACTAGGAGGCATCTATGTGGAAATATTCTACCAGAAGTTTGAGATATGGGACAGGAGAATTCATTGAGCAGTTAGGTTCAGGTTTGACATTAAGTTCCCAGTACTGAGTGTTGAGTAACTAAATTGAAGCTTTAATACTTGAAATTCAGGTGCTGCTTCCACCCTCACCCCCCAAAAAAATCCAACCTGGGAATCTCAAAACAAACATTTGCAAAATATTTATTTTAAAAATTTGTTGATAGTTTATTTCATGCACAATTTACTCTAGGATTCTTCAGTCAATACAAAGGAAAGAAATAATCACTTGCCTGAATACTGCATTTATTTGTTGCCAAATTATCCTCCCAGGCTTTTCTAATGCAAACTATGTTCCATTTTAAATTACTCTTCTCCTTTAGCCTCCTACAAAGTTATCATTCCCTCTATGGAATGGACCGTGGTCCTTCCCCCATGTCCCATGATCTCCTAGAACCATAAATACAGTCTTTTTCCAGACAATGAGCTTATCTGCTTTGTGCAGTACAGCAAAACTACCACAGTGCCTAACAAGAAGAAACTGTTTGATAAATATTTGCTGAGTAAGTTGAATGAGTAAATGAATGAATTTCCAATGTCCATGTAAAATGGCCCACCAATCACAATTTCCATTCTTTGGTGTTCTAAACGCCAAAAACCTTTATATTTACTTAATTTTAGCACCTCTACTCTTGCCATACTTTGGCAACTTGTTAAAATATAAAATTTATATGGCATTATGGGTACTAAATCTGAAAGATTGGAAACTAATAGAAGCTTACGGAAGACAAATTGAGTAACTGTACTTTCACCTTAATTTCTGTCTTTACAACTTGATAAACAAAAATAGCCTTATTGACTGTTCTCAGTAAGATTTTTATTTTTAGAAACCAGTGTTTTTCAGAATGAGTCTCTGAAATTTAAAAGTTTTATTATGAATACAAGTATTTGAATATAAATATTCTATGAGGAAAAAATCTGTTGCTTAAACAAGAAAAAAAAATCCTATACAAGTGTAATGCATCTCTTTACCAAAATTGCTGTTAATATAGAATTTACTTGGTAAATATCACTTGTACTGGCGTTGTAATCCTACCTCATAGATATAATACCTAGAGTGATCTACTTAAGAATATAGATGAATAGATATTATTACAATATCAAAAATGGTGACCTCCACTCTCCTGCTTCAACTGGGTACTACAAAGAAGTTGTTCTATGATAGATTCATTGTACACTATGGCTAGGAAGATTCGATTATTAAATTTTTAAATTATACATGTCTCCTGATGTATGAGTTTGCACTAAATTACATCATGATGTTCGTTTCAGAGCAGGGTTTCTGGATTACCTGTGTTTGAACCTTTGTTCCACAACATACTAGTTAGGTAATTTTGTTTGGTGCTTAATATCACTAAAGGTAGATTTCCATGTCTTAAACGTAGACAATAATTTCATTTTCATGACCTCTATGAAAGGATATAAGGAGGCACAGTAAGCATAGAAAGATATGTAATCAGACTTCAATCCTTGGTTCTTACTGTTACTATTAACAAGACCTACTCTTTATTGAATGGCTCTGAATGATTGGCCTTATATTGTTTCTGTTCCTAGAATCCTAACCTTCAATTAAACCCATTTTATAAAAGAAGAGATTGAGGTTGAGAGAGATGGAACAGCTTTTCTGTAGCTGTATGAAGTATATTCAAATCAAAATCTCGATTTGAACTACAGAATTGTTCTTTCTTCCGTGTAATTTAATTTACTGACAGTAGTATATCTGCATGTGTTCTTTCACATTTTTATTGATTCTAACTTGGGCTTGAGAAATCCATTTCCATTATTTCCTCCAGGAACTTCCTATTTTTTCTCTTGTATTGTTGTTTCCAGCTTCCCTTTCCTTAGTAGTTTTTTTTTTTTTTTTAGTGTGGACTTAATTTTATAATTATCATCAATTTTGTGTCTTTGACAAGAAGTTTTATTGAATTCAGAAAAACAATTAATAATAGAAGGTAAACAAATATTTTAATCATCATTTATTATTATTGTTTCCTTAATCTTCAAATTCATTTTTCTTTCAAGTGCAGAGTTTATGCAAGATGGTTGTATTGTGTGGGTGAAGCAGGGATGCTGTGATCAGTGAGTTTTGTGTGGTTTGTTTAATTGCTTTTTGTGCAACTGACATGCTTTTCCCTTCTGAGACTCTACTAATCTTCTTGCTATACAAAGCAAGGCTCTTGGTTATGTTCTCTGCTTCTGTCACACAGCACTATTGAAATGGTGCTGCCTTGTTCATTGTTATGTGAGCATTCTATACATTGAATCTCTAAAAAATTTTATATTAATAAAATTTAAACTAAATTCTTTCAGAGTTAACTAAATCACTCATTTCAAAAACAGTACTTATGGGGGCGCCTGGGTGGCACAGTGGTTAAGTGTCTGCCTTTGGCTCAGGGCGTGATCCTGGCGTTATGGGATTGAGCCCCACATCAGGCTCCTCTGCTATGAGCCTGCTTCTTCCTCTCCCACTCGCCCTGCTTGTGTTCCCTCTCTTGCTGGCTTCTCTATCTCTGTCAAATAAATAAATAAAATCTTTAAAAAAAATAGTACTTATGTATGTGTGTATATTTTAAGAAAGAATAAGTTTCTGTAGTTATCACAGGATTATCATTATGGTTTATGGTGAATATTAATTCATTTTTAGAAACCAACATTATAGAAAGATCATATACTTCATGAACTTAAAAACATTATACTTATGGCTGTATTTTACTAAAGACGATACATTATTCAAGAAATAGGCTCCAGGTGCCTGGGTGACTCGGTTAAGCGTCTGACTCTTGATTTTGGCTCAGGTCATGATTCCATGGTATTGAGATCCAGCCCCAGGCTGGACTCCATCTATGATCAGCTGGGAATCAGCTTGAGTGTCTCTCTCTCCCTCTGCCCCTACCCCCATTATACACAAAGTTGTGTGCACATGCTCACTCTCTCTCTCTCAAATAAATAAATAAATTTCAAAAAAAAAAGGCTCTAGTTTTCTGATTTTTTACCTGGTTGAGAACTATACTGTCCAGTATGATAGCATATAACATAATAGGCACGTGTGTCTACTGAATACTTGAAATATGGGTAGTGCAACTAAGAAACAGATTTTTTAACTTTAGTTCATTTAAAGTAATTTAAATATTAATATATAAGCTGAAGTAATGCAATATTTTTTTCCATTAAAGACAACTGTATTGTTTTGCTAGGAGTATATTTCCTCTGATGAGAATTTAATGTTCAAATTGAAATGCATGTAAATTTAAAACATAACAATGATTTTCAATTCTGAGTATGAAAAACAGAATGAAAATTCTCATTAACAATTTTTGAATTGACTGTATGTTGAAATGATAATGTTTTCTATATAATTGTTTAACTAATATCATGATTAATTTTACCTGTCATATTTCTATAGTGTGGCTGCTAGAAAATTTAAAATTGCAAGTATGATTTGCATTATCTTTCTATCTGGCACCTACCATCAGCATCAAGAGAACATTGATAAGTCATTCCTCAACTTGCCTTAGTTGGACTCTTTAAGGCTATACATTTATTCGGAAAAAATGTATTATCTGAAAATTATCTTTTAGCCACTTCCTCTGTGAGTAATTTAGTAAAAAAAAAAAAAAATCAAAAGCCTATAGTAAAAAAAAAAAAAAGTATACAATAATAAATATTTCCTTTGTCATGTGGGTTGAGTCTTTCCCTCTATCTTTGCTTGAATAATATGAGGAATGTGAGCTAAGTGTCATGTTCATTATTACCAGCGGGTGTCCACCTTCAGAAACACAGGCACCCCATGGATATCAAGGTTGGATAACTTTTTAATTCGTGTAATGAACGAACTTTTTAAAATTAGTATTGAAAAATAACGCATGCACATATTCACTGAAGTATCAGAAACAAGCATGCTTAAGTATTTCAAGACATATCTTGATTCAAATTAAGTATTAAATTATAATATGGTATTGCTGTAAATAGAAAAACAAAAGTTATACTTAAATTTGAAATTATTTTCAAATAGATTATGGTGGCTTTATATACATTTTTTAAGAAACTTCAGTGCATCTCAAGGATGTTTACTGAATTCATAAGTTAAAGCAATTCATTAATCTTGCCTCTTTAATATGTTTGTGAATAAAATAATTAATATGCCTGATTTCATTGCTTTTTCAACAAATTGTTAGTGGGACAATAACATTTAGAGATTAATATCTTTGCCTTAATCACAATTTATTATGATTTGTTTTTGTAAGTAGTAACTTCATTAAATAATTATTGTGGCAATCACACGGAGGAAGCAAATTTTTGGCTTTATGAACATGACTATACGTATCATTTCACCTTAAAACAGGGAAAACTTAGTAGTTTTGATAAATATCCTTCAAACCTAAATTTCAAATCGACAGATTGTAACTTTAATATAACAAATGATATTTAATTTTTACATGGAATGAGATGAGTAAAACTGACAGCTCTACTAGATATTCAGGTTTGACAACTCAGTTACTTACTATGACAATAAATCAACTTAGTGCCTCAGGAAGGTCATGAATTGCAAAGAGCTAAGAGGGAAGACACAATGACTCAGCTAGACCTGAAGCTAGAAACCCTTCATTTGTAAAGACCTTTCATTAGTAAATGACATGCCACAGTGGACCTCATTTTAATACCTGTACATTCTTCTAAAATGCAGTGCTTAGTTTTATAAATGAATCATTGAATAGGTCAAAGATGAGGGCTCTTCAATTTTGCCCACTGAAAAAGCATTCAATTTCAGAAGTTTATGTATTATGAGTCACCAAACAACTACCTTGCCAAACTGTCTTTATTTCATGTTACTCGTAAACTATGTTAGCGGAAGACGGTGAGGCACCTGCAGAGACACATACTAGATCTAACATGCATGAATATATGTTCATGTGGGTGTACGTATGTGCGTTAAAATGTTCTGTGTCATCACTGCATGGATATCATTCTTGAGGCTTATTATGACTGAGATAGTCTATAGGTGAATTTGTTGGAGAAGCATACATCAAATACTGGGTATATGTTGCTGCTGTATGTAATCTCTTCCGTAAGAGTATAGTGAATTTTGTTTTGAAATTGAACATGAAATCAAAAATTGTCAGAAATCAGAAAAGTCCTGAACCAAAATTGAGTAAATTCACGGCTTACAATTATAGTGATTTGTTTTAATCATAGTTATAAGTAAATATGTTATCATTGTGAATTTTTTCCTTTGAAATGATATAAGCTCTCTATTTTTCTCTAAGAATAAATTCAGTGTAATAGTCGAAAGCAAGTGCATTAGAATCAAACACGTATATCAGGTCCTTTCTTTGTCACCTATAAGACCTGTGTTCTCCTTGAGCATGTTACTTAATTTGTCTAGATTTTAGCATCTTCACCTATAAAAAGAAAAAAAAATAGTCTTCATTATCTCTTCATTTATATGCAGAAGATACTGAGATCTGAGGAAATTCTACCTATAGATTATAAATCTGCATGAAACGAGTTTCCAAGCATATAAAGTACAATAGAAAATAAAAGCTCTTGGTGTGTGAGTGATAGACAAGCTATATTGTGAAATCATAGATAATTGTTTCAATGTGGTAAAATAAATATTATTTTTTCTTATAAAATCCTGCCTGTGTAACATTGTTAAAGTGCTATAGTCACCTGTCCTGAAAAGTCATGGTTATATTTTCTGTATTTTTTCTTTAACATTTTTTTCAACTTTTCTAATTAATAAATCAACAGCTCTTTATTTGATACCACCTTACCTTCTCTGGGTTGTATTGAATGAAGTATACGAAAGGAGACAATGAATATAAAGCACAATTTCTGTATATTATGATGTTATTTTCTACTCTCAGGAGAATATTTTTTCTGTAAGAGTGTTTTGGTAAATTTAAGTATCACATTTCTCTACAATAAATTTTGTCACTATACTTTTGAAAAATAAATGGATTAGGAGTTGGTTTAGATTTTATATAATAAGTGGCACTTTTATTTGTAACCAAAGATATTGGCTATTTGTTCGTTACTATGGTAATAATTAATAGTTTTTGCGACTCTCTGTCCCTGGAAATTGATGCGGTTGTGTATCATTGCAGAGCGTTAAAAAGATAGTCATTCTAAGTGAAACTACTTCACATTCAAGGGAGATTGGCTGTAAAAAATGGTTGGTGATGGAAAGTTTATAAATTCAAGTTTGTTCCTACTGTGAGTAAGGAGAGGAAAGCTAACAGAGAAACCCTGGGTTTTACTCATCAGTGTAACGAGAAAACTGTGCAATTATTATCCATGATGGATTTAAATGTGCTTGTCTTCCTACAATGTAAACCAAATTTAAATTAGGCAAAGCAGGGCACCTGGGTGGCTCAGTTGGCTAAGCCTCTGCCTTTGGCTCAGGTCATGATCCCAGGGTCCTGGGCCTGAGGCCTGCATCAGGGCTCCCTGTTTAGCCAGGAGCCTGCTTCTCCCTCTCCCTCTGCGCCTCCCCCCCACTCATGCTCTCTCTCTTTAAAAAAAAAAAATCTTTAAAAAAATCAAATAAATAAATAAATAAAGCAAGCTCTATGAATTGATAAAAGGTGATTAAATCTATGATATTTGATAGTGGAAATTCAACAGCTCATTATACTTGAAATCAAAAGAATACTAAGCATGAAATATATACATAAATAATAATTGATTACAATAATATTTATAGCTGCATGCACTCATGTGTGTAAACTACTATAATTATTTCATATATACTTGTTCATTTTTATCCTCACAACAATTTTACTGTGTAGAATTATTAGTATTTTCATTTTTTAGATAAAACCAGGAGATAAATGCAGACACTGGGGCTCCAAAGTCTATTCACCTAAGTATCTCACCATGATTTAGAAACTGTCTGCAACATGAGTCTCTTGATCATATGTGAGCTGGGATCATTGCAGAATTATGGCAGGGTTGGCAAACTATGCCCAGTGGGCCAAATTCTCACACATCCAGTCATTTATGGCTGTGGCTGCCTATGATGGCTACAACAGAGACTGTGCCCCACAAAGCCAAAAATATTTACCATCAGGCCCTTTACAAAAAAAAAAAAAAAAAAAAAAAAAAAAAAAAAAAGTTTTTTGATTCCTGAACCGCAGGCTTCAAAGTAAGAACAATTAAGCATCTAACTGATGCAAAAGAGAAAAACAAAACCCTCTGACATACCAAAACATATGATGCATAAGTAAGGTTAATATATATATGTATTTTTTTTTAAAGGGAATAATGATAGTGGTAAGCATGCCCTCAAAAATACACAATTTAGAATTTCTCTTTTCTCTGTAAGTAAGAAAACCTGTTGGGACAACTATAGTTTTCAGTAATGCATAAAATGTCAAAGTGTAAGTCAGGAAGACTTAAATGACTGTCTTCAGCTAGCATATTATATATGGTCATCTATATGGTCAAAGTACAGGAAAAAATTGAGTGTCACAAAACAGGGTGATTGGTTAAATAAAGTAGGCTATATCCAACCAAATTGAATCCAATTTCTTCCACTTACTACCTGTATGTCCTTGGACATATTTAAACTCTCTGTGCCTCGTTTTCTCATCTGTATGAGGGGTGGGTGGGTATATTAGTAAGTTCATCACATGGCTGTCATGATCCAAAAATAATACTTCTCATCTGCCTCAGAATGTAAACCAGTTGCCACGTACATGGAAGGCAAAATTGAGGCCAAAATAATATGTTCATTTCTGCTAATAGTGACATCGCAGAAGTGAGGCTTATTTCGTAGTCAAGTTAAATTGGGAATATTGAGTTTCCAGTGTAGAGAGACCTACAAGTTCTGTGGTAAATGTCAATACTTTCCCAACTGGAAACAGCTCAGTCACCCCTAAACTAACAGCTTGACTGCTGAGAATGAAAATATGCTCACTGTAGACCAGCTAGTTCCAAGAGGGAAGAGTGAGGGGTCGACCAACTTAGCTTCCTTTTTTTTTTTTGGTTCCAACTCTCCAGTCTAATCAAGTTACATTCTCCTTGCTTGGGGATGGATGGATGAGAAGCAAACAAACTCTGGGAATATGATACAAATGGAAGTCTCTTCTTATGAAGGGAACATGACAGATTCAGAAACACACAAACATGTATGTAAAATGTTTTTAAATTACATATAGAAACAATAATTATGGAAGTGAGACTTAGTTTCCCTTCAATATTCTCATGTATTTTTAAATGGTAAGATGTGTTATTTTTATAATCAAACGCAAAAACACAACTTCTACTTTGGAAAAAAGTAGATTGCACAGACCGGGTTTACTGAGATAAGCTTATCGTTATGCTGTATACTGCATAGCTATAATTATAGTTACATTTTTACAAAATTTACATAATCTCTTTACTTGGTTCTATGGGAAATAATCCGCACACGCACGCACACACACAGATACACACACACCAGATAGAAAGAGAGAAAATTAAAAGGATTCCTCTTTACATTTATCTAAAATAGCCCACTCTTGATCTTTCATTTATCACTAATTTGATCAGGTGACTGTGGGCAAGTCAAAGTTTGTAAAACCTGGTGAATGATAGAATTTTCCCATATTAGCAGAGAGAGTGAAAACACAAGTCATTTTGTTGCTCATTCTGCAAAGCCCAAGATCCTAGTTAGTATCCACATCCTCCAAAGCCTGCCAGCTTAGCCTAAAGAGGCCGCAGGATCCTCACGCTGACACAGTCCTTGTTATGAAGGTTTTGGAAATTATTCACCCTCGGTCTTTGGGGAGAGAGTGGTGGATTCTGGAGCTCAGAACTCTTAGACCAGAATTATTCAGAACAATAAAGGATAGTCCCTTAGATTTTTCACAAGGGTCTGTGCATATTTTCCTCCTATCAGGTTCGCCCTGTAACACACTGATCTAAGGGAACTCTCTAGTTTATAAATGTCAGTGGCACATACTATATGCAACTTCTGGTGTTTTCTGAGTTTTCTGATTACATGCAATCCAAAAAAACCTTAATGGAGTATATATAAAATTACATCTAGTCAAGCATAACACCATTTGACACGGTCATACAAGCAATATAAAAATATATGCAGGACACCTGGGTGGCTCAGTTGGCTAAGCATCTGTCTTTGGCTCAGGTCATGAGCCCTGAGTTGGGCGCCCTGCTCAGTGGGGAGCCTGCTTCTCCCTCTCTCTCTGCTGCTCCCCCTGCTTGTGGTCTCCTGTACTCTCTCTCTCTCCCCCTGTCAAATAAATAAATAAAATCTTTAAATTAAAATATATATATGCAAATTCTATCGGTTCTCTTCATAGCAGTAGGTTTAAAAAAACTTTTAAAGCTTTTAAAATTAAAAAAAAAATCATTTGATTGTTAAACATTTTAAATCAAACAATTTTCTCTCCACATCATTGTTATTTAAATTTTCAATTAACTTTCATTTAAATTTTAGGTCTATTATTTCATGGACTACTCTTGCCACATAGTGATACTATCACTTACGTATTGATTTCAGTAACATAATCCTGTTGATAATGACATTATTACTATTCTTACTCTACCTAATCATGAAAAGTCATTACCATTTCTACATAGCAGTTAAAGTTTTCATATTATTTACTCTGCTCAGAAGTGTATTTGTTATTACAAATTACATTCTGTAATTATGTGGCTTACCAACGTATTTTCAATACCTTGTCACTTTTTATTGGTCTCCAGGAAAAAACAGATCCTAAAGAGCATTGCAATACAACAACCAATTAAAAATATATCCAAAATAACATTGCAATACAACAACAAATTAAAAATATATCCAAAATAACATTGCAATACAATAACAAATTAAGCAAAGCATTTTATGCCAGTTGATCAGCTAGAACTATTCTCCATTCATGCAGATTCTAAAGGCGTCTGGAAAGCTGAGACAAAACAAAACAAAACAAAAAAACCCCACACAAAGTACCAATGCCATATGATACATATTTCAATAGTTCCAGAGGATCTCTTCAGCAATTTCCAAGTGAAGCAGAGATTTTTTGTCAGCCTTTGAAATCTCTGAAAAACATTGCTGGAAAAATTCTTTCTTTGATGTATACTCAGGATGTTTCCACAACATATGGGTAGTTACAAATAATGGTTAAATTTTAATCTTTAAAGTACCTCGCTGGCCGGTGTTTAGATACAATTTTGGTTTGAACATTTTATCCTTCTAAATAGACTCAGCAGCGCTAACTCAGAATATCTAGACACAAAAATATCAGAGGGATAAAATATTTTCAGTCATAAAACAACATTTAAAACCCAAGTCCACTTGAGAATATTGGCTGTAATGTAGGGGAGGATTAATGCAACCAAATATAGAAGAGGAAATATCATTTACTTAACCATATCTGTGTGTTTAACAAGTGGTTTTTAGAGGCAAATGGCAGCTTCCGTCCAGAATGAGAGGTCAACATATACACCTTCTACTTTGGATGGGATAATCCAATTTATACCTGCTGGCTCCATGTAATTATTAATAAAAATGTCCCTGTTTGCATGGCCAATTAAATGGTCACTGTAGCTGTGAGGGGGACAGAATTGAATGGCTTGTAGGAGAATGGGAAGTGAAAGAAAACTGCTTGCTAGTGTGTTGATAGTAGTGGGGAAAAGAACAGTTCAGGCTGTGGTTATAATATAGCTCACAGGGCATGCACACATGGCTAGAACGTGATTTGATTTGACTTGATATTTATTCTTTTAAGATTTTATTTATTTGTCAAAGAGAGAGAGAGAGAGCACAAGCAGGGGGCGTGGCAGACTCAATCCCAGGACCCTGGGATCATGACCTGAGCTGAAGGCAGACGCTTAACAGACTGAGCCACCCAGGAGTATCCTGGCATGTGATTGTAAAAAAAGAGCAGAACCAGTGCTGTTTGAAGTGTTTTGCTTTTATCGCTTGATCTTGATGATACTCAAGGACATTGCTGTTATTGTTTTTCTCACTAGGTGTTCCTAATCCTGTCCATTAAGATCTGTTCCTCCCATTCACTTCCTTATAAGTGAGGATGATTTATGTTCTTACCTATTTCCTCTATACTATCTCTTCCTGTTGGTCATGCAATAATGATATTGATCTTCCTATAATGAATAACCACGAGTGGCATCCTTTAAATAAGAGTCTACCATGATTCCTATTCTTCGTTGACTTGGCCAGTGACTATCCAGCCTTTCATACCACTATTCTCCAATAAAAACCCTTCAAACGATTTGCTACATAGACTCCAAGACTCCATGTCTATTCTCTTCTGTATGGTTTTGTCCTAGGAGTTCTTCCTCTTTGCTAGTGTAAAAAAAAAAAAAACAAAACAAAAAAACAACAAAAAAAAAAACCCTTCAGTCTCACTTCTCTGATGATACAGAAGGTATTGTCTCCTTTCTCTGATGAGACACTTTCTGAAATTTTATGTTGCCTGCAAACAGTTTTACACTCTCTAATAATTGGCTAACTACTTGGTCAGACTCTAGTAAATTGTTTGCTTTTTTTGTTATCTGATCCGGAATGCATTTTGAAAGTCAGTGAGCATGCAAAATAATGTATTTCATCCTAGCATAGCTTAAGTTCTCAATATTAAAATGTATAAACTTGCAAAATATTACAGTAATAATGTTTCAATTGATACATTTTTAATTTTATTTTTTATGTTGTATCTCTTTTTTATTACTTTAATACAAGCTCCCATATAAATCCTTAACATCATAAAGAGTAAGAGTAAAATTTTTCTTTCTGCTAGCTAATCAGTAGAAATAATTTGCAGAGTAATTGTTTACTTCAGGACAAGCCACTCTTTGTTACAGTTGATGTTGATTCTATCTTGGTGGAATGGGAAGGGTTTCTTATTATTCTGTACAGCTCAATCAAATTATTTCTGCTATACATACAGCTCAATCAAATTATTTCTGCCTTTCAGGACCACCCATGAACTTGCCTTTTCTTTCTGGACCTACTCATTTATTCATTATATTTTGGATCTTCTATTAAGTGCCAGGCACTCTTCTGGAGGCTGAGCACATATCATGAAAAATGGGAATTAGAAAAGCAAAATAAATCCAGACCCTCCCCGTTATTGGGATTGGGAAAAAATAAAGATGAAAATAAATTGATTATAAGTTGGAAGGGGCCAACGATGTGGGAAAGGTGTGACAGAAGGAAGGATTGGGAGCGCCACGCAGACAGAAGGGGTGTGATTTAAATTCACTGAATTTAAATTCCATCTTTAGGGCCTCTACTCCCACCTGCACAGAAACACGTTCCTGTTCTCCCAACACAGGCAGCTCTGCCCCAGCAGGTCCCACCTCTTTCTTCTTCCGATCTGCTGTAATTATTCAGATGGGCTATGCGTTAGTTTGCTGAGGTTTCTAGAAGAAAATACCATAGGCTGGGTGGCTTCCACAACAGAAATTTATTTCCTCACGTTTTTGGAAGCTGGACGTCCAAGATAAAGGTGTCAGCAAGTTTGGCTTCCTCTGAGGCCTCTCTGCTTAGCTTGTAAATCGTCACCCTCTCACTGTCCTCAAATGGTTTTTCCTCTGTGTATATAAATCCCTAGCATCCCTTTGTGCATCTAAATTTTCTCTTCTTACAAGGACATCAGTCAGGTTTAGGAACTGTCCTAATGCCCTCATTTTAATGTCATCATCTCTTTAAAGGCCCTGTCTCCAAATGTTGTCACTGTTAGAGGTCCTGGTGGTTAGGGCTTTAACATATGAATTTTGAAAGAACACAATTTAGCCGGTAACAGGTCTCTTTGGCATATAGCCATAGAGAATTTATCTTCGCTAATGTAGAATAATTGCCCAGAGTTAATTATTTACATGAAAATCAGCATAATCCCTCTGCCTTTCTGAGCTAAAATATTATATCTTTTTATCCCATTTTGAGTTTTGTTAAAAATAATCTATTTCTGTTATCTTAGAAAGTGGATGAATTTGTACCAAGCACCAGAAATTGGGTGGAAGACTGGAAAGGGTACCATCCAGACAAAAGTAAAACAGTATGATTTAAAAAAAAAAAAAAAATACCTTAACCTTTCAACTAATAGTGATTATTTTTGAGTGGATACAACTAACTCAGTAGTTTCTGTCTTGAAGGTTGTTTTCATGCTTTGGGTAAAAATGAGGCTACTACAATATTAGGTAAAATTAAGTGCTGAACACTGTAGTTAAGAACATGAATAAACATGTATTAAGGTTTTACTGTGTGCCGATAGCGAGCTAATAATATACATGTAAATAATCTCAATCTTCACAATAACTGTAAGAATTATTTTTAAACGAATGTGTTATTTATCTATCAAATAGCCTCCTGGGATCTATATTATTATTCCAGTTTAAAGAGGGACATGAAGTATAGGATGTTTAAATACCTCCACAAAGTATTTTAACTTTAGATTCTTGGAAATGAATCTGAACCCAGACTTGCCTTACTCCAAAGTCTCAATACTTAGATGTGGTGCAAAAATGAGTTCAAAGATTAATTTCTGATACAATTTCAGTTCATCCATCAAAATGCTATTAAATTGACAATAGATTTTTAAGAGCTGCTACATTTTAGATCTAGCTATTCCCTTTGTGTTATTTCTTCCCTCATTTTGCAAAGATATCCATTCTGTGCCTTTGGCCATCAATCATTAGAAGCCACAGTCCGTCTTTCACAGAAAGAAAACAATAAAACACTTGAGATACTTTCTGGAATTCAGTTGTTGGAACATTTTGCAATTGCGCCATCATATCACCTTGTTTTCTTCATTATCCGTTCAGGAGGCCAATTTTGCCTCAGTGATTGGAGTCACCACCCAAGGTTGGCTGGTTCCCTCCCTCTTTTTCTCTCTACTTTCTTCATACTGATTTTTCAATAGTCAGGGATAATTTAGTGCTGATTTTCCCATATTTGTCATTTAAAGTGCCATTAATATTCCAACTTTAGCATTCTTATTCACTAAGATTTAACAGGTATATGCTGACTCTGGTCTCTAAGATAAAATCCTAAATGCAGGCATGAAAGTAATTTTCAAGATACTTTAAAATAATCATTTCAGATTTGCATTATGCATACAGTTAATTTTGTTTTAATTCCAGTTATATGTTAAATGAACATATCTACTCATGTTTTTGCTGAGTATATATTTGGTTTATACAGCTGTTATATTACCCAAGTGCTAGCTGTATATAGCATTACTTGAAATGAGAGAGAAAGGTTTTATTGCTTTTTGGTGTGTTCATAATATTCTGTTGTGGAGATAGATGATAGATAGATAGATGATAGATAGATGATAGATAGATAGATGATAGATGTTATAATATAGTAGCTACTCAGCAGAAACTGAAATTGATGTTTGTCCCTATTAGAAATGACTTCATTTAAAATTACCACAGTATGGCTTTGTAACAAATGACATATGTTTGTAATATGTAACATACCACAGAATAAATCAGCGGCATCTATAATCATGAGATCTAACAATGTTAAAAAGAAATCTATACATGATAATTATTTTTTCTAAAAGCCATAAAGTATAAGAAAACTAGCCCAGTAGTTACTACCATCCTATGTTTAAGAGGTGATTTATATTTTACAGTTCTTTAGTTTTTACTCAAGAAATCAACAAGGATATATTTTTTTAAGATTTTATTTTTAAGTAATATCCATACCCAATGTGGGGCTTGCCCTTACAACTCCGAGATCAAGAGTCATATGCTCTACTGACTGAGCCAGCCAGGCACCTTAACGCTGAAATTTTTTAAATAAAATTACTAGACATGCCCCCAGAGCTAATAGCATTTAATACTAGCCAGTTTATATAGAAAGACCCAAAGCTGTGGCTTACAGTGTATAACCACATACTCACTTGCCTAAATAAACATTACTGACATTCATCCACTTGTCTAGGAAGTTCTTTGTAGGTTAATATTTCCGGACACTGTAAGCTTAAGAGCTGTGAAAAATTCTTTTTTGTTTTTATGTGTATTACAAGGTATCTCAACTCCTTATTTATTGAATTTTGCCTAGGACAGCCTTAGGCTAAATAAGACCCCCAGGTTCTGAGAGCAGAGTGGTATCCATTCAGAGATCTGCTGCTGTGCTAATGGTCGAACTAACTGCCCGTGATTGTTTTAGGATTTCAGTTCAACTGCAGTGAAGACCTTATTATCAGACTCTACAGCATATGGGTTTTGTTGTCACTAATGTCAGAAAGTTTTTAGAATTAGACACTTGGATTTAATTCCCAGTATTTTTATGGCTTTGCAAATACTAATTGGATATTGTATACAATTGCTTTCCTGTCTCTAAAATTGACATAAGGATGCAGACCTGATAAGATTGCTATGAAAAAGTGAAAGAAGATCATATATGTTAAATCGCATAATGTCTACCTAAGTCCGTGCTTGTGCCTTACAAGGCTGCATGTCATAGGCATGTGTGTCGATTGAATGCTTAAAATGTGGCTGGTGCAACTAAGAAACAGAATTTTTAACTTTATTTAAATTAATTAAAATATTAATATATAAGGACAATTGTCTGCTAATTAAGTTATCTGAGGAGTACCTTAGCTTTGTGCAAAGGGATGAAAAAAATTTGTGATCTCAGGCACAATGTTTATCACATTTTCATTGTTTTTTAAAATTTTATTTTATTTATTTATTAGAGAGAGAGAGAGAGGGAGACAGCACACAAGCAGGGGGAACGGCAGGCAGAGGGAGAAGCAGGCTCTCTTTTGAGCAAGGAATCCGACGCGGAACTCCATCCCAGAACCCTGGGATCATGAATTGAGCCAAAGGCAAACGCTTAACTGACTGAACCACCCAGGCATCCCACATTTTCACTGATTTAAGATATAAGGAATAACAGGTATTTAAACAGAGGTTTTTGAACAGAGCATTGAATACATTTCAATAAAACAAAAAAAGGTAAGAAAGGAAATCAGGAAAAAAAACTAAAATGAGAGCAAAGGAAAGAAAGAAGAAGGGGGAGGGAGTGAGCAAAACGTTTTCAAGATAATTTTTCTGTGTAAATTTTTTTTAATTGTTTACTACATGATTCACTAGATTAGATGATAAGTTCTTGCGTGTTTTAATAACAATTTTATACATAGTACCTATCAACCGGCTGAATCACAGTGGATATTTAGATAATATTGTTAAATGAATTTAAGAAGTATGAGTTTTACAAGCTACTTATGAATGCAATTATAGATGTTGATGTTGATTCCTATTTCCACTAAAGCCAGCATAACACCCTCTCTTCTTTCCACAAGGTGGGTAACTTCCAGCTGCATGTATCATGCTTTCTCATTGGGTGTATTTCCATGGAAATCTTAAAATATCTAGACTGGCTTAAAAGAAAAGGAAGGAAGGAAGGAAGGAAGGAAGGAAGGAAGGAAGGAAGGAAAGAAGGAAGGAAAGAAGGAAGGAAGGAAAGTGTAAGGACAATTACATTAATTTATATCCAGTAAGGAGGAGATTATGGTCTCTGGACTGAAAAACTAAAAAATTCTTTGCCTCTGGAAATTGACATGAAGGATACAGTCTCTACTGGAGGACAAGAGTATTCTGTTTGTAAAGAGCATTCACATTCACATACATACATAGATTAAAGCACTGGGGACCCCTTTGAATAAAGGGTAATAAACTAGTGTTAGGTTTTTTTGGTGGTCTCTAACATGTTGCAAACAGTTTTTATTTCATTTTCTAAGTAATACTAGTCTAGGAAAATAATAACAGTGTGGAATCCTTTAGCTCACTATGATCAGTTGTCAGTTTTATTGCATGTCTCATCTCAACTCTGCTTGCCAAACACCATAAGATTAACCCAAATGGTTCCCCATGAGGTAAACAAGTGCAGATCTGACAATAAGCATGATTGTCCCCAGGGCCTGGGTTCAGGAACTGCAAAAGGGAAAGGCTAAATGAGTTTCATAAAACAGATGTAAAGAGAGTTGGGTTCACTTATAAAGCCAGAGTAACTGAGACAAAGCTGAAAAAGAGGGTCAGGATATGAATACCTATCTATGTAATTGATGATACTACAAAGACCAACATTGACCTGCACTGTCCGATATGGTAGCCACAAGTCTCACATAGCAACTGAAATTAAGATTAATTAAGCAAAACTTAAAATTAAGTTCCTCAGTCACATAACCCCATTGTACTCATTTTATGCTAATACCAAGAAAAGCAATTCTAAATTATAATCAGTCCAAGAAGTTGACCTCAAAGCTGATGCTACTAATTAAATTTACCCAATTTTAGGATATTTAACGGAATAAAACAATAAAAGAAATTTGAGTCTTATTCAGATTAACACATTATCAGTTTTGTTTTGGATAGATTTTTATATTAACTGCCATTTTGATTGCTGTTATTCTTACTATGATTTATGAAGGAACATTCAGAAGTTAATTTTTCATATAGCCGCTTTTTTCCCTGGAGGTTTGTTCAGTTTAACATCATCTGCATTGATGATTCTTAGTTTTGAAAAAGCTGGTTTATACTGAACTTGTCTAAAGGATAGTGCAAAGAGCTAGAAAACTCAGGAGAGTCTTCAGCAATTCCTCTGTAAAATAAGTGAGAAGTGTCAGTCATTGTGCTACTTCCTAAAACACAGAGAATTCCTTAGATTGAATTCAAGCCCCAGGGTATCCTCAGATCTTTGCAGAACTTTCCCTACAGAGACCTAATTACCTCAGATAGTGAGAAGCCCCAATCAATAGCTTTCAGCCCCACTGAATTCTGTAATAGACAGATATTTACTCAGTAGATATTTACCTCCTTCCAAAGTTACCTCTGAATCATCTCACTCAACATTAATTTGGCTTTGTCTCTTCTGCAGATGTCTAAAGAATTGAGCCTGAGTTGAGGCAGTCTAGGTGTAGTAATGGGGTCACAGAGTCAGTACTGAGTCAGACAGATCTTGTTTTTTGATATAGAGTATTCAAAAGTAGGATTCAGATTTTTGGTTCAGTGGAAAGGTGACAGCTGGGATCAAAATAAAAGTCCTTCTCATATTTCTATCACCAAAGCTTCAAAGGTATTCTCATTCAAGCCCCTTTCCCCTTTGTTCTCTTACGCTGGAGGTGAATTCCTTCTGTCAAATGCCTTGTGTGAACTCAATCCTGGGAACTCATTACCTTTCTGGTTCTCAAAGGCTCCGCTTCCTTAGGAATCTTCTGGTGTCTGAACTCCCCCCCTCCCCATTTTATGAAATAGTCTTTTCCTTAACATGTAAGCATGCTTTTTTTCCCTCCATCTTATAACATGAAAGACATAATCTTGACATTCTCTAGTTGCGTTCTTATTTTTTTTTATTCTCCATTACGGACACATTTCCAGAAAGCACTGTTAGTAGAGCATTCCTCATGTTCTTGAATCCCAGTTACAAACTCTGGTACTTCAATCAGACATCTTCATCCACCACGCATCAAAACATGTTCTTGTCATTTTCCATTTTGCAAAATTCAAAGATTGCCTTCCATTGTTCCATATTTTTTTGAGACTAGCAAATAGGAATATAGGCTTTACCATCTGTCTGGTGTTCATGCTTACTTAAAAGCTGGCTCTACTTGGACAGATGTGTCAAATGCTAACCTTCTGCAATACAGAACTGCTGATCCACAGCTACCTTCATCTGCTAACTTATAAATTACTCTACCCACCACACAGTTGCTCAAGCAACATTCTCAGTCATTGTTCTTGATCCTATTTTCTTCACCATGCCCCACCTCTCACTCCACCACCCCTACCTCTTTCAGAAATTTTCCTTCTCCCTATCTACTTCCCAGAACACAAACCTCTTTTGATCACTACTTCCATCTTCTAGGTTGTGGACTGATGATACAGTCTTCTAATCTGTAACACCCGCTAATCTCATTGACCTCTCAAAACATTCTCCACAAAGTTACAAGACTGATCTGAAAATACGCATTTGAGTATAACATTCTCATATCTATCATAACAATGATTTACAGAATCTTCACATGTGAATTTCAATATTTTATACTCAACTTAGTATAGCATTTAGTCAAGTAGATAATTTATGAGCAAAGGAATGAATAATTTCAATTATTTTAACATCACCATTAGAGGTAAGACTGTGTGTGATGGTCCCAGAATGCTAGTTATGAATCCCAGCTCTTCTATCTGCTGATTGTTCAATTCTCTGGGCTTCAGTTTCCTAATCTCTAAAGTAATACTAGTAATTATGGCATAGGTTGATAAATTAAATGTGTTAATAGACAGAAATCCATTAGAAGCATGCTTGTGACATATGATGGCGATAATGATATTGATGATCAACTAATTTATCTAAATATGCAACTTTTATCCATTTTGCCTAAAAAGGAGATAGCATTAATTACATATTGGGGGGATTTTTTGAATGATTTCCAAATCAGTGATGACCACATTGTTCATTAACAACCAGACAAGCAGTCAATACACGAACCTCTTGGCAACTCACAGGTGGCAGAAAAGGGCAAAGTGGAACACTGGGTGGGATACTCTCAAAACAAAAACAAACAGGTTTTTTTGATTATCCATCTTCCCCAGGAATTCTTCCTCACTGCACTCCTTTCCACAATGGAATAATAACCACCAGAAAACATGGCGTAGTCACACAGAATTTCATAGCAAAAGAAACAAATGAAGAAAGAAGCTGATGTCTGACTTTGAAAGCTAGCATTTTCTTAAAACAGAACAATTTTCCTTTGTAAAGTTGACAGTTGAATTGTCTTTTTTTTTAAATTGAGTTAACGCCTTTTTTCTTTCTAAATTTCCTTTCTTTCTCTTTGCTGGTTGCAATTAGTGTAGGATATTTATACTCATATTTGAGAGACAAATGTTACCAGCTTCTCTCTCTCTCTCTCTCTTTTTTTCCCCTCTGTGGATAACAGCCAAAATAATTTGGAGCCAATTCAATAGAGACTACATGTCTTTTCTTTTTTTTTTTCAGCCATTTAAGCCTACGTTAGGGTTTTAAAGACCTTCAGTAAGTCCCCCACCTCCTTCCAAGGGGAAAAAAAAAATCAATTTTCTGGGATTTCTATAGCTCTTTTTTGGTTTCCATAGCAGTCAAGGGCAAGCTAAGAAGAAGGAGGAAAAAAAAAAAAAAGATTTATTTCCAACTCTAGCGAAAGCTGACTCCCAAGATAAAAGAAGACGCCAAGCATAATGAGAAAAAGGGAAAGTAAAAGAAAGCAAACTCCTATAGGTCCATACTGAATATGACCTTTGTTCTGAAAATCCAAAGAATAATAAATTATAAGAGAACATAGGACATCATCTGTGTCATTGAAGCTCTATCTATTGCTTGACTAGAGAGCTGAGTGACAATACACAGATGGAGGGCAATGAATTTATGGAATTCTGTGCCAGCTCCCAGGATAGGGCTTGAAATGTGCACTTGCTGTTGGCACTAGAATTGGGGTTTTGTTTGCTCTAATGCCAGTACTGAATGCTCACACTCTGCTTTTGGTGCCAAAGTTAGATGCTCAGATTTGAAAGCTAAAATTTATCAAGTTTTAGCACTTTCTCTCCAAAGCCAAATGATAATGGTATAAAAAGGTACATTTTTTAAATTTCAATTTAAAAGTAGAACTGCTGCATTAAAATAAATTCACTCTCCTCAAATAATTCAGATATGAAACATTTCCTTGTCAATGAGCTCATCTAAAAGATGCTAAAAAGCTTTTTCTGACTACTTCTGTTTTCCATTGGGTAGTATGGCCTTGTGCCAATTTCTTCTGGCTTTTAGAGTTAGATTACATTTCTTTTCACTGTCCTAGACACTAGTCATATTTCTTGAACTTAAGAACTGCTTAAGCACAAATAATAATTCTTTCAAAGAAATTACAATGATCATATTTAATGAAATAGTCCCCAGCCAATTAAAAAAAAAATGTAGTTCCGTTATAAGTCACAGCTCACTATTCCATTTCATCTTGGGGGCACAAAATTCTTCTTACTTTATAATATTGAACCTCCTACACATCCTTTTCTGGATTTATCATGCTCATAATATGAAAGGCCATAGAAACTTCCAATATTCTCTGTAATAAGAAATGCTTATTAAGTGTTTCGTATTGTACTCTTGAAGCCCTAAACTCTATGTCAGCTGTTCTCATCCCTTTTTCTACAGTAGAATTATCTAAGGAATAATATAAAAAAATACCTTTGCCTTAGCCCCACTCCAGACCAATTAAATCAGAATCTCTACAAGTAGGGCTTAAACGTCAACGCTTTTTAAAGCTCCCCCGTTGATTCTAATGTACAGTTAGAGTTGGAAACACTCTTTTAACTTAAGGAATATTCCATGTCTTTATGGAAGCAAAGCAAGGACGGATTGAGGAAGTACAACCAAGTTAAGAGTAATTCTAAATCAGTGATCCTACACTTGATCTTAGCCAAAAGGCTGAGCAGTGGTCTAAATTAGCGATCCTAAAAGAAAAGAGTATACATCCCCTTTCTAGTTACTTGCCAATATTTAGCAAGATGAGAATTAAGGATGCTATAAAGAATCACCAGATTTTGTTTTTACTTTACTTTGCATTTCTTTTATGCATATTTTTCTTAAGAATATTACCATATAAAGACTATAAGAGTATAGGAGTTACTAGTATGTGGAAAGGGAATGCACAGATGTGAATGAATATCGTCCTATAAGCTCTGTCCTCTGTGAGTTTGTTATTCAAAAATGTACTGTAAAATACCTTCTCTCCCTGTTGTGCAAACAAGGGCAAATGGGAAACAGCACTCACTTGAAGTCTGTTAGAGAAACATTCATAGAGGAAACATAAAGCAATGGCAGGTGTGTGGGTCCCCATGGCCCCTTCTGGGACAGCATACAGAGATCTTATAGTCATTTCTGACTCTGAGAGAGCCTTCTCTTGAGCTGTAGGACTGTTAAACTGCACAAGTAGGGATGTAGGCTTCTCTGGTATGATCAGGGCTATAGAACAGAGAAATATGACATAGTAGAAGCTTGGCTCTAACTCTATACTGACAGCCCAGCATTGGAAATTGGGTATAATACCAACACTTCCTTTGGTATGATCAAATACTAGGATCTAATCCCTGTGATCACAGTACGTGATCTGGCAAGCTAAATGGCAGTGTTGGCTATATCAGCATTCATGATGAGGAGATGCCCAAGCCCCTCTTCTATGTTATAGGGACTGGGATTTTTGAGCATTGGCTAAGATTGATTGCATTAAAATGAGAGGCATTGCCTATTTTGCTCCAGGGCTTTACTAGAGGCCAAATATTTTCCTGGGAGGCTAACTAGTAGGAGATCAATCTTGAACAAGCTTACACTATCACTCAGTCTACTCCTCTCATTTAAAGGACAGCATTATATCCGTTGTGTCAGTAACCCCTACTATATAGGTCATGAAGACTATCAAACTAATCATCAGCATCCTAAAAAACACTAGAAACTGGTAATGGCTGAGCCTCATACTGTTGGTGCAAACCATATATACCTGGGACTGATAAAGAAGGGTAATTTTTAAGAAAAGCCTAAGGACATGAATCATCTGGTCTATGAGGTATAACAAGGGTGGTCTCCTAGGCAAATCAGTACCTACAGCCATGCTCCAACTGTTCTGCTAATTCCAGGGATCCCAAGTCATCTAGAGGGAGGAGGAACCATTCTACACCACTTGCTAAGCCATAGGTACTTGTTCAATAACTTCTACATGGAAGGCATTAAATTAAAATACATAGACTCAACGAAATAATGCCAATATTTATTGAGCACTTAATTGAGTTGGAAACCATTCTAAGTGTTATCCTTATTCATCACAACAACCCTGTCAATATTATTAAGAGTATCCTATTTTTAGAGGAGGGTATCATAGCATGGAGGTTAAGTCACTAGCCAAAGATTGTGAGACAAGTAAGTGGTTGAATTTGATTTCAAGTTATAGTGTCTGGATCCAAACTTTCTACCACTGCTTGTCAGAGGCATGATCGGACTACATTTTGTGGACAACGAATTCTCAAGGTTCATTAATAACAGTGGGGAAACTAGTTAGGATGTTATTGTAATAGTTGATGTGACCTAGATGAGGATATGTCATTGGAATAGGAAAAAAAAAAAAGGTGGACAGATTCAAGGGATATTTAGTTGGTTGAATCAGCAAGAGTTGGTGATTGAGTGATTGTAATGGGTAAGCAAGAGAGACCTATCAATCACTATTCTTGGGTTTTCTATCTTGTGGAATGAGATAAGGAGCACAGGAGATAAGAAGGTGTGTCTGGAAGATCATAAATTCAGTTTTGGACATGATAAATTTGACAAAGACTACAGTATTTCCATTGGAGTAATCACATAAATTGTTGTATGTATTATTTACATTTCCTTTGATGATCATGATAAAAGAAGTTGTTTTGGCTGGAATTTTGAACTGGGTATTCAGCAAATCTATGGGAGGCAAATAATTTACAGAGAAAAGGAAAATTGAGAAAGTGTGTTCAGAGAGCATCCGAGGCAACTTGTCATTTGGAACCCAGGCAATGGAAGGGCGACCTACACATCATATTGAGAAGATGGTCTACCAAAGTAGCAGAATGATGCCTAGAATTAGGGAATCTCTAATTCTCTAATTATCAATGCAACTGAGATGGAAGAAATGCAGAATATATTTTCAATAATACAGAGAAATGAAAATTTAAATGAAACAGAAAGCTTGATCATTGCTGGGATTGTGGCTAGACCTCAACACAGAATTCAAAGATACTGACATGATTTATAGTCTGGATGTTTTAGGAAACAGTACAGAAGTGATTGTGAATTATATAAGCCAGGGGATTGGGGAAGATTAATTTTGACTTAATTGCTAGTAACCATTCATTTTTACTTCTTTTATCAAAAAGAATCAATTACTATTGATGATTAATTATGACAAGAAGCTTGGGAAAACAAATTTTGGCAGCTAAACATATATCTGTGATCTGATAATTTCAATATATCTAAAACTAGGATTAGGAAAAGAAACAGTATATCTAAATATTCGGAAATGATATTGTGTTATACAAGTCTTTCCACAGGAGATCAGGCATCAACTTATCTTAGCTACCAACCAAAATTAATAGGGTCACTGCAGATATCCTTGAATAAATTTTATAAATCTTGTTCCATTTTAGAAAGACCCTTATCTAAATATCTGCCTAGTTTATCCTCAGAAAACATTCCCATGTGCCCTTGAGTCATTAAATAGCTACCAATGTATTATTCTTAGTTGAACATTTAATGTTTAGGTTTCATGTAACAGTAGGTCTCCCCAAAAATTGTTCTACTTATGCATTCATATTGTTGCAACTATTATAAAATTCTTATTAGGATATAGTTACAGGGGCACCTGGGTGGCTCAGTTCATTAAGTGTCTGCCTTCAGCTCAGTCATGATCCCAGTGTCCTGGGATGGAGCCTCATGTCAGGGTCTCTGGTCAGCGGTGAGCCTGCTTCTCCCTCTTTCTGCCTGCCACTCCCCCTGCTTATGCTCTCTTTCTCTGCGAAATAAATAAATGAAATCTTTAAAAAAAAAAAAAAACTACATAGTACATGTTAATCACTACAGGAATAAAATCAGATAAATGGATGTGGATGTAGTGTAACTATAGTTACAAGATGGCTATACATAATCATTGTCTAATATTTGTTATTTAAAAGACATTGAATTGAGAATGTGAAAATACATGTTCTAATGTCTAGACTAACTCTAAGTCCCTTAGGGAAAACCATTCTCTCTTCTTTATTTTCTGTTCCTTCACAAAATCCATAAGGTAACTCAACCATTCTTTAAAATATGTGTTTCTTATATAAATTATGTATACTTATACAATGTCTTTATTCTATTTTTTTTAAAGATTTTATTTGTTTATTTGACAGAGAGAGACAGCCAGTGAGAGAGGGAACACAAGCAGGGGGAGTGGGAGAGAAAGAAGCAGGCTCCCAGCAGAGTAAGGAGCCCAATGCGGGGCTCGATCCCAGAATGCAGGGATCAGGCCCTGAGCCGAAGGCAGATGCTTAACGACTGAGCCACCCAGGCGCCCCTATTCTATTTTTAATTATCTTTAAAGGTAAATAGTTGAGCCAGATGATCTATAGAAATCTTTCTAAGTCTAATTATTTCTCATTTCATTAGGTGGGGTAGATTAGATTAGCTGGTTAGATCAATTCAGCAATTATTCATTGAGGCCCCAAAATAGATGATTTTGTTTGTTATAAGAAATACTAAAAAAGGGAACCTGGGTGGCTCAGTGAGTTAAGCATCAGACTCTTGATTTCGGCTGAGGTCATGATCTCAGGGGTTCTGAGATTGAGCCCCTTTGGCTGTCCACTCAGCAGGGAGTCTGCTTCTCTCTCTCTCTCCCTCTGCCCCTCCCCCTGCTTGCACACTCTTTCTCTCTCTCTCTAAAAATAAAAAAATAAATCTTTTTAAAAAATACTAAAAAAATAACAAAAAATATCTCCTGACTTTAATGGGCTTTATTTCTCTATTTTGGGAGACTAGGACAAGACAATGGAATCTTGAAAGGCTTTGGCAAAGCTGTGTTCAGCCTTCAGTACTGTCAATAGGAGTTGTATCACCTTTGTAAGGTCACTTACTTTTTTGGGACCTTAGTGTTCTAATTTGCAAAATGGAAATGGTAATGCCTAACTCAAGATTATTTTTCAAGTGTCTGTCACAGTAATTGGTACAAAGCAGTAACTCCGTCCTGTTCATTGCATTATGAATGATGGCCACACTGAATAATGAATGCAGCAATGTAGATACTCAACCAATACTTCAGAAACTGAAAAAAAAAGAAAAGAAAAGAAACATTTATATCTGACTAGAATAAAGAAGGATCTGTCTTGAATTAGTCAGAGTTCAGCAGACAGACAAAGGACAGAGAGCCCTTTAAGCACCATTGTATACACAAGTATGAAAGGCTAGGGAGCAGAGGGACTGTTGTGAGGGGGTGGGGATGATACCAGGAAAGTTGAATTTTTGGCATTTATCTGTGAGGTAAGAGACATGATGCAGATTTTTAAGGAGGACAGTGACATAATCTAAATGCATTTGAATTTATTTTCACGGTGACACTGAGATCAATTGGAAGTGTTGGAATAGAAGGCAACTGAAACAATAATCTAGACTAGAGAGGATAATGGCCTTACCCATGGGGATAGCATTCAGAATAAATGAAAGGTGACACAGGCACAGAAAGTTGGAACACAAAGTAACATTTTTTTCCTTGATCACATTTCCACCTTAAAGCCACATTGTCTAGTACTATAATTACCATCTCATAGTACTCCAAGCTCCCTTCACGCTGTCTTCTTTTTTGCCTTATACATCTTACTAAAATCCAATTTACATTCAATCCAGCAATATCTTTTCCCAATCCTGTGTGGAGAATGTAAAATAAAAAGGAACATCTGGGTTCAAGGGAACATTTTGGGCCAAAGCTAAAAAATTATAATACTTCATATAGAGTCGTTTGTTGACTACAAGAGGAAAACAAATAAACAAAACACGAAAACTTCTTCAGATGTGTATTTCTTCCTCAGATCTATATTTCTAATTTCTTGCCAGGAATCACTATTGACTGTCCCACAGACATGTTCAACTCAATGTGACTTAAAAAGAACTAATTATCTTTTCTCCCAATACAAAATTTCCCTTGTTTATCCCTTGTCAATGTTATGTATCCATCCACCTAACCTAAGTTGAAAGCAATGGAATCACCTTCAATGTACAGCTTTCACATGCAATTTGAAGCCTCTTGTTGATATAGGGCCAGAGAAAAGGAAATGACTAAGGTCTACTATCTGGGAAAGCTTGAGCAAGAGGGAAAGAGGAGAATAATTTTGTAGCTGAGTATTAGGCTCAAGTCCTTCCCTAGCACTGTATCAACAGTATCTTTAATCTGTCTTCCCTCCTAGTAATTTCTCACCTAAAAGTTCCTTTCCATGTCCTCAATCCCATTTAACATTTGAAATTGTGCAGCAGTGTACTATGTATTCTGGTGTGTTTACTTATGTTTTTGTTTTGTATGATACTATGAGTTACATGTATCTTCCTCTAAAGAAAATCGTATCTACAGACCAAGCAAAAACATTGACGTTAATGTAAATGTTTATGATTTTTGTCTAACTCAGTTATATTCCTGGATATTTATTTGCTAATTTACCTTCGGGGAAGAATACATTGGTATATTTCCCTCAGTTTTAGATGATCAAACATGCATGATTGGTTTTGGCATGAATGCAAATAGTAATTTATTTTCCTCATGTTTTGGTTTACAGTCGATGTCTTTGAGCTATATTTGCACTGGATAAATGTTTTGCTGGTATTTTTTCTTATTCTGATTTATTAATTCTAGTAATATTTATTGAGCATATACTATATGCCATATTTATTTTTTTTCATTTAAACTAGCTTGATCATACATAAATAACCTGAAATAATGCACTTTAAAATAATTTAGAAAGGCTTTGCTAGTTGAAAACAACAGCAACAACAACAACAACTATACACTGAGAAGGTTAATAACAAACTAGGCAAAATAGCTCCAGTATAAAAAGCCAAAATATACCAACTTAGGTCTTTATTTTTAATATATTTTTTTTCTCAATTAGTTTTTTGTAGCTAATATAAAATCATGTTAATGTAGTTATCTTTTTCAGTACATGAATGGCAAAATATTTCCAAATTAAATCACATTCTTGACAAGGATAGGCACCCTCAATATATTCATTCATGGTTTTCATGGTTCTAATAAATTGTATATAATCTATAATTAGTTTAATATTTTATAAACCAGTTATAACAATAATCTACTTGAGGACATTGAATTTGACCATATCATACTTAATGCAAGATGGCACTCATTGGCATTTTGTTAAATTTAAAATGACTTCTTTCTGATTAGTTGATCTTTAGTAATTAATTAATGTTTCAGTTTTTCAGTTCTAAGTTCAACATATTAATTTATGTCTTCTATGTTGTACTAGCACAAAACATTTCTGGAGTTATTCTCTAAACATTACTAAACATTCAATTTCATGCTAATGTTTTTCTTTTGATTCAATAGCATCGATAACTCAGGCATATTTGTTTTAAGAAAGAAAAAAATGAATAAATGAACAATTTGTAATCTAAGTTATACTAATGAAGATAATTGCAGACCTAAAATTTGAAGCAATTTCTCTATTCTCTTCTATTAATACTTACTTTTAATTCTTCTTTAAATATATACCCTACCTCTTTGTGCACTTTGAAGTCTCATACTATTTCATTGTGTGTTCATATATTCAAATACCTTCATTTATGATTAAATACTTTATTGCAGTTTAAAAGCATTCTTTCTTTGAATATGTATCTTAGCTTTCAAATTCTTCCGTGTGAAATCTTTGTAGTTCTTGTTGCATATTTCCTAATTAAAAAAATAATAACACTAAGTAGGTCTATATAAAAGCTCTAGCTATATAAATTATAAAATAATAACAATGGGAATAGTGACAATGTAACTTTCAAAACAATCATATCTAAAAAGGCAAACTTCATTGAGGGAAGTATGATGTTAGCGTATTTGATCTGCTAATTGTGTCATCTTGAACACATGCCCAACTGCTGTGATAAAAGATCAAACCAGGCTTTATTCTATTGCTTGGATCAAGTTATAAGGGATATTCCACCCAGAGCAGGGAGGCATTATATGCACTGTCTTATTTAAAATCTTGCCATTTGGCACCTAAGCCCTGACGCAGAATTCCAACCAAATTGTAAGCAGGAATGATGCCAACCTAACAGATGAGCAGAAGGTACCAAAGCCAAGAGTCCATGTTCACGTATCAAATGTGTTTACTTAGGGCAGGATTCCCAGTTATAAATCTTCAAACATGTTCAGGAAATTGTGCCAACATGAGGATGTTGCCCTGCCTTTAATCCATCTAGAGCAAGGATTAACCTTGAATTTATTTTTAGAGATGCACCTTAGCCACAAAGGTCTCTTATCTTTTTAAGCTGGAGAAAGAATTGTTAATTCCGGGTTTATACATTTAATTGCCCAATCCGTCCTCTGTTGTTCATCCAGTGGTTTATTGTATTTACAATAATTTAAATACCATTAATTCAAAATTTTATATTGATTTCATTCATTCATGCTAAATTCTTGTATTTTTTAAAACTATTGTTTATTAATGATAAATTGGTAGAACACAGAGGGTGGATTTTTAAAGGAGATGAATCCTGATTTCCTTAATATTCCAACAATATTTACCAAAAGCTGTAAATAAGGCTATAAATAATAGCATACATTTGAACTTTACAAGAAAGTAAAAAGAATATTTTATTGGGTCATGCCAACCACAGATGACTTTGATGAAAAAGTGTAAAAAAAATAAATTGCAGATATTTTATTGAAAGACTCAGTGTTATGGCTCTTAAAAGATTTGAGGTTACTTTTTAAAAAATATGTAACTAGCAAATGTTTCAGAGAAAACTATTACTGTGTTTACTAAAATAGACTAATATGTATCCCTAGTTGAAGTCTAATGGATGTATAATAAAACCTGCTGATTCTGAGTCTGACTCACAAAAGTGGTTAAAACAGACACTGGTATTCTTGTCACATAATTTAGCAAATGACAGGGGCGCAAACTTCAGAGAATGTTAAGCATTTAAAGGCCACAGTTTACAAAGAAAATGTGTACTAAGAGGAAGATCATTCTTTTAGCTATTTGTAGTGTGAGAACAACATGAACTCTCAAAAGGTACAAATGTTATAAAAATAGAGCTTTCAAATGCTTGATATTCCATATGAAAGCCAAATTCTAATCTCTAGTTTGTATTACAAGATTGTCTCAACATAAGATACAATTCTTAAGTACACTTTATGATTTTATTAAATAAGTGAAGCATGTTAATTATAGAAAGATTAGACAATATAAATGTACACTAAAAATGGCTAATAAATTACTCCAAATCTAACATCAGGCTTAACAAATGCAAATATTTTATAATGATTTGCATATGTGTTTATGCATTAAAGTGAGATCACACTAAATGGTATTGAAATCTGCTTTTTTTTTCACTTAAAAATATATTGTGACCATCTTTTAATTTAAAACAAAAATATGCACTTACTGCATTCATTTCAAATTAACACTATATTTTAGGACACTTAAGTTGTTTGCAACTTTGCACCTTAAAAAAAAAAAAAGTACTGTGTAAATTCCTTAACATATAGCTTGGGACACAGCTGAATGTTTTCTGAGGTTCTGACCCTGTAAGTGGTATTGCCTGGACAAAGGTTACACATCTTTCTAGGCATTTTCTAATGCCTTCCAGAAATTTAACCCTAATAAAACTCCTACCAACAATGCAGAGGTTGAGTTCCCCTACTAAATAAAAAATGCTAGCTATAATTATAATTTTTTTTATCATTTGCTATTTGATGAGAAATAACTCAAATGTCATTTGAAGTATTTTTTTTCCTCTGGTTATAAATGACTTTGAATTTTTGGCCCTGTATTTCATAGAACAAATTTATATTATGTGAATTCTCTATTTGAATATAAGCTCCAATGGTAGAAATTTATTTTGTTTTGTTCGATTTTCATCCCAGTACCTAGAACATTTTCTGTGACATAGGAGGCACTTATCTTCAACTGTTTCATGTTAATTAACAATTTTGGGGATCATTATTTCTTGTTCTTTGTACACTTTTCTTTCTGAGTATTTGACATATGCCTGTGCTGATTTGTGTTCTTGGTTCTTTCTTTCTCTTTCTTTTTCTTTCTTTCTTTCTTTCTTTCTTTCTTTCTTTCTTTCTTTCTTTCTTTCTTCTTTCTTAACTGTAAAGCTATTAACCTCTTGTCTGCCATAAAAGTACACTATTTCTCTCAATTACCTGAAATGCATATATAGCATTTTTCTTGCTCTTCCTTTTCTTTCTAATTTTTATTTTTTTAATGTATACTGTTAAATAGCTTATTCACTTTCTTTCCACCTGTGGAGTCATGCTTAAAGATCTATCATTTTTCTTAAGCTGATCACCTTTCCTTAAGGTTAACAACCTGCCATCTTTTCGTGTGTATATACATATTTAATTCCTCCTGAAATTATTTTTATCACAGTGCTTTGGGTAAATGGTTGCATTTTCTCTTAATTCTAGCCTGTTATCTTAACACTACAATTTAGCTCATTTTCCCTGAAATTGAGTTATATATTTATTATATAATATTACATATCTAGGTATGTTTGGATCCATTTCTCTAGTTCTTGCTCTGTTCTATTGACATGACCATTTTACCCCCATACTGTGTGGTTTTAACTCCATTGATAACATGTATCAATATCTGAAAAAGAAACTTGTTTATCTTGATTTTATCCACATACTATCTAAATTATTAAAATGTTTAATAGTCACTACAAATGACTTGTCCACCTTATCATTAAATACGTCATCCTAACCACCTTTTCTTCCATATGCATTTGAGATTTATTTTGGAGGGAGTGTTTTTAATCCCTTAACTCATTTTTTAAACACATTTTAATGGTTTTGTTAGAAACTGAATGTGTTGATGTTCCTATTTCAAATCAATAAAGGACACATTTTGCAAATAAAGTGTATTTTCTATTTAGAGTAGAAAATTAACTCCATATCAGTTGTGCTGGTTAACCTGAGCATTACTCAAGTTTCACTATTTGAATGCCAAAAGATAGAGAATGCCATGGGACCACCATTGCCCTTGTGTTTTCTCAGTTTCCTATGTGCATACTACATTATAATTAAAGACACATCAGCAGTGGTTCATATGGAATTATTAGGCTCACTGAATGTCCACATATAGTTAAGTAAAATTTCAGATGCATAAACATTTAGCTACAAATACCTACAAATATTTTTACCTTAACTTAAGATATTGTTTTCCAATTAAGAAAATGTATCACAAGGTAGATTTTTCTCCCTCTCTCTTTTTTTTCACACAGAGAAAGTAATCTTAATTGTAGTTAATGAGATATATACACTTTCCAAAGCCTTCTATATCAGTCCCAGACTAAGGGATCTTGCAAAATGATTTCATGTTGAACCAAACAAGTGTTAAGATTTGTGCGGCTGACCCATATTTTTCAAGCAAGGATATTAAAAGTGAAAGAGAAAATAACCTCCCATTCATACAGGCTGTATTAAATTCACATATGAGATGCTGCTTGCAGATGTATGCAACATTTCAAAGAAAATAAGTAAGGTTTGGAAAAGTCTAGGGAACAAAAAATGAAACAATCAAGGGCATATAGTTGCTTTCATAGAGAATGCCAGTGGAGTTGCCAGATTGTTGTGGGGAGAGACAGACTCATTTTTGACAGAGGACAGTTTCATTTATATTAGCCTGGATTCTATAAGATGTAGGCATTAATAAAGTATTACATGAGAAGGACACTTATTCAGAGAAAAGGGAAATGAATTGGGGAAATCTGGAAGAGCCTTTAGATTATGATGGAGGTCTGACCCCTTGCAGAAGAGAGGAAAGGAAGGAAGTGCCACATGGTCTTAAGAAAATTCTAGCAAGGCTCTCAGGCAGTCCTTGAGCCACTATTGTCACTTACAGTAGTTTTCCCCAGGAATGACCCATGCTCAGTTGTTGCCTAGGAACAGCTGTGGGAAGCTTAACTTCATGCAAAGAGATTCTGCATCTCATAGGGCATCAACTGAGGCCATTGGTCGATTTTGTCAAAAGTGTGATGTGTTTTTTCATGGCAACCAAATCATCTGACTTCCTATGTTTTTCCTTCCAACCAGCAGGCCACCACTAAGTCTCTTCTGTACAAAATTTCTGATTCTTTACTAAAGGATATATTAAAAAGTTCAGGAGTCAAGTGAGAGAATGAATAGGTGATCTCTATGATAAAGTGCATCCGCAGGGTGAATAGCATAGTATGTAGTTCGGATAAATTTGACATAGATGTGTTAAAAAAAAAAAAATCCAACTAAGGAGGATCTTCTCAATTTACATCAGTTAATGTGAAATTTAAAAGTAAAAGCTCTTTATATAATTGGATAGCAAAGTACCACTAACCACTTACATGTTAAGTTTTAAAACTCTTCTTTTTAATGTATTATTTATAATTTGTGTTCTTTATTGAGGATTTAAAACTATCTCAAAAACATTTCTGGAAATTCTGTGTCCAAAGTTGACGAGCTGTTTTAAGTTCTGATAAAAATAATACAGTTACACTTAAAAAAAAAATAAGAACTTAACTTTATAGCTGATGGAAGCAGAAAGCTAAAAGTGCTTTTGAAAAAGAATGAATTTTTTAAAAAAGCAAATTCGCTGAAAAACCTTAAAGAACTAGGGAGTTCTAATCATGGGTGCAGGGGACTCTTTAAGCTTCCAGAATAGGGAAGCCTGTCTAGTTCGTTTCCCATTCTTCAGCCCTGTGGGAGAAAGGATGAAAGGAAGCAGGAACTCTTGGGGCACAGCTGATCCAGAGTGCCAGAAAAGACAAATTAGAGCTTTGAAGAGCTGGGAAATAGTCACAGAAATGAATCACCCTTGCTCAGGTGGTAATGGCTGATTGCTGCAGGATAAGCAATTCCAGAGAGACTTTGTTGCTGAGAGCCGGAAGCGTGAGGCCAAAGCTTCAGGAAGAATGTCTGACTGACAGCCTGGATTTCAGGTGAGTCAGAAGAGAACATTCTAATAAAAGGCCGTGCACAATTAGGATGACAGGTTAAATAAGGTTTTAAATGAATATGCTGTGTATGTGTTGTTATTTCCTTATTAAGTTTGTTCTAGGGGGAGTTATGGTTGTTCTTTATTAATTTTGAGTTCACTTAATTCATTAATATGTTTTAATTAACACAAAAGAAATGGTGTGTAACACCCTATTAATAACTTAAAACATGATGAAGTCAGATATCTGTCTTACCAAAAAGCAATCTCTGAAAAACTAGCAAACACGTGTTTGCAAACAGGGATCTTGAACACATACGTGTATCTGGGTACTTAGGAGGGAGCTGCCGAAAGAAAAAGAGGAAAATGAAACCTAAATTGTTAAATAGAGAAGCAATGCAGAAACTTTTACTAGCTAATACAGATGAATTTATTCCACTGGAGACATACAAGGCCAGGATAAATCACATTTTTGTTTATGTGTATCTGACCTTCTTTCAATGATTGGGGGGGTTGAGGGGAGAAGAATCAAAAGTGAAAAATAACCTCATTACGGTTGGTGGTATATTTAGAGAAAAAAAAAAAAAAGCCATGAGTGCTTACATAAAAAGATTCCTTCCTACTAGTGTTCATAAATGGAGCAATTTTCTTAGTGTTATCCAACTTTTAATTCCATGTAATGTTATAAGAAGACGCATTGCAAGAAAAATGTCTGAACAATACAAAAGTATGAATTGCATCATTAGCCCAATATAAGGAAGAATAGGTTCCTATTATATATAAAAAATTGTCCTACTAAATCAAGATTAAGTATATGCATCTACCCACTTGGATGAATGATCACTATAGATTTTCACTGTGTATTTTTGGTAGCTGAATGCTTTGGGATGCTATAGAAAGAGCATGTGTGTTGAAGTAACACTAATGTGGAGTGAAGTCTGCTATTTACCATATATTCTTAATCTGGAGTGTTTCAAAAGTCTCTATTGTTCTAACCGAGTTTCTACTTGCCCATCTATGGTATGGGAATAATGATACTATGATTGTAAAAATTTGGGGAAAATTCAGGTCAATTTTTGAAAATAAGGGTAGTCATGTAATACGTACCCAACATTTTGTTTCCCCTCTCTATGCCTGAATAAGTTTACATGCTGCTCTGTAAGCTTATTTTAGAGTTACTCTACTTAACTTAAGCTGCTGAGCTTCAGCTTTATGAAAGAAGTGAGGAATTCTGATTTCTAACTCTCTCACTGCCAGTTTACCTTCAGGGAAGTTTGCTTTAGTAGACTTGCTCTATTCCATACTTTCCAGTGCTGCATAATAAACTGCAATGCCATAGCAAAACAACACCAAAAAATAGAGATTGTATCTCACTAATAGCCACCTACTGGCGGCATAACTAGATGGCAAGCCATCGTCATTGCCTCCTACATTTTCACAATAGACTTTGATATCACGACCACAATATGTTGACATTACTAAGTCTTATCTTTCATTTGCCAAAGTTGTATTTTTATGTATCAGCTGGTCAAAAATAATAGTTTGAGCTATTTCCTAGTGATATCATCCAGGCAACATAGATGTCATAAATTTTGCAATATTGAAAGTAAAAAGATATGAAGCAATAATTAGGTGTACTGAAAAAGACAAATATTTTGGTCTCTGCTTCCATCTCTTCAGGTACTTCAGGTAGAAATTTTATTTCCCGAAAGCCAGATATTACATTAGTTATACAGATAGCTGTAAGAAGAGCTCAGAAACATTGTAGATGAAGGCTCAGTCTTTGTAACATCACTTTAACCCTTAAATTAACCACAGGCTGCTATTGATGTTGCTAATACTGAAAATAAAATATTTGCTAGGAAAGCATTTTGTACACTTTGTCAGTAATTCATTTAGTAAATGTTTATTGGATACAGCCTATGTGGTAGGCACGGGTCTAAGTGATTGGAACATCAGTGAACATAACAGACAAGATCTCTGCCCTCATGGAGTTCACGTTCTAGTTGAAGGAGGCAAAACAGCACAGATACGATCCCACACACACAGTAATATAAAGAATTCACATAATATGTTAGAGGACATACATGTCAAAAAAAAAAAGAGGTAGTCAGGGTTAAGTTTGTGTTGACAGTTGCAATCTTTAAATACGATGGTAAGGACAAGTCTCATTAAATTGACATTTGAGCAAAGATAGAATGATCTTGATAGAAATGATCTTGAAAACTCTCCTTTTTTGCTTTTCCTAAATGAAAAGACTTAGAAGTCCTTTGAGATAGTATAATTCCTTTTCCTGTTCTTTTATCTTCTTTCATTATAAAGATGCTAAAATTTTGCAAAGAAAGAGTACCTCTGAGCCTAATACTATTCTGAATGGCTCAGGCAGATAGTTCTTAGTTTTAAAAAACTATTCATTCCTCCTCCTCCTTCTCCTCCTTCTCCCCCTCCTCCTTCTTCTTTTTCTTCTTCTTCTTCCTGTTCCAAATTCTAAGCTATGTCCTTATATATTACTCTTCTGTCAGAGTTTTGAAATGCCTGTCTCCAGAGGGCCCATGAATAATCATATAGATTCTTAAAGTAATCTCCTTCTATAGGTAAACCCATGGAAGTCATGAAATTTGGCAATGCCAATTCATCAATGCATGAAGAATACCCATAACATAAAAGCAGCATAAGACACGTAATCTATGATTGGGTCTGTATATATCTGCATGCTTGGGATGGTTCTTTTTTTTCAGATTTATTTGTTTATTTGAGAGAAAGAGAGAAAGTGTGTGCACTTGCCCTAGAATGCAGTGGGGAGGGTCAGAGGGAGAAAGAGAGAGAATCTTTCAAGCAGACTTCACACTCAGCTGTGCTTATTGTGAGCACCTTGACATGACCTGAGCCAAAATCAAGAGTCAGATGTTTAACTGACTGTGCCACCCCAGCACCCCAAGCTGGGGAGGATATTTTTTTTTTTTTAAGATTTTATTTTATTTATTTGACAGAGATAGAAACAGCCAGCGATAGAGGGAACACAAGCAGGGGGAGTGGGAGAGGAAGAAGCAGGCTCATAGCAGAGGAGCCTGACGTGGGGCTCGATCCCATAATGCCGGGATCACGCCCTGAGCCGAAGGCAGACGCTTAACCGCTGTGCCACCCAGGCGCCCCTGGGGAGGATATTTTAACAAAATACAAGTACCTTTACAGAGTGATATTGTAGATAATGATTTCATTGGCCTTGATGACCAGAATATAAAATACATTTTGCATAGGAAAACTGAATTTTTTTCTGTTTTTATAATTAACTATCAACAATATTGTTAGGAATAAAATCTCTGGGACTTCGATTTCTCTGGATTAAATTAAATGAAACATATCAAAAAATGTATGTACTAAAAATCACTGAGTCTTATCTTTCTTTTTTGTTTTGTTTTGTTTTTTTGTTTGTTTGTTTTTCATTGTGTACCAAAGTGCAAAGTCTGGTCTGCCTTTAACTAGTAAGAGGTATTACTAGTAGACAGATATTTCGACTTAAAAAGAAATTGGTTTCTAATAGAAGACTCAACATTAGAAGACATCAGTAAGCAAAGAGAACCGTAGTGGGTCCTTATCATGCCCTTTGAAAATCACTTTTCTAAACACAAAAACTTTACATAAGAGCTTAATTTTCCTTTGGAGCCAGACCATTTCTCTTCCCCAGCTGTGTGATCTTCATTGGGAGGATATGTTAGGCTTGCTTGCTTGACCTTGGCCAACTATGGCACTTTCTTTAAGACTATGAAAACTGTTGTGCCTGGTGCTATATCTAAAAATGTGAGTATGTATTTTTACATACCACAATTTCAAGGCTTATTATATTGGCTCTAGCTCATTTTTTCTTAAAGGATCAGAAATTGAGTTGAAAATATGCCCTACTATTTGTTCTATGCTAATAGTTATCTAAAATGATTTCTTCCTAGCTTTGAGAAAATGTATTCTGACATATCTTTTGAAAATTGGACATCTGCAATGGAGTGTTACATATGAAAGAATAACATCCATTAAATTTATAGATGAGCAGCAAAAACATGGTATCTTGTAATCTTTGTGTATTTTCTATCCTTGATATACTGATATTACATCCTTTTCATGTCTTTACTTATTATGAATACATAGCCCAAGAACTTCTCTTCAATAATCTGCTGTTTTATCTTTTATCTGTGCATTTGAACTCCAATGCCTGCCGGATCAAACACTTTCTTTCATCAATAAGATGAAAAGATTTTCCATGTATTATTCTCAATTTAAAAAAAAAAAAAACCAGTATATTCGGAAGATTAAAGGCAAAAAAAAAAAAAAAGGCAGAGATTCCAGTGTATTCAATGAGTTCTGCATATTTATCAGGGATGTATATTGCATATGAGCTTGAATCATATTACACTAAAATTTTGCAAGATCTTTTGTCTTGGGAAGGCAGAATAGGATGTAAAACAAAACAAAACAAAACAAAACAAAACTTATCCCCAAAGTAGTGCTGATTGGTGTAGACATCTAAAAGTTTAGTGATAGTATGGGAGTAAAATAAATTCAATATGACTTTTAGAATTTATTTTTGCTCTTTATGACACTACCAAACCCTTACTTCTATCCTAATATGTATGGCACAAGGTGTGAAATCATAGTCTATGAAAATAGAGCTTCTAAGCTCATTTCTGATAATTATGAAAGAGGACTTCAGTTGCCTCCATTTCAACCTCAAACTTTCTAGTTGGGTTCTTTCCAGCTTGTCTCTTGGCTCAGGTGGAAGACCCTGAGGGCAAAGCATCCCCTGAAGGAAACTGAAACTACTACCCTCTCAAGCAATAAGGACTGTCCTGAGCCAGCAAGACCTTCTCCCCCATAGCTGACTCCAAGACCAGGATGGATTTGACTTTCATTGCCTACCTGCCTGTACCCACTCTTGCCCCACCCTTGCCCCACCCACAGTTTCCTTATATAAATCTGGAAGTATTGTCAGCACTTTGGAGACAATCTTTGAGATGCTAGTCTGCTGTCATCCAGTGTCGGCCTCACTGAAATAAATTCCTTTTTTGTTTCACCACCACTCATTTCTCCGCCTTTGGATTTTGTCAGAGGTGAGTGGCCGAACCTGGTTGATTTGGACCCTGGAGCTAGGTGCCCTTGTGCCCCTGCATGCTGGCTATAATTACATGATAGCCAATTTCAGTGAATATTATTTTCCTTTAAAATATTAATATAAATCTCCAAAACAGAATCTGACATTAGTAGAGATCAAATATCTTCTGAAAAATAATTCAACTAATTTAAGGAAAAATATATAGTTTGTGGATCTTATATCAGAAAAAGTAAAAGCTTCAGGGTATGTGTAAGAAGTGTGTTGTTTTGTTTTTGTTTTTTGAGGATGAAGGGCCAGGAGGAATGATTTTCATTCTTTCTTCTGGACAAAAGAGGGCCTGAGAAAGTATGCCAGATTTAATTTTCCTAAAAAAGTGTTTAAGGGTTGTTAAAAAAGAAAAGCACAGACCAAAAATGGTGTTACTTAGGCCAAGTTTCCAAACCTGGGGTTTAATATCCAGTCTAATTGCAGCTTCAGCCTGGTCAGTCTGGAGTTTTCTGGTCAGTGCCAATGAGAATGGTCTGTCACATGGGCCCTCTCCATCCTCAAAAGAAAGATGAGGTAATCTGCATGATAAGACCTCAGGCTCTTCCCCCTAAGGAAAGGTGTTCTTTCCTGAACCATCCTTTTCTTTTGTTAATAAGTTTCTTGAAGACACTTCCTCCTATAGAAATCTCCCATTTTATACAACTCAGAGCTTCCCTCTATTTGTTAGATAGTATACTGCAGGATTTGTGAATCCTTTAATAAAGCCAATTAGATCATTAAAATTTATTCAGTTAAATGTTGGTTTTCAACAGTGTGGTGGCTAGCAATGTCTCATCTTTTCCACCCATGTTGCATTGTCTTATCTTCCGCTGTGAATTCATAATTTTTTTAAGCTGTTTTGTCAGTGTGATACAAATTCCCTTGTTTCTTTCACTCTACTTCGGTCACAAAAAGTTTCCCTCTTTTGGGCTTATTTGAAGTCAGGGTTGTGCCTTTCCTCTAAGGGCAACAAATGATCTCCCACACACAGGGCAGGTAGTGTCACCCCTAACAGCCAGCATAAACTGATGAGGAAAGAGAAAATGTCTTGCTTTATTGCTCATAGGCACTAAGATCTCACTCATCTTTCATTAATTAGTTTGGTGATTTCATTCTGATGTCTTCCTGCTGACCTACATTTTGGATCGTATTTTTCTTACAATGTAATTGTCTGCAGGGCAAAGATTGCCTACATGTTTATCTTTGAACATTGCAATTAAGCAATTGATAGATGTCTGTCATTGTTAATGAGTTTGTTGCTCCATACTATGTGATCTCATTTCATATCTAAACATGCGTGAGAGAGAGGTTAGACGAAGGAAAAAGATTATATAACCTCATAGTCACACATTTTATTAGAAGAGCTACACTAAATGGGGAGGGGGCCCTTTTTTTCTCATTTACCAGCAATATGTTTTGTTCAAGGAAACAGTTGGTAATGCATTAGTTTATTCAATATGCTCAACATTATTTTGTTATTATGTCTAATTTTTCTTCTCTAAAAAGCATCCTGGTCTAATACAGCCCTTGTAAAGCAGTGTGCCTCAGCTTTCTCATTTCTAAGATGGGAGTTTATTAAAAGTAAATGTAATCACTTTTTAAAATATTCTTTCATAACGTAAAGTAATATATGAATGAAAACTGCTGTTAATATTTTTTTGCAAGTGTGCTTTAATGTTTTTCCTACATATTTTAATTGCTTGGTTACATACTTTCATTCACCTAAGCTTGCTGAACAAATATTTACTGACATTCTGCAGTGTTCCAGGGACTCTTCTGGGTGCTGGGAATATAGTAGTGAACAACACATGTAAAAAATCCTGTTTATTTTGGTGGTAAGCCTCAGAAAAATAATTAAAGAAATAAGTTGAAGCATGTATATATCAAATAATGATAAGAGAAAGAAAAAGAAAGTGGCTCTGAGTCTTAGGGCGTGATAAGATGAAGTTTTTCAATTTTTAATAAGAAGGTCACAAAAGTTCTCACTGGAAAATGGCCTCAAAGTAAAGGTCTGAAATAAGGGTGATGACTATGTGAATATATGAGAAAATTATACCTGGCAAATGAAACAACAAATGCAAATATCCTGAGGAAATATGGTACTTGACATCCTTGAAGAACAATAAGAAGGCCGCCTTGGCTAAAGGGAAGAGTAGTGGGGCATGGCAGGTGTAATGAGAGAGTCCCGTAGGGACTCTGTGGGATTTGGGATATGATGGGAAGCCCTGGAAGGTGTTTGAACAAGGTTCATGCTCCCTACTGTAAGATAAGGAAACCAAAGAGGAACAGAAGGAATCAAGAAGACCAGGTAGGAAGCTATCACTCATCAGCCAGGTGAGAAAGGATCATCAATGGCAAGTCCCATTCCCAGGCCTCAGTTCTGGAGTTTGTCCAAGAAAGAAGTCAGAGCCAAACTCTTCAGCAAGCAAGGGTTTAATAGCAGTTTAACTTAAAGTACACTCTTGAGATGGGACAGCTGGCAGGCTCATGGTTGTCTTTTCTCTTTATGTTTGGATAGACTACTCATCATAGCAAGGGTGGTATCTGATTAAGGTTGCAGCCAATCCCCTAAAGAACTCCTCCTACCAGGAGAGAGGGGAGTCTGGGGCCCATATATGGTCCTTCTCAGAACTGTCATGGTGGCCATCCACTGGGTTGGAGGAGGAGAGTTAAAATCACAATGTAAATGTGTTACAGTGAAACCAGAGGTTATTATAGGGCAGTGGTCACAGGGAAGAACACAGACATATCCTGTGGGGTCTGTCCCTGCTGTTTGGAGCTTGGCTTCTGCCCTTTCATCATTTGGAAAACACTTGTTCCCTGCTAATGTCTAGCTAACTGCCTACTCTATCAGGATGAGGACATTGATTGTATGGCAGTCGTGAGAATGGCAAATTCTCAGTGTGTTTTTAAGGCAGAGATCACAATATGTACTCCTGGACTTAATGTTGGTGAGAGGAGCCTGGATCATCTATAAGGCTTCAAGTCTGAAAAGATGGAAGATTGGCTTTGCCTTTTATTGAGATGTAGGAAGAGCTATTTATGTGTATGATGATGGTTATTTGTGTGTGTGTGTGTGTGTGTGTGTGTGTTGGGGGTGAGGGAGATAGGTAGCTTCTTTTCTTTCTTCTTCTTCTTTTTTTTAAGATTTTATTTATTTATTTATTTGAGAGAGAGAGAGAGAGAGAGAGAGTGAGAGAACACAAGCAGGGGGAGGAGCAGAAGGAGAAGGGAGCCAGATGTGGGGCTTGATCCCTGGACTCCAGAATCATGACCTGAGCCTAAGGCAGATGTTTAACCCAACTAAGCCACCCAGGTGCCCCTGGTAGAGTTTCTTTTAATGATAAATTTATTGGGGTGCCTGGGTGGCTCATTCTGTTAAGCATAATCTGACTCTTGATTTTGGCTCAGGTTATGATCTCATGGTGGTGAAATCTAGTCCTGCCTGGGGCTAGGCACTGGGTGTGGAGCCTGCCTAAGATTCTCTCTCTCCCTCTCCTTCCCCCCTCCCCACCCTGTGCGGATGCTCTCTCTCTCAAAAAAAATGATAAATTTATTAAGTATTAGATCAAGTTCTATAATCTCAACTACCACCTTCTAGATTACCAGGCACTGGGCATGGCGTCTGCTTAAGATTCTCCCCCTCTCCTTTTGCCCCTTCCCACCCTGTGCCCACTCTCTCTCTCTCTCTCAAAAAAAAAAAAAAGATATCTTTATTATAATTATTAGATCAAGTTCTATAATCTAAACTACTGCCTACCATCACTCCATAAATACTTATTTATCAGCTTTTTGTGATTCTATATTTGTCATCTCTCTGGAATACATGTCTGCTTCCTAGTCTCATTAACTGACATTACTCTTCAGTCCTTGGCTAAGTTATGAAAACAGTCTCTGAATCATTTCTCTGCTGCTCTTCCTTACTCTATCCAATGTCTCTTCAAGCACTGGAGTCAGATTAATACTTTTGAAGTGTAGTAACCTTTATGTCACTATCCATCCCCAAAGTGTTCAAAGACTACCTTTCTCTCTCTCCACCCATTTCCTATCCTGGTATTTAAGATATTCCAAAATCTGACCCCAAATGTTCATCCTTTTAATTCATTTGACATCCTTGTTCATAACAAATTACAATTCTATAAATTAAATTATTCCTTATGACAGGAGTGACTGACTTCCTCCGTACCCTTCAACCCACATTCATTTGACCAAACTCCTTTTCATTAAGATATAATTCTATTTCTCTCTCGTTAAAGACATTCTCAATGCCCACCACCAATGAGGAATAATTGATCTGTACTCAAACTCTAATTTTTGAAAGTTTTTTTCAAAGTAACTAATTATAACTTTTAAATTGTGTCCTGCCTTACAAAGTGATTTTATTTAAAGATTTTATTTGTTTATTATTTGAAAAAGAAAGAGAGAGAGAGAGAGAGAGAGCACAAGCAGGGGGAGGAGCAGAGGCAGAGGGAAAGGCAGAAGCAGACTCTTTGCTGAGCAGGGAGCCAGAAGTGGGGCTCAATCCCAGGACCCTGAGATCATGACCTGAGCTGAAGGCAGATGCTTAACTGACTGAGCTACCAACGTGCCCCTACAAAGTGATTCTTTCAGAGAAGATCTTGCTTGTCTAGAAAAGATAATACTTCCAGGTGGAGATGGACCCTTTTAGGGCAAAGTCATACAAATTGGTGCATAACGCTGTAAAAGATAATGGCCCTTAAGGTCGGTACAGTCATACCAGTGCAACTGATGGGTTGCAGTCTTAAAATATTGAGTGCATTTGTCTTTTAATCTCACTTGCCTCCTTTGAATCAAAGAAATGAAATTGCTTTATATCAACAACAAGAAAAGAATTACCTTTAAAAACAGGAAAGATAGAGGCTCCTGCGTGGCTCAGTCGGTGAAGTGTCTGACTTGGGATTTCTCTCAGGTCGTGATCTCAGTGTCATAAGATTGAGCCGCCTGGGGCTCTGAGCTCAGTGGAGAGTAGGCTTGAGATTCTCTCACTCTACCCCTCCCCCCACTCACCCATGCTCTCTCTCTCAAATAAATACATAAATCTTAAAAGAAAACAACAGGAAAGATATTGTAATCTCATGCATTTCGATGTGTATCCATAAACAATAAATTTCCTATCAGTGTTATTATGGTTATATGTCTGGAGACAAATTCTCATACCTATTTATAAAGCCAATTTTGTTAGTGCCTTATTTTCTTTAGGTAATAGGCTCCATGGTCAAAGGGAAGCATATACTTAAGTGTTTCCCAGGAATGACCTTTTATTGCAAGAATTATTTTAAGTGTCTATTCTTGTCACTAACGACTTAGTCTAAAAGGAGTAAAAATCAATAAGTCCATTTAAGGATGGTGAAAAGACACGGTAGATGGTATAGTTGGTGCATTTGGGGAAGATGGAAACAGGCTATGTTAATTCTGGGAGCAAAAAATATCAAATGTCCTGCAGTTTTAAATGTTACTAGGACCAAATTTGAAGAAGCATGTAACCTTTGAGTAAGAATCCAAGTTAAATTTTCGAACTTAAATATGGGATAGTTCTAGAAATGATGGAGATCAAATCTGTTGTGTACAAGTCAAATAGTCATGTTTGGAAATAAACTCCGATAATAAGAATGCCATGTAAAGGGCTTGACTAAACAAAAGCAATGTTCATCCATCGCAGACCAGAACTCCTGGGCGGAAGGGCTTGTGGGTCCTCATTCTCTAGAGCCCCTGTGGAGGTGCATGCTTGATCTGTAGCGTAACTGGAAAACATTGAAGGGCTGGACACTCTGCAGGCTTCTCTTCCAGCAGAAATACTTCACATTTTTATTTTTATAAGGCAAGTTTGAGAGTGTTTTCAGAAGCCAACTAAAAACAATATGCATTTAGGCACCAAAAGCCCTGAACTGGGATAGTAAGTCTTTAGATGTGTTATTAAAATACCCACAACATAAGCCCTTAAGACCTGGGGAAGGCGAGCTCAGCTGTATAGCTCCTCCAGCAGGAAGGAGGGCCGTTTGGGAGAGTTACTCAGTTTTTCCTGGGTTTTACCATGTACACAGGAGGTATACCTATTAAACGTCCGTTCATTTTTCTCTTATTAATCTAGCTTTTATTACAAGGGGCAAAGTCGCAGCCAAAAACGTGGAAGGGTAGAGGGAAAATTGTTTTCCTCTTCTACACTCACCATGTTATTATACATAAAAGGACAAATAAATAGGAGGATTATTCAAATTAGAGAGATCCAGATCTTCTTTCTGCTATACCTGAATTTCCCATAGGGTAGACAAATGTTTAAAAAAAAAAAAGTTCTATCTTTGATCTTTACCTTATCTCTACTCCTAATTTTTAGCCTTAGCACAAACTTTTGTAACACTGGGCCAGAATTTCCAAAGTGTACTTTGCAAACTGTGAGCTTTATGGTATGCTAATATTAATAATACCTTCTCACAAAGCATCCTGTGGAAAATTCTGTGGAAAATGATTAGTTCGCTTGTGAATTGATTGCCCATTTCTACTTCAATAATGTATTGATAATCCTCAAAATATGTACCTTTTGATTATTTAATTGTACTACCCAAGACAGTTACTTCAGCAAGAAACCTCCATTGGAAAAGACTGATAATTAATGTAAAAAATCATTAGAAATAATCATTTCATTTATAAGGAGGTAATACAATTATGATATAATGTCACAAAAAGATAAATTTATGACAAAAAAATCTATTTGTCACTTTAAATTCTCTTTGATTTGGGGGTTGCTAAGACAAAACTATTTTTTTTTTATTATTTGTAACTCAGTTTTAGTTGTAATTTTCTTATTCATGAGAAATTATATTGATCTTCACAAATATTACTGCACTAAAATATCCAGACTGCTGTAGCTTCAATGGCACATTTCATCTGAAACACATATATATTAGGTTTATGAAGTATTAGTAACTCCTTCTCTGAAAATATTGCAGCGTATAAGCAGACTAAAATTCGAGGTTTACTCTTTATCAGCATTTTTCCCTATAGATTATTTTGCAGAATTTTTAAGAAAATATTTGTTTAATTCAGGAACAATTTTGTTCCTATTAATGTTCTCTGTATATTTTGACCACATATATAGAGTTTGATCAAACAGAAACTTTTATAAGTAGAAAGTTTTAAAATGCAGATATTGGAACTACCTAAAATTCAATATGACTTCAAAAGAAATGGCTCAATAATGATCTGTTATTTGTGTGCCTTTGTTCATCCACTGTGTTCCTGCATTCACTGTTTCTCTGATAGGTGTTATTCAAGTCCCAGTGCATTTGCAAATCTTCACTATAGCCTAAGGAATTTTTTTGTCTATTAGCTCCTTTTTTGGGATGGAGCAGTGGTTATTAAAGCAGTTTATGTTTATATTTATATACATGATTTAGATGTTAGAAGAAATGGCTAATATTAATTTTTCATAACTCTAAAATTTAATATGACCTATTTTTACCAAAAATATAAGTACATCATGCATATTCATAGCTCTCTGTATTTTAATTTTAAGAAGTAACTACCACTACTCATCTGCAAATATAATATCATTTATGCATGTAATTAATTGTCCAATCTACATGAAATAGTATGTCCATATGGGTCAGAATATATTACCTCATCCATTGTCCCAGATATACAGGGAGTAATAGTTAATTTGATCATACAATTTTTTTTTAAAACAACAGCATACTTTTATGTTCTGTTTCAAAACCAAATAATTCAAATGTGTTTTTTACTGCATAATTTTCGTTTTCTGTTTATATCATGAGATGATTCATTCAGATTTTCTTTCTCTAATTCTGTATCTTTTGTGCTACCACATTTGCAGCTTAAGTTAAATTTCAATTTGGAGAATTAAGTGTGATGTCCAATAGTAAATTTAAAGACTATTGGAGATAGTTTAATTTAGAGATGGTAAGTGGGACTCTAACATATAAATGGTAACTTAAGCCTTCAGAGCAGTTGATCACTTAGGCTAGAGATTCTCAAATCTGTTTGCATAATAGAATCATTTGGATGTACTTTATAAAAATAGATTAACACTGGGGTGCCTGTGTGGCTCAATAGGTTGGGCTTCTGACTTTTGACTTCTGCTGGGGTCCTGATCTCGGGGTCGTGAGGTCAAGCCCTGCCTCTGGCTCCCTACTCAGAGGGAGTCTGCTTGAAATTCTCTCTTTCCCTTTGTCCCTCCCCCTGCTTGTGCACACATGTGCTCTCTCAAATAAATAAAATAAATCTTAAAAAAAAAAACAGAGTTACCCTGTGAAATAGATTTATGATGTAATTGGCCTTGAAGGGATCCATATATAAGTATGATATAAAAACATTCCAAATAATTCTAATGTGTAGATAAAGTTGAGAACCAGTGACAGGGATGAGATTATACAGGGTCATGCAAGCTACAACTCCAGAGTGAGCTCCCTTAAGAAGAGCATCAAGAGTAGAACGTGAAGAGGATCTTGGGAATGTGCCGAGTGCTTCAGGATGGGTGGCGTGAATGAGCAGTTCTTAAAACTGAGAAGAGATTCCTAATGAAGTAGGAGGAAATCCTTGAGAATAGCATTCAGGAAACAAGAGAGGAGAGTGTTTCCCAATGACAGCAGTATTAAGTGCTGCTGTGAACGCCATTAAAATGAGGGCTAACGTAGAAATGACAGATGGTCTGGGATAGCTGTATTGTTGGGAGCAAAAACCAGATTGCAAAGGATATAAACAGTGATGAACAGCAAATGTGGACAATGGAGAAGGTTGGTTGTAAAGAGCAGGAAGGAGACAAACTGAGTCTTAAGAAAGGTGATTTTTTGGGGCGCCTGGGTGGCTCAGTCGGTTAAGCATCTGCCTTCAGCTCAGGTCACGATCCCAGGGTCCTGGGATGGAGCCCTGCATCGGGCTCCCTGCTCAGAGGGAAGCCTGCTTGCTTCTCCCTTTTTTCCCTCTCCTCCCTGCTCATGCCCTCTCATCTCCCTTGTGCTCTCTGTCGCTATCTTTGTCTCTCTCTCTCTCAAATAAATAAATAAATCTTTAAAAATAAAAAAAAGATGATTTTTGTTTTTAAGATAGAAAAGAGAAAGGGTGCTTGGGTGGCACGGTCAGTTAAAGGTCTGAGTCTTGGTTTCAGCTCAGGTCATGATCACGTGGGTCATGAGATTAAGCCTCACTTTGGGCTCTGCATGCAGCACAGAATCTGCTTGAGGTTCTCTCTCCCTCTGTTCCTTTCCCCGGCGCTTTCTCTCTCTCTCTGCGAAATAAATAAAAAATCTTAAAAAAAAAAAAAAAAGAGAAGAGAAGACAAGTGTGTTTAAATGTTGAACTCAGGAATCTAGTCTAATAAATACAGGAGAGTGAAGGTAAGCACAGTTATGCAACTGTTTCTAGGGAAGCACAGGGGCTTGTGGTTTGGGTGGATAAAGGTGAGGATAGAGAAATACTTTTTTGCTCTGATCATTATTTATTGCCATTTCAGTCCCATTCATTGAACATCTACGATATGACAGATTGTAGATAAACTAAGGGACAAATAAAAAGAAAAAAAAAATGAGACATTGTCAAATGCCAGTCCTCAAGTGGGATATAATACATTGAAAAGACAGATACCTGAACAAATTACTGTGATTTAATAAAGGTTATAAAAGAAACCAAGGAGATGGGAGGATTCAGTTCTAGGAGGTGCCCAGAATGGCCACACAGGAAAAGAGTCTTAAAGACAGAATTAATGGAGGAAGAAATAGAATAAGGACATTTATCAGGGAGAGCACATATATGACTAACAAGTTTTTAGTGTCTGGTCCCTGTGGACAGGGAACTAGGAACTTTATAAAACTCACAAGCATTCAGTTCTTTGAACACCAGGTGTGGATATTATTATTCCCAAGTTACAGATGAAGGAAGCTTGGGCTCAGAGAAAGTAATCATTAAAGGACATAGTTTTTAACGGTAACTTTTGATTCTCAAACAAATATTAAATAATTGGCAAGTGAAGTGTTACTGCGCTCTTTAATGAGGGATCTGGTAAGATGCTACAACTTGTTCAAAAAGAATTCAAAGTTTTATGCACATATACATAGATAATACTGAAATAAATGTCTTCATAGATGCTAAATTACCTGTGTTTGGGAAAAATTGCCTTTTTTGGTGGAAGGTTGATTGTCCCTCCAACAGACAGAATTTGTATATCTTTGGACTTTGAATGGCATAGACTGCCTACCCTGTGCCAGGCAGAATCAGATCATTGGCAGACAGTGCTAGGCAATGATTTGCTTTGCATTGGAGACTTCTAATGATATTTTGATTTATTTAGAAGCTCACAGTTTTTTCCCCTATAAGTGATTTTTTCAGGCACCGGAGACGATTTGAACGTTTCTCCTAAAATTTTAAAATCTGTAGATTCATACTTGGATTTGAACTGATCCCCTCTCTTATACATTGCAGGGTAATGGGCTGGATTTCTTTTTGTAAATGAATGATATATATTTGGACAGTAGTTAGTTGGTTTTAAATGTGCAGTCTTTTTGCGGAGAACTTTTGGCAGAACAAAACGAATAGGCCTAAATTAGGAGAGAAACTGCCACCTGATTTTATTAACATGTTATTCAAATGGCACTAATTGACTTACTTTCTATAAATTTAGCTATACAAGCATCTCCATAAAACTTTCTATTATAAATGTTCAAGCGAATTAAGATTTTGAGCACTAGGATTGTGGATACTGTGAAAGAAAAATGAATTCTTATAGCTGTGTTATACATTTTTTGATAGAGTCCTCAGTGCTTGCAAATAATTACAACAAAAAGTATTTAGAATAGCTGTTGCAAACTATAGGTCTTAGAGGAAAAAAAAAAATCCCACATGCATAAACGCAAAAGAACTATGTTAGTCTATTGCCACAATATCTATTGGATTTTGAAAAGAAGGATTTCTGCCTGGATGCAATGCATACCAAAAACAAAAGGGTGAGAATGTGGTCAGTTAGAAATGATTTTTTTTTTTTAATTTAAACTGAGAAAGAAAACATATCTCACTATCTGTGTACTGTCCTGAATTTCAAGCATATAAAACAAACAAAACACTATTCCTGAAAAAGCAGCCCACGCACTATTTAATGCCAAGTGCATTCTTGTGAAGCAGAATGGAATCGCTGGCTTTTAAAAATGTATAATATCATTTCTTAAAGGCAAATACTGTGTCATTCATGTGAACGATAAATGAAGGACCAAAGTTAAGGACTAAAGAAAAAATAAGTCTTGAAATTGCACTCACAAATAGCACATTTCACATAATTCTTAGGTCTACAGACCAGAGGCCTAATATGAGAATACACTGCAGGCTGGGTGGGGTAGTTATATTCCAGGGAACAAACACAGGATTTAAGATATGTCATCTTAGTGACTGTGGCTTGTCTTAAAATATGTTAATTTTTCTCATGCTTGGCTTGTTTCAAGTACTTGATCCTTTTCATTCACCACATGAATAACTTTTAAGTCCTTATTCACATCTGAGACTGAACACAGACCATATGACAAAGATCATCTGTGTTGTATCGTTTCAGCCTGCTTTTCTTTTTGACCTATTCCATTAATAACACTCTTTGTTGTACCAAAGGCTGTTCTTTCTTGATTTTTATGTTAATTAAAATAAAAGCTTACTTTTAATGTTTTGACATACAATGTTACAAAAGGAATCAAAGTCGTGGGCAAATGTCTTGCAAATTGTCTTGATTATTCTATTTACTTCAGATAGTTAGCAAAACACATTTCTTTATGAAGATTATAACTTCAAAGGGTCACTATGAAAACCAAAACTGAACCCTTAGAATTGCTCTGTCAAGCTACTTTTTGTCAATTCATCGTGTTCTTTGAAGAGTTATTTTTTGCTTCAGTCTCACTTTGGAATCTCTAATTAATAGCTTAGCTGTAAATTTACAAGGAGTCTTACTTAAAATAGTTGAAATGTATTGAGCATATTTGTGTAGGACATGGCTTAGCACTTTATATAAGCAATTCCATTTAATCTTGACCGTGATACTATGCCATAGTGTTAACGTGTCCTGAGGAGAAAAGAAATGAAGCTTCAGGATTTCAGGGCATTTCTCAGAGTCATACAATTTTCACGTTGCAGCGCTGAGGCTTCTCTTACCTGCTTGGACAGCAAAGCATGGATTTTTATATCTTAAGTTATGTACAACAGTATATGAGCAAGGGATCAAAGGGACTTTGAGTCTGGAGAAGAAGGACATTTAGGGAATTGTGCTTGAGAAAGCTATTGATGATCCCAGGCAAAATTCCCTCCTTCTCCAGTCCCAGGTTGGTGAAACCTCCAGGTAAAATCTTTACACTAGAATGTGATTCTAGACATTAAGTAATTAACACCCATTTGTTAAGTATGCTAAGTTATAGAACCTGGAGAATGTGTTTAACATTTCCAGGACAAAAGACAAAGCCCAGGAGGGGGGGCGGGTGGTAATAGAAGAAGAAAAAAACAAAACCAAAAATGCACAAAAAACCCAGCCTGGACTTCTATGAAATCTATACCAAGCATCAGCGAGTTTCCATGGGTACGTGGAAGCCAGCTGTGGCTTACAGCTGGCTTCCCATATGGAATCCCAAACAGCTCCAAGAGGCTTGTCAGGGGACAAAGAAATTCCCCTCCATGGCTTTGTGGAGCACTGGCTGCTAGGCTGTCTGCGGTAGAGACTGCTGAAGGGAGACAGGAGAGCCAGCCTCACGGGAAGAGAGGTGAGAGATGTCTGCAATAGAGACACAGGGGCAACCCTGGAGACAGGACTAGGCACGCCTGCCCCTTTGCTGTCCGCACACATGTGAGGTAGAGAAGGACCCTGGGGAGGAAGAATCTCAGAGAGAAATCTTGGAGAGTGAGTGAGATAGAGACACTTGATATTGGATGACTATTTACCTGAGTGAAACCCTTTTAAAATGAGAGGGACTGGAATATCGTAAAATAGCAACATGAAGTATTCCTCTCCCAGACAGAAGTGGGGCCCTAAAAAAGATTAGATCCCATTAAGGAAACAGTTTTAGGTTTCACGCTTTAGGTTTCTGACTGTGCACATCAACTCTATGTTGCATTTTATGCAATCACTTCTTTTTTGGCTCACCTCAGCGACGTACTACATAGTGCTTTCTCTGGGAGAATGCAGAAATGACCGTATTCTTTGACTTCTACTTAGAGGAAACCAAGGTCTATCTATGTAAAAGCAGCTGTAGATTAAACGAGGACTAAAGAATTTTAAAGTCTGCCTGGGTCTTGGTTTTATTTTATGATTCTTATATATATCTTTCCCCATCAACACTCATTACCAACAACCACATTCAGATTTTTTTTTTTAAGATTTTATTCATTCATGAACGACAAAGAGAGAGGCAGAGGGAGAAGCAGGCTCCCCACAGAGCAAGGAGCCCAAAGATGGACTGGATTCCAGGACCCTGCGATCATGACCTGAGCCTCAGGCAGATGCTTAACCAATTGAGCCACCCAAGTGCCCCACATTCAGATCTTTATGTGAGAACAAACTAATACAAATATGCCATGGAATAACAACAACAAAATGTGGCAATATTAGTATGACACAAATTCACAACAACACAGTAGTACTATCTTTGTGGTGTCTTCATTTATATAATACAAGGAATTACTAGTAAGTGGCTTTGAAATTAGAGAGAATGTAACAGTCATATACATCATATGTATCAAGAGTCCAGCTTTGTCATGTCTTTATCAAGGTTAATTAAAATTATAATTAAGATGTAGAATGAGATAAGTGATTAGAACATCAAACCAGGAGCAAGAGAGAGAACTATACACATTGACTGTACCTACATTAATTAGTTCTCTGACTCTTGCTATATAATGTTTTGTTCCCAGCACTATATAGAGTTTCTATATTATGAAGGTGGATGTGCAATTTTGTAGACCGTTTTTGAGAAAGTCCTATGTATCGCCAAATTTAGGTGGACAATCTGAAAGATGTCCTCACATCTTTCACACAGACCTCAAATTTGAACCCCATTCTTCTTTGGTGGCCATATCGCAGTTCATCATTACATTTATCATTAAATTTAAGGTATTTTAATCTTAGTTTAGTCAAATCCCTAAAAATGCAATTGTGCCTAAAACAAGCAATGTATTGACTTTAATTTATTTGTGGGTAAACACAAAAATAGAAGAAAATAGAACACAGTTCTGGAAAGAAGTAGTGAATACAGGGGAGCTTACAGAAGAGCCATCATCCATACTGAGTCTTGGAGTGTGGGTAGTGTTTGATGAAGTAAATATGGGTTTGAAATTGAATCAACAAAGAACAGAGAAAAGAAAACACACAAGTGTATTAAGAAGACTTGTACTTTGATGTAGTGTTCAACGATTCATTAGTTGTGGTTAACACCCAGTGTTATGCTAATTGAATATAATAATAAAAAGTAATTTAAAAAATTAAAAAAATAAAATACACTTAAAAAAAATAAAAGAAGACTTGTACTTTGGTTTTAACTTGATTATAGATACCCAAAGATCAAATAGTAGAACATTTGTAAAACATGGAGGGCTTCAAGTTCCAGCTTTAGGTGTGTGCACGTATTCTGGTAAAAAAAAGAAAAAAAGAAAAAGAAAAAAAGGAAAACTTGGAGCATTTCTAGCAGAGGAATGACAGAACAAGTACTATGTACCTTAATAAAGGATGCTAGAAATCAGAAAAACAGAGCAGGATCGTGAGGAAGTGAGAACGGACCAGGTGAGTTTTCATGAGATGAGCCAGTAGAGAGGGACATAGAATGTGAGGTGCAATTCCAAATAAAGCTGCTTAAAGCACTATCGAGAGTTTCTCAAAGGTCCCTAGGCAGTGTGTAGAGAGGAAACTGAGGAAATAGGCAGAAAGTCTGACTGTGGAAAGGCACTGTAGATGCATTTTCTTGCTTTATACTCTTGCTTGGGACCCTCGCATAATGGTCTTTTTAATTCACACTTATATGAAGACGTGCCAGTAATTTTTATGGGGACTATGTAAATAAACTTCCATTTCAGTCGAGTAATAAAGAAAGGATAAAAAAATAAAAATAAAACCCCTGAAACTTCTCTTTCTTATGTTGCCTTCTTTTGTGCTTGGTAAGCTTGAATTTTCCATTTTCTCACTTAAAGTTAGGCCAGCATTTCCCAGGGATCTACTACTATTCCACCAGGTGCTAAAAGATGTTAGAAAATAAAATAAATCAAACAAAACAATAACCACAACAATGATAGCAGCTTCTTGGTCAATAAAGTTGTGGTAATTGTGGGTTAAAAACTAAAAAGATTCCATTAACTACTTTGCATTTTAAGGTCTGAGCAGAGAACATACCATGCAGCATTTGCCAAAATTATTTGAACATAAATGTAATTTTGTTTTGTTTTTAAGTAGAACATTTCTTGGGGCTACAAATTCTCAGAACCTTTTTTGAAATCCTACATTGGAAACTTGCTGACATTCCCATCATTCTATTTATATGTGTGAGTAGCTATACGATTATCAATTAAAAAATTCAGAATATGTCAACATGATGAACCCAACTGTATAATATTTTATTGCAAATAAAATATGTTGCTGTCATCCAAGAGTATCATTTTGATGTTTGCCTAAAAAATGAGCTTAAGTTCAATTATGCTTGTCATTTGAGGCATATGCCTATCTCAATCAACTACATTCTCTTGAGAATTATTTATATAAAACAATGAAGATCATTTTGCACTCATAGATATTTGTACTAACAAAAGTATAATATTTAACATTTAACTATTGAATGTATCATCTTAAATTGTTTTTTGCAAAAGCCAAAACATAGAAATAATGCCTTTTTAAGATAGAGAAAAAATAAAAAGATTTATCCTATAATAAAAAATTTTAAGTAGAGGTGTCTTCATTTTGGAATAATCTCAATTGTACTTCCAAGTCAGGGAATATGAAATTGCATTTAAATAAATGCTTCTTTACACAGCTGTCAGCAAGGACTTACGCTTCACTTAGAATTTATTCTGCTCTGACATTTGCTGAAATTTAAAGATGTTCCTGGACATTTATTGTATGATTACATGCTTCTCAGAAAAAGATAATGAAATTCTAAATGTAAAAACAAAAGTTTAATTGATTTAGGATGGTATATCTGAGAAAAAAAATTGTCGGTTAATAATTTATTATGTTTTGTAAAATTAATAGAAAATTAATTTTTCTCTCTAAACATTGCTTTCATTCTTTGTCATTAAATGTGTTGCTGCATGCTAACGTCTACCATAAGGTACTTTTAGTCTTTGTAAAAACTCTACTGTTCACCAAATCTTTAATAGCAAAAAAATATATGAATGCACAAAATATCCAACAATGGACACATAGAACAGTGTATACCTTGTTTAAATCTTCTCTTCAAGGAAAGCACAAATACACAATCAAAATAAAATGCTAAAAAAATTAAAAATTAAAAATAAGGAGTGTTATTAGTGCTTTCTCTCTTTCACTCTTCACTCCTCTTCATTCTCTCTCTCGCTCTCTTTTTTCGTTCTCTCTATGTCTCTATTTGCTATCATATTACTTTTCTGTCATCAACTTTCTCTTCTCTAGTCTCCAAGGTCAAAATAGGTATACATTTCCAAGTTAAATGTAGGATTCTAATTAGTGCCTTATCTCATTACAAAGCCAAGGATCGTCCACTTAATTCAAATTTAATAAACTTGACAGCTTCTATTCAGAGAAAGAACAGCTTCAAATTAGCACCATGTTTTTCATTAAATTTGAGTAATTATGTGTATTCCACACACACACAAACAAAAATTGTGGTTTTTTCCCCAATGAAATAACACTAGCCAGCACTGGCGTAATCTGGGCAGTGTGATTTTGTGATATTTATTTACAACCATAATGTCATAATCACTTGACTATCGTGTGATAAGAAAACTCAAATTACTACTTTCGGCTGTTTCTTAACATCAACATTTTTCTAGCTTTTTTAGACCATTTGCATGAATTCACCTCACTGATGTTGTTTGCATTAATTCACAAACTCCCAAATAAAAATTAAATAATATTGAAGCTAAAGGAATAAATAATTTTCACAAGAAAGGCCATCATAATATATTGAAATGTATTAAAACTTGAAAATGTCTAACTCACTCACCCTGTTTTATTGAAAACAAAACTGAATTCCTTGTGGGTTTATGTGTCTTCTCAAATTTCACACTGCTAGTTAGAAGAGTCAGTATTGGGGCGCCTGGGTGGCACAGTGGTTAAGCGTCTGCCTTCAGCTCAGGGCGTGATCCCAGCGTTATGGGATCGAGCCCCACATCAGGCTCCCCTGCTATGAGCCTGCTTCTTCCTCTCCCACTCCCCCTGCTTGTGTTCCCTCTCTCGCTGGCTGTCTCTATCTCTGTCAAATAAATAAAAAGAAAATCTTTAAAAAAAAAAAAAAGAAGAGTCAGTATTGATTGACTTCCTTTCTAAAGATTGTTTTAATCCTGTCATGCTTATCTAGGTGTTATTTATTCATTCAACAAATATTTATTGAGACTCTAATATATGTCTGTCACTATTCTTAGCTCTGGGAATAGTCATTACCAAAAAAACGAACAAACAAAAACAAACAAACACAAACAGAACCGCCCAAATTTCTGCATTTAAGATAATATTCTTGTCAGGGGCAGAAACAGTAAACAGACTAAAAAATAGGATAATGTTTAGAGTGGTTAAGTCCTGAGCGCGCGCCTACACAGACAGGCTCAGGAGATGAAACTGTGATAGTATCGGAATCTCCCTGAGGAAATGATAGTTGCTCTAAGATTTATTTAGTTATTTGAGTGAGAGGCGAGAGAGCGCATGCGCATATGCACCGCTAGGCAAGCACATGAACAGAGGGATGGGGGTGGCAAAAGAGGGAGGAGGAGAAGAAGCAGTGAAGCGGACTCCCTGCTGAGCCCTGTCCTGGGGCTCAAACTAACAACCCCGGGTTCATGACCCCAGCAGAAACCAAGAAAGAGCCTTATGCTTAACTAACTGAGCCATCCAGGTGCCCGTGATAGTTGCTTTGGATGTGAAATATAAAAAGATATCACATCCGGTGTAGGAGGGTTACAAGCAGGAGGAACCACAGGTGCAAAATCTGCAAGGTGGGAATGAGATTCGTATGTTGTTTTGGAGAAATAAAATGTGGTCAAGTGGGGTATAGTACTTTAGAAGAGAGAGAGCTTGGGTGTGAAGCCAGCAGAAACCCGGACAGTGACAGCAAAGGAGATGGGCTCCTCCTAGGTGTTTGGCTTGAGACACTAGGTACCTGGTGGTGTTTTTAATAGAGTTGGGTGGGGTGAGGTATGCAAGTAAAACTAAAGAAGTAAAGCAGAAATCAAGACTTCTAAATTTTAGTTGTTAATTTTTGTTTTTTTTCTCGAATATATTAAAATGATTGTGTATATACACAAGTGATATGTTTCGTTTTGTTGTGTTTTTTATCAAATAAGTACACATGGCTTGCATTAAAAAACTGGTTGTTGTCATAAGTACACATGATTCTGTTTCATGTTACTTTGTGAAGGGAATAGACATTACTCATGAAGAATACCCTTGTGAAATAGTTTTTCAATATTTTTTCAATAAATTTCTCAACATTTTCTACAAGTTTATCTAGTTATTATTAGATTTTACAGTTATTAGATTTTAACAATAATTTATTATTATTATGGTTACTGACTGCCGTGTGCTACTATATATTAGTTTGTAGAATTCAACTTAATACATTCAGAAAGATGTGTGTGAATAAAAATAACAATCTAGAGAAGAGTATCATTATGTGGTTTCCTAAATTTGTAAAAACAGCATTGGGCTATTATTTCTTAATATTGCCATTAATCTTAAACATTTAAACCCTGAGGTGTTTTTTTCCCCCCCTCAAATAAAGCAGAGGAATAAAATCTGGATTACGAACTAGTTATAATGGTCAATGAGGCATGGAAACAACAAGGACAGCATGTGCCTAAAGAATTTAAGGATGAAAGGACACAGATTTTATATTATGGAATCAACTACATGGTAATAAAAGGTTGAGGTTTTTGACCTGGTTGGTTTTTAGAAGAGAAGGCACCTAAACACAGATAGCAGAAAGAAGGGAGAAAAGTGAGTTAAACTTTGTAGTACTTCCACGGTTTATAATGTATTTCATTAAACATTTAATGTATTTCCCTCATTCAGTTCATTGAAAAGTGAAGCACTTTCCTCATTTTGCACAGTGTTAAGAGACAGCATCACAGTTCACGTCCAGATTCCTTTGGCTTCCATACCCATGTTCCTTTTACTATGTCCTCTTAGAGGACACAGATTTAAAACAAAACAAACAAACCAAAAAACAACAAAAGGGTGAACACATTTATGTGGATAAAGAGGGACAAAAGAGGAAGTAGATAGAAATGCTAGAATTCAATACAATGAAAGAAACACTTTCAGTTTTTTCTGAAACTGAAAGAAAAGATACCAAGGCTATGGGACAAATGATTTGCCAAAATGCAACGGTTATATAAGGATGCAAGCTCAATTAGCAGCAGAGATTAAACAAATACTGAATATATATGTCATACCTGTTGCTACCTCACCATGGCTTCACAAAGCATGTGAGGAAACTTCAGTGTAAGTTCAGTAAAATTACTATCAAGAAGTGGCAGAGGGGCGCCTGGGTGGCACAGCGGTTAAGCGTCTGCCTTCAGCTCAGGGCGTGATCCCGGCGTTATGGGATCGCCCCACATCAGGCTCCTCCGCTATGAGCCTGCTTCTTCCTCTCCCACTCCCCCTGCTTGTGTTCCCTCTCTCGCTGGCTGTCTCTATCTCTGTCAAATAAATAAATAAAAAAATAAATAAATAAAAAAGAAGTGACAGAAGACATTTCCCTGTGCTTAAAATCTGCCACATGTCACATATATGGTGATAAGTTAATTTCTTTATATATATTTTTTCTATAATTTGGGCAGCAGTATTACTGTTTCCAGTTATTGTCCAATAGGAAAAAAAAAAAGCCTTTCCAGGAATCATATGCACAATTAAATCATCAAGTCAGACATATGTTTTGATTTTATGCATTTTTTCCTTAAGGTTTTTTTTTCTTATCGTTGTTAGTATCAGGAACACCAATTTAATTTTTTTGGTCCTTTGCAGATTTTATTTTGTTTGACAACACACCATATGAACTAAAGCATGGATATTTCTTGTCTATTTAGACAATTATTATTCCTAGGCTGGTATAAGTTGGAGAGACAGAATGAAGGGAAAGAGGGAGCACATCTATTTGCCCAATGCAATGTTCCATATTCTCTTTTCTCTTTCTTCTCTCTTTCAGTACTTAAGACAGTTCCCTTTACAATTTAGATGAGATAGAACATCATCAAGCAAGCCAACCTATTATAATATTTACCCTAAGAAGTTTGGCCCGAGCAGTTACTATCTGTGTGTTTGTGTGTGGTGTGTATGTGTATGTGCATGTGTATATACACGTGTGTTTAGTTTTCTTATAAATGCCCAGTATTCCATGGCATTTTACTTAGCATTTTAGATTAGAGCGAACCTTCTCTCCAATGTCATAAACTAAATCAGTGCCCTAATGTATTGCTCCCATGTGAGAGTGTTGAAACTTCATGTGGTTTATGCGGTATCTGTGATCACTGTAATCATTGACTTTCACGTACAACAAAATGCTGCATCATAGAGAGAAAGGCATGGAATTATCTATTTTTGGCTACATTTGCCTGTGGATATTTATGGCTAAGGTACAACAGCTATCTCACTAGTCACGGGATAGTGATTTAGTGCACTATGTTCTTGGACCTTTATGATTTAGAAAAACAGTGAAAAAGATATGACTTTCTTGGCAACTCCATTGCTGCTTTCTAACATTTATTTAAGTGTTTGCTTTCATCGTATTTTAGTTATAGTTGGTATTTTTAAAGCTTATTAAATGAGTGCAACCACTTCCCCTCCCTGTTTTCATTTCCATACAGGAAAAAACACTTTCAAAATAGAACAGAAAACCTCTTTTTGACTTTCCAACAATACAAACTTAACAGATTTAAACTCTAAACAGTTTGCTGTGAAACGTTGTTTGAAAATCAGTCCACAAAAGCATCAGTCTTCAAAGATGCAAATGAACAACTCCAGGCATTTGTGATGTATACTGCTTTGAAGGGGGGGGAGGGAATCTTTTTCATCTTAATGTGCATTTTTCAACTAAAAAAACTCAATTTAGCTTAAGGCCATAAAAATAAGTGTTTTTACTTCCAAATTAAATAGATCGGACTTCCACTGATGTTTATATCCATAAAAATGTGAATGTTTAAAGTTAATGTCAAACTGAACTGATCATTGTGAAAAAAAATAAAGACCGGATAGGATTAGCTTGTGTCTGTGGAGACTGTAGTGGGGAGGAGCATTTTGTGAGTATTAGAGTTCTTGAGTAAGGATCACTCTGTATCCTATCTCTTGATTATGGCTTGGGATAGCTGTTGCTTAATGAGAAATAAGTAAATATCAAGAGAAAGGAAATATTCTTTAGTTCCTTTTTGGCTTCCATTTCACAAATAATTTTTACCCTCAATTGGTAGGCAATGCATTCACATGAAATACAATGCAAGCAGTTCACTTGAATCTAAGACATTATTGCTTTCTTATCCTTAGCATGTGTGAATTAGATACTGTCCTCTCTAATGTGGTTCTAAGTTTAATCTGTATGGCTGTTTAGGGCTTTGTTTTTTTTGATGTGAGAGAAAATTTACAAAAATTATACTGCGTGTTGGATGTTTCTCATTGATAAATTATCTGAGACAAGCTGTTATCATATCTTCCTTGAACCACTCAATAGGCTACTAACAGATCTCCTCGCACCTTCTCTGTCCCCTGAGATCTAGTCTCAACACAAAAGCCCAAAAGATAATTTTAAAACATAAATTCATTCATGTGACTCTGCAGCCCAAATCTCTTCAATGGATTTTCTATTGCTATTAGGATAAAAGCCTCTACATTATTCCCTACTCTCCTTGAACTTGCCCTTCAACCATAGTGGATTCTTTCCTTTGGATTCTTTTAAGTTGTCATGCATCCCCTGCTTTAAGATTTCTTGTATTATGTAATTTAATGTCATTTTTCAGGAAATTCATCCCTGATCCCCAGACTAGAATTAAGCTCTGTGTTACATGTTCTCAACACATCTTGCATTTTCCTCATAACAACCAGAGTTGGAAAATAATAATAATAATAATTTGAGTAACTTGAGTTATTTGAGTAACAATTTGAAAATTTGTGTCATTCTTTTTGCTACAACCAGACTATAAGCTGAATGAGGGTGATGACCTTGTTTTTTTACTCATCCTTTAATTCCCAATGCCAAGCAAATTTATGAACAAATAATAGGGAATCTTTCTTAAATTGATGAATCTTACATATGTGCACAACATTAAACTGTGTGTTCTATGTTTCTATGTGGTTTTGTAAAGAATGTATCTCTTGGGACTTGAACTTATCTAACTTTTTTATCTTTCAAAAATACATCTTCTATAAGGGGCGTCTGGATGGCACAGCGGTTAAGCATCTTCCTTCGGCTCAGGGCGTGATCCCGGCGTTATGGGATCGAGCCCCACATCAGGCTCCTCCGCTATGAGCCTGCTTCTTCCTCTCCCACTCCCCCTGCTTGTGTTCCCTTTCTCACTGGCTGTCTCTATCTCTGTCAAATAAATAAATAAAATCTTTAAAAAAAATACATCTTCTATGAATTTTGCTCTTTTGTATTACCAATACTTTATATGACCTTTTCAAAAAGCTAAGTGATTCCCAAAGAAATGGAGAAAGTTAGAACATGCTTAGACTTTTAGGAAAGGCTTATTAGATAGTATTATAAAAATTATGACATGTTGGGAAGAGAAAGCCTCAACTGAGTGTTGGTGGGGGCCATTAGGAGCATAGGTAATAATATTAAACAATCATACATAAGCTAGATAATTCATCATGGTCAGCCATAAATTACATTTGCAGTGTGATTTAATAATTATCTTTAAAAAGTCTGTAATAAGTATATTTTAGACACAAAGGATGCTAGAAATCAGAAAAACAGAGCAGGATCGTGAGGAAGTGAGAACGGACCAGGTGAGTTTTCATGAGATGAACCAGTAGAGAGGGACATAGAATGCGAGGTGCAATTCCAAATAAAGCTGCTTAAAGCACTATCGAGAGTTTCTCAAAGGTCCCTAGGCAGTGTGTAGAGAGGAAACTGAGGAAATAGGCAGAAAGTCTGATTGTGGAAAGGCACTGTAGATGCATTTTCTTGCTTTATACTCTTGCCTGGGACCCTCGGATAATTGTCTTTTTAGTTCACACTTATGAGGACGTGCTAGTAATTTTTATGGGGATGAATTGAAATGAATATAAGTTGAAGTTCTAATATATTTTCCTGCACACCAGTGGAAAATTTTAGCATCCCCTGTTGTGCTCAACCGAGTTCAGAAACCTGTCTGTCTGCTGACTCTGCTCTTACTTTTATGGAAAAGGATCATGCTTCTCAAAGATGCTCATGGAAGAAGAAAGTAGAGTTGAGAGTCCCCAGTCAGGCTATAAGAACAACATCAGCCTGTATCTAATAAGCCATTTCTGTGTTTTCCGCCTCTCTTGGTCAGGCTCAAAAAAAACGAAACAAAACAAAAAAAAACTTTCTAGTGTATCTCTCTTGCTTTTCTTTATTAAGGTGAATGATGGGTATTCAGATTAATATTGCAGAGGTTTTAACTTTTATTTTTTCTATATATTCCATATTCTACGGAAGCATTAATTCTTTTTGTGGCTGTATGTCTGAGTTGGGGATAATAATGTGTTTTAAAATAAATTCATACGTTTATTTATTTTAATTATTTTATTTATTTATTTGACAAAGAGACAGCTAGAGAGGGAACACAAGCAGGGGGTGTGCGAGAGGGAGAAGCAGGCTCCCCACTGAGCAGGGAGCCCAATGGGGGCTCCATCCCAGTATCCTGGGATCATGACCTGAACTGAAGGCAGATGTTAATGACTGAGCCACCCAGGCACCCCAAATACACATGTTTAAAATAATTTATTTTAATGAAGAAGAGTCTTGTTGAATGGTAGTATATGACATAAAACTAGTATTAGTAAAATTGTAGGACCTAATATAAAGCACAGCTATCTCAGAGATTATATGCATATTCTTTTTTTTTTTTTTTTTTGGATCTATTCTATCAGTTAGGGACACTAGCCTGTTATGAAAATGGAAAAAATCTGTGGAGATTTTATCTTATTTTGATGACTGACCCATTTATCCTAGAGGATATATGAAATCTCAGCATCTAAGGGCCATATGAAAATGTTCTTTTTCTCCTTGTCAATAGTGGTAACTTGAAACCGGTCCTAGCCCTAACTTTCCCTAAAGATGTGTTAAAAATTGTCTTCCCAAAGCCTAGTGTGACAAGAGCTTCTGGCTGGATAAATATATGCTGTCCTTGGTAATATGGAGACAGATAGCAGGAAAAGATAGGAAAAAACTGATATTCAAATATTTGATTTCTTACAGGGAAATATGTGTATACATATAATTTCATTTGTGTGGAAATGTCTAAATGGCTTAGATCCTATTATATGCTCAGATTTCTAAGGAAAAACTTGTGTGAATGAATGAGTTTGGGGAAATCAGAGTTCTCTTAATAACTAGGGAGCTTAAGCTTTCCTGCTCTAGAATCTAAGATTCAGTTATCCTAACAGGAAAGGTCCAGAATAGTTTTAGTATTGTGTTGCAGAGTTGATAAAAACAAAACAAAACAAAACAAAACAAAACAAAACAGAAACAAAACAAAACAAAACAAAAAACAGAAACAAAAGCAAAACCAAAATGCAAGTATTCCAAAAAAGGTTTTTCACCATACTGAACTTCAATTCCTGACAATTATTTCATTTTGTGAATTCACATGGAATAGTCCAGTCTGGCTAAATCCCTGTTGCAGAGAACACGTTTTAAATTATTCTCTAAATTAAGACAGTTTAATCTGTAAGATATTTCATCTCAAATATATTCCTCTTTGACTATTTTCAAACCTAAGGTTTTTAGGTTATTGTTTTATAAAACAATATAGGAATAAGTGTTCAGCCGTGAACACAGGTATTCAACTGGGAACATTTTTATGTTTCATACCATCTTGAGGAGAAATCTGCTAGAAATAACTTACGTGTTGTTTTTTTGGGGGGGGATATATAGCTTATTTTGACATTTTTGGACCTTTAACTTTAGGAATTCTTTCTTCTCCTCCAGCTGCTTTGGCCAAATGGCTTGTGATCATCCTAGTTACCTCTGTTTTGATGCTAAACTACATTCCCTTTTTCCAGAATCTGATAACTTCTCTACATCAGCATTTCTATTTGGAATTGAGCCATCACATCCTCTCACTTTAGTATGGTACCTTCTTAATGGACCTCCATGCTTTCTCTATTACTCTCCTAGAATGTTCTTAGAAGTCATGATATTTCACTTAAACTTACCTCAGACCTTATTGCTGCCCTCTTGAAAACCAGCCCAAATTTTCCCATTTCAGAATAAAATTCAAAATGTGTTATATGTTTCATAATTCTCTACCTTGCCTTCCCCAAATCTCAGTCCTGTGTTTCTGATTTCATCTCCTACTACTTTCCACCTTGCTTACTCTACTCCAGCCACAGAATTCTCATTTTTGTCCCCTGGAACTCTGAAGTGTCTTTGCCTAGATTTCTTTTGCATATTCTCTTTCCAGAAATGTTTTTCCCTTATCCAAATTGTTTTCTTCTTCAGTTCCTTCATATCCATCATATCTAACGTTGTGTCTTCACTGACATTTTCTATTCCTCTTTCATGCTTTATTAATTTTTTATTCTAGCATGTGTATCATACTTCATAATTTACTTATCATTTAATTTTATTGTTGTTTTCCTCACCTGAGTATAAGGTGAAAGATTCTGGTCTCTTTAAATTATTGCTGTATCTTTCAAACAGTGCCCAGCATAGAGTATACACTCAATAATATATGTTGAATGAATAATCCCGCTTATTCACATTTTTAATACTATTTTTGAGAGTCAAGTGTGTGAGCATGTACTCCCTGTTCTGTCTTTTAAGTTAAAATCTAATGTCTTTTTGTTATTCTTGATGAGTTAATTATGCAGAATGAGACAAGCTGCTTCATTGAGTAGACAACTGACCTAAAGGAAGGATTATCCATCAGCTCTATTTTAGAACCTCAATCTTCCAGACTCCCCTAGAATCTTCAATTTTTATAACAGTTACTAAAAATTACCTCATGTTTTCTTTTATCATTCTTTGTAATGTATCAGTTACATAAGTGAATATATTTCATTCAGTTATTGGACAGGTGTGAAAAAACAAAAGCATATTTTCTAGATTAAACCTTCAATAGTTTTGGTTTGTTCAGTTTAGTTAACTGAGAGACTTTACAAGAGAGATAGCTTGCTTTTCCTTAACATGGAACTGAATTATGGCTCTTTTGAACATACCTATTTATCTGGTAACGTGAAATATTAAAGGAGGGTCTCAGCTCTGCCCATAGTACCCCTCAATGCAGAGGTCAGCTGGTTTTCTAACCAGGCAAGTTCCCTTCTGTTCCATTTTACCATGGGAAAACAAAAAAAAATAAAAAACCACTACAGCTGATTAGCTCAGATGCCAAAAAAATAATGGGGGCTACAGTAATTTGAAAAGATAGATACCTTCTAGTTACTTACCAGAATAAAATAGATATTGTCAAAGAGAATTATCTCAAACTCTACACAATTTTTTCCAATGTCTGGTTCAGAGGACAATATGTAGGGAATCTTTTTATTCTGTATTTTGTTCTGTAAAATTAACCATGACTTCAACAAGGCTCCAGGGAGGTATTTATTTGCATTACACAAACCATATCTACCGCCTAACTCAAACTCCTCCCAAATTTTCCTATCTTAAAACTGTGATTTGTCATTGCTTACACTGAACGGTCTTTATATGAAAAGGAGGTAGGATACTAGTTAGATGCACTGTGACGATGCTTTTGAGAATTTTTACCTTATGTTATACAGTGTCTGGTTTCTGGAGATTCATGACCCATGCAATTGGCTTGTTTTTATATTATAGACCCTATGGCTCATTATATGGATTCTTTTTCTTTGAGATAAAAATTAAAGCCAAAATCGTACTCATCCTCTAGGAGAACGTTTGAAAACCTCTGTAATGGTTGAGATCATGCTTTAGAGTAAGACTTCTGAGTGTCAGAGCAGCCACCTGCCAGCAGCGTGACCTTAGCTAGTGACTCATCTTCTCTCTTTGTCATCTTCCTCATGCTATGTGAGCATAGCTCTTATCTCAGGGGACTTGTCATGATTATATATGGGAATTCTTGAAAATATTTAGAACCATAAAATAGAAGCAAGGGGGGAAATACTATGGGGTCATTATCATGAATTCCGTGTGCTAACATCTTTAGTTTCTATAAAAGTTGCTGTTCTGTTTTCCCTTTACCCTATTTCCTTCATTTATACTTTTTCCTTTTTTTCTTTTTATTATTATTATGTTCAATTAGCCAACATATAGTATATCATTAGTTTTTGATGTAGTGTTCAATGATTCATAGTTGTGTATAACACCCAGGGCTCATCACCACATGTGCCCTCCTTAATACCCATCACGGGCTACCCCATTCCCCCACCTCTCTACCTTCTGTAACCCTCAGCTTGGTTCCTGGAGTCCAGAGTCTCTCATGGTTTGTACCTTTTCAAATAGTTTCTTTTCCTAAGTGTTTTATATATTTCTATATATACTAAGTCCTTTTTGTTAAAAGACTGCATTCAATTCATTCTGATAAGATGAGAGACAGATAAATGGACATAATGGAATAGATACAAATGGATCTATCTAGGTAATTCATCATCTATGTATCAATATAAATAATAGAATACATATAGATACTTAAAGTAGTTAAATTAAGAACAATTTTAAGGAGTATTAGATGCTTATTTAAGTAATGCAATCTGGATTTTCATACATTTGTGTCTTTGTATTAATAATTTGAAGAGTTTATTCATTTATCTCTTTTTAAGCAAGATGGTGAATATCTAAATAGCATAGTAATGATTATTTTTTCAAATCAGAAGAGAATGACTACGCTTTCTGTAATCATGTGTTCAAAATATTTAAAATATGTACAAAAGTTTAATTGAAGGTACTATAATACCATTAAGTAATCATATATTACATATATTATAAATTACAAAACTAGTTTACTATAGCATGTCATACCAAATAGTTTAATGTCATAGAAACTTCTTTGATTTTTGATGTAATCTAGTAACATTATAATCTATTATAAAAATTTAGTGGAAGTACTGTGAATTTAGTGATAATGTATTATAGAAATTTGTCAGCAGATTGATCTACTCCTGTCAAGTGTGATTATAAATATAGAGAATATAATTCACGGTGAATTTCAATGAATATATATATATGAGGCGTTTAGAGATTTTCTAAAACTTAGCCTACTTTATGATCTTTAATAATTGGTAATCTTCTGGAAAGTGTTTGAAAACTATTTTTCCTATTGTCCGTTAAGTATCAACTGCCTTCCTTTCAACAAAAATCTTTCCTTTTTAGTCTTATTATGAGTATAGAAGCTGATGTAATAACTCCTTCTCAGAGATCTAAAGGTCCATGATCCTAGAATTCAATATACAAAGTGATACAAAACACTATAGACCTATCAAACACCTTGTTGTTTTTATTGATGTTAATCATGTTGTTCTAAGATAATTATATACAATGCCCAAGGTACATTTCAAAGTATGTATCATTTTTTTTTAATCCTAACAGTGGAGAAAATTTGCCTTGTGATGACTTAAATTAGTAGGTATCTAAAATACTATATTTTTTTCTAACAAAAAACTTTATACACAGAGTACAAAATTCATGTTGCATATTTTACACATTAATTATCTATAGTAGCCAACCTGAAATCACTGCCTTTATGTTAGTATGCTTACTTGATATTGCCTATAAAAAATTTTTTGAGATGGATGGGTATAGACAGAGAGATAATAGATGATTGATGGATAGATGGATAGATAAGATAGAATCAGCTAGTCAATCTATCTGGATTATATATATTTAAGCCAAAACATTTTGGCACTTTAATTTCTAAACCATTCTTTTCAAAAGAATGTAATTAAGTCTACAAATATATGTAGTGGGAACTTTTAAAACAAGATTAAGAGACATGGAAAACAAGAACAGGAAATAGAAGATAAAGTCACCTGAAACTTAATTTGAATATTGCTACTACCTTAAATTAAGTAATATAATGCAAATTTTATTGTGATTGCTAATCTACTTTCCTTGTTATGGAGATTTGTCATCACTTATAAATAAATGTTTACCATTACAGCTAGCTGTAAGCTAAGGAGACTGTTCCTTGACATTCCGTCTTACCATCTCTCATTTAAGGGGAAACCAAATCAAAACTTAGGAACCACTTTAAAAACAAGCAGTATGTACTTGTGGTACACAGTGCTTGGTTCTTATGCATTATTGCTTTTCTGTCATGGCCTAACAGAATACATTAATTCACATTTAAGTCTTGATCATGTACAAGGAAAACAAAAACCAAATTTGATAAAAAAAATTTTATGGTCTGTTAGTTGTAAAGTTGTTTATTTATTAGCAGAATAGCTATTTGGGGTATATAAGAGGATGAGCAATGAGCATCAAGTGCTTTCTTACCTATATATTGTCTAACCACAAGCTTACATATGTAGTAGATTAAAGGTGATAAATAATTGGCCCCAAAGCAATGGATATTGCTATGACTCAAAATATATATAAGTTGCTTGTGCTGTTTTTTAACAATTGCATTGATTAATAATATTTACTGAGATTACTTTATTATATACCACTTGATTAGGAGAAAGTCTACAGGAATGATTCAAAAGTGGGTATGTACATTATTGAAGTTGAGTCTACCCCAAGGCACCATAAACCAATCAACAGTAATTTCTATCCTATTTATAATTATTTCAGGTTTTGATATTTCCTGTGGCTTTCACACATTGGATTTTCAGATGTTATAGTATTTGCATAATATATAATCCATCAATGTAAGTGTCTCATATAAATTAATTACTCAAAATATATTTGATCATGCTAAAAAGCAATATCAGACTACCATTTCATTCATTTTCTTCAATATTTCAAATTCATATCTAAAATTGGCTATGAATAAATTTATATTTTAAAATTTATTTATTACTCTTTGTTTCTTATTGAATAAAAAAATGAAATTCTTTTGCCACAGAAATTAAAATTTCAAATACACCATGAGCAGCATAATTATCCTGGTCTTTAAACAACTTATTTTCTAAATTAGGCAATTCTTTTCTATCTATCTAGTAACACTCTATTAGTTTCCTTTATTCTTCTTTCAGCACGTATCTCTTCTTCATCACCCCATTGGTACGTTCCTTTGGACAACTTTTGGGCATTGTCTTTTTTTCTATAGTTTTTTCTGCACCCTGCCCCACTCCAGCTCAATCATTACAGATATTATAGGTTTAGTTGTTTCCTCTGAAAAGTTGTGTTGAATTTCTAACCCCCAGGACCTGTGACTGTGACCTTATTTGGAAATGGGATTCTTGCAGATGTTATCAATTTAAGATGAGGCATAGCTTGGGTGCTAATCCAGTATGGCTGGGATCCTTATAAGAACAGAGAAAGAGACATAGAGATAGGCATACACAGAGGGATATTTCACAGATAATGTGAAGACATGGAGAATGCCATGTGATGATGGACGATGAGTATAGAGAGGTACTTCTACGAGACAAGGAATTCCAACAATTGCCAGCAACACAATTGCCAGCAACACCAAGCCTAAAAGAAAGGCAGGGAACAGATTCCCCCTGGACACTTCAGAGACAGCATGGTCCTCTGACATTTGATTTCAGACTTCTATCCTCCAGAACTGTGAGACAGTAAATGGTTATTGTTTTAAGCTGCCCGGTTTGTAGTTCATTGTCATGGCAGCCTTAGGAAATTAATATAACCACCATTGGTCTCCTCAAAAGCTATCACCATAGTAATACAGAGCTCTTAAATAAACAGTGGCAAATGAAATTGAAGATAGTCCCACCACAACTTTAGTACAGCAATCTGGATTTTTAGTCAAAATCCAAAGTTTTAGTTGTTTGACAAAATCATTTCTCTTGGTGATCAGAGCCATTTCTCTTATTTGTTTGTTTATATTTATTTATTTTTTTTACTTCAGGAACTTTCTTTCCTCAACTCCAGTTACCTTTAGCATCAATAATGTTTCCAATCTCAGAATTTGGGCCATCCAGTGAGGACTTACTGCATTTAGATTGTTCAAATTCATTCTTACCTTTCATTCTCCCAACTAATTTGAAAGGAAAAGTAAACAAACAAAGAAACAAAGAGCTCTCTCATTTTCTCTCAAAAGCTAATGCCTCCATCCATGCCCTGAATATGATTTTTACATCAGTCTCAGTATCCAAATGCTGACCTTTGTGGAAAGTTCAGTACTGACCTCAGTATGTTTCAGCTGAGGGCCTTTGAGGTCTTCTGAAAGTTACTGAATCAAAAAGTTCTCAAAATTGCATATGATGATATGACAGAGAGGAAGCCATGGAAGAAATTACTGGAGAATGGAGGTCAACTCACTGAGGTGAATCAGAGTAAGCAGTAAGACTAGAGAAGCCAGTAGGACCAGAGGAGATGTTCTGAACTTAAAAATTTGCCCTGTGGTAAAATAAACAAAATAAAGGCTGCTTGGAATCAGTGGGTGCCTTGACAAATTGCTTTGGACTGTTTTGCTTTGGGGACCTACTATCACGGAAAATCAAAGCTTGATGCTTTGTGGTTTGCCTTATATTTTTAATTATTTCCTCTTTCTGGAAACTAAACATTTTTCCTTTCTGCTAGGTCCTATTGACATGGAGTAAACCTATTTGAAATCCTCCCATCTTCTAAAAAATAGATTTCAAAAACTATTCCCTCACAAGAGATAAAAGTAACACTCAGCAGTTCCATGCCCTTTCTAAATTGTGGCTTCCTCTACAGCCACGTGGTTTCCTTGTATTCCTCAACATTTTAAAATATTTGTCTAGCTTCCTGTGCTCTGCTGAACTGATTTTCTCCTGATGGGTCAATGGTCTCTATATTGTCAAATTCAATGTAGTCTTGGTTCTTATTTTTTTTAAACTTTGCATAGTCTTTCAATGCCATTACCACCCTTGAGCCCAACCCCCATTTACTTTAACACTCTCCTTCCTTTCTCACTCCCCAGTCTGACTCTCTTAGTCTTCTTTTCTGTCAGTCTCTCTGAGAGCTCTCATCAGTTCCTCTGGGATCAGCTATCACCTGCATGCTAATAGCTCTGAAGTTAATATTTCTAACCCAGAATTTTCCTCTGTTTAAAACTCTTTTGATTCACTGTTTCCCCAGCAACTTCAATTGACATAATCCAAACTAAACGTGTCTCCTCTCAAGAATATACCTTTTCTTGGGGCACCTGGGTGATTCAGTCAGTTAAGCATCTGGGTTCAACTTGGATCATGATCCCAGGGTCCTGGGGTTGAGCCCTGCATTGTGCTCCCTGCTCAGTAGAAAGCCTGCGTCTCTTTGTCCCTCTGCTACTTGCCCTGCTTGTGTGCTCTCTCTCTCAATCTTTATGTCAAATAAATAAATAAAATCTTTAAAAAAAAAGAATATGCCTTTTCTTATATTACAAATTTTATTCATAGCATGCACAAATACCTCTGGAATTCATACTTTCTTTTTCATCTTGCTGTCATTCTCATAATTTTGGATGCATTTTTATTTCTCTTATCAACTTCATTATCTTCTTAATTGGACCCTTTGCATCCATTCTTGTCTTAAATCACCCTACATTCTTCTCCTAAAACTAGAATCTTAACACACCATCGCCCTTCTTGAATTTCTCAGTGGGTCTCATAAGCAACATAGAATCAAATCCAGTTTCATTTCGTAGGATGACATACATTTCAGCACTGTTCTGAATTGAGTCTACATCTCCAATTCCTATCTCACAACTTTTACTTTTCCTTCCTTCCTTCCTTCCTTCCTTCCTTCCTTCCTTCCTTCCTTCCTTCTTTTCTTCCTTCCTTCCTTCCTTCCTTCCTTCCTTCCTTCCTTCCTTCCTCCCCCTCCCCCTTTCTCTTACAACTTTTGCATCTGCTTTTTAGTTGTTGGCTATGGTACTGCTGTTGTCAGTTTTCCAAATTAGCCAAACTTCCTCATGTTGCCATGGCTTTGAACATGTTATCTCTGGCTTTCCAATTAAGCATTATTCGCTAGGATTATTTCCTAGACCTGACATGCTTGTCAAGACACTGCTCAAATATCACCCTCTTGGTAATTATTTTAATCCCTCTAGATTTGATTTGGAAATTTCCACTAATTATTACAGTTAATTACTTGAGTTATGCAAAGGCAGGAGCTATGCTTTTTTGACCTCAGCACTGAGTCCAAGTCTAGAGGAGGTATTTGAATGTTCACTGAATAAATATGTCCATCTCTGCTCTTCCTTGCTTGGATATTTGCATGCATATCTGGCTGGAGAGTTACATATGCACTGTTGACTTATTTCTTATTCTACTGCACACCAAATATGATTTCTTTGATGTTGGGTCTGTGTGTCAAGCAGTGATTGTCAAACATTAGTGTATATAAAGAATCACCTAGAGAGCTTGTTAATGGAGTTAACTGGGACTCATCCTTAGAGATTTTGATTCAGTAGGTCGAGGTGGGGCCTGTGGAGTCCTAACATGCTCATAGATGCTTCTGTGTCTGGTGACCAAGATAATTCTGAGAACAATGGTGTAGAATACAGTTGAGAGGGAAGAAAAATGTTATTTCTCCTTGCTTTTGGTGAAGTCAAGCAGGACACCTGAATTCCCTTTGTGCAGTTATGTTATTTTTGAATCATCTTTAAAATCTGAGGTTTAGTTTTCTTTATTCAAACAGTCTCATGGCTATAGTGGTAATATTAGCAACAGGGTTAGGTGATGAGGATATGAAAATAGAAATAGCTACCTACTTATTATTTTCTGCAGGTTTCCTGTTGCCTATTTATTGTTAGATCTTTAGTGAATCTATAGTTTAATGTTTGGTCCATAGTGTCTTCTTTGGTTGTACTACTACTATGACTATAATTTTAAATTTTCAAGTATGTGTTTAAAAATATTTTTTTTCTTCTAGATCTCATTTGATGTCACTATAAGCTACCATATTTAATGAGTTAGGTAGATTTATGCTCATTTTACAATAAGGAAATGGAAAACCATAGGGACAAAGATACCGATGTGTTCCTATAATTAGAAAGTCCCCAAATTGGTACTAAGTTAGTAGAGTGTCACCTAGTGTATAGTGGGCTTTTGAATGCACTCATCAGACATAATGGCTGTTCATTACTATTTAGATAGATTAAAGTGGCCATAGGACATGCTGACACTGTCACCTTCAGTGACCATGTCTGTAGTTGTGAAGAACAGAGCTTTTGTAGCTAGACTTCTCTAACTCGGGTTTTAGCTCAACAACTTACTACTAACTGTATGTCATTTGGAGAGTGAGTTAATATGTCATAATTAGCTCATGATTATCATCTTAAAATCATCATTTATAAGACAGAAAAAAGAATTGTGAGTATTAAATTAGCTAATATACAGATATTGGATCCTGGACTATGGCTTTAGCGCATCAGAGACATTAGCCAAAAATGGGCAATTATGAGTAAAAAGATGCCAATTAATTGAGTCTATGATCTGATGCCACCGATTAGTTAGGATATTGGGGAGATGTGATGTGATACAGGTATCATGACAAGACACCCAACAGAATTTTGACATTGTTAAAAATAACACCATAATTTAAGAAACATGAAAAAAATGGTTAATTTCTGGAGTGGTTGAATTGGGTTTAAGAAATGTGAAGAATTGTTGAGTTAAAATATATCTTAACTGTAGTTATTTTAAAATATAAAAGTTTCACAGATTTCCATTCTTCTGAAATACAATCCATATTACTTGTTTTTTAAATGTTAAAGGGATATACCATTTGTATGTATGCAGGTGTGTGTGTATGCCTGTAATTTACTGTCAGAATAAAGGATCTGTTAAGATATAATTAAATCTTTCCCTTCTTACTATCCTATTTTTGTTTTGTATTTGTTTATGTCTCTTTTTCTTGATAGCCAAATTATTTTGCTGTCATGGTATACCAACTTATGTGCCATGATATTAGAGTATAGTTATGCTACACTTAGCAGAAGGATAACAAAAAGGAGGGAAAAATTGGCATAGTGCCCATTATTTTGCATCACTGGTCACATGTTTTTACTTTGAATTTAGAAGGAAAATACTTGTCTTTTATGAAGGAGTTTGATTCCAACCAAATCTTCTTTACCATATTTTTAACTTTTATATCACTTTCAGAGACACACTCAAATCCTTATAAATGATTTCTATTAGAGTTAAAGATTTCAGTAGTCTGAGAAGATGCAGTGCAGTGACATTCTACATTTGAATTAGTAACAGTTCATTCTTTTTCTATTGCAAAGTATATTCTTATGGAAACGGAATTTATGCGATCATTTTCTATGTAGGTTGCATGGCATCTGAGCCACAGTGACAGAAAAAAAAAAAAAGATTCCAGAATATTTGCAGTATATTTTGCTGAATGTTAACAGCAGGTTCAGATGTGTTTCATTTCTGACCTTGTGAAACACTTTCTTGCGTATGCAATGCTTTATACATCAAGTATACAAACTGCTTCGAGGGTTTCAGCTGCTTGAACAAGAATACATTTCCTGAAAACAAATGTTCTTCAGGTCAGTTTCACCCGTGCCTTTTTTTTTCTATTATACCATGGCATGAAAAATGCTAGATATATTTTATTACGTTTTAAATGTGTTATAAAGAGAAGTATCCTCATCATAATGCTGATTTGTTTCTTGTGAATGCTTCTTGTTTTATACTGTTAAGAAATTTATTCAAGCTATCAAATGAGCAACTATTTCCAATCAGATTTACAGAATATTGTTTCTTTTATTGTTATTTTCTCATTGTAATTTAATATGTGTTTATGTGTCTGTGTGTATGTAGTGAGATAATGTATTATTTGAGTTGAAAATCAAAGTATCTAAATGTTGTAAACCTCAGCAAAATTCTGAGGCTGTGTTTTTTTAATATTCATGTATGGTTGGGATATTTGTAATACCTTAATTGAGAAAATATTTAGGTCTTGAATAGAAGGAGAAAAGTTTTGGTTTATCTTTGCAACTTAAAAAAAACAAGAGTAACTAAATATTAAAATCAGAAGCACGTGTGGGGAATGAGGTACAGTTTTATTCTTCAGCTCCAACTTGAATAAATATTTGTAGATCCTTATATATGTCTAACATTCTAAAGTGTGTCACTCAGAGACTGACCAGTTTTATTCTGGTGATGATAGGTTTTAAGTAAAGTAAATTAAACTTTATTTTGAAGTATTATTTCAGACTAAAGTTTGTGAAATTTTGTACACATTTAAACAGTCACACCCCTAATTGAATTATTTGCCTAATATACGTATCAGTCCACTTAGGCACAGAATCACAGTTCATGTACTCTAACTCCGAGGGCATTTTTCCAAAAAAAGGAAATTGGGTCAAAATGTAGTCCATATTAGCAATGAAATATCAAGGCAACATTTTGCTCATTTAATTTTGACAAGAACATATGCAACTCAAGTGCAGAAAAACATATCTCAAAAGCAAGTATTGTCTGGGCTGTAGAAACCACTGTAGAATTAATGCAGGTTGCCCTTTGTGATAGACACTGTGATGCAGGTGAATGATTTTTATTTTATCCAACTGATACTGGCAGGCTGGGTCTGGAGACGGAGAAGGGGTACTGTAGGACCAGCCAGAGTGTCCTAGGCTTCAAATAGGATGGAAATCAAATGTGAGACAGCAAGAAGTGAGAGAAGAGTTCATTGAACACATGGAGAGAGTAGATACAGACAGAGCATCTGGGAGACTTGAAAAGGAAAGGAGCATGAGTCTTGTCTTTGTTCAGGGTCTGGGGGTTTTATTGAGGGTAGTGGTCTGGTGTATGTGTTCCCACAGGCATCCAAGAACCAGTTAGAACAAGGATGAAGACCCATGTGTTATTCCTTGGAGTCAAGGGGTCTTGGGATTGAGATGTCTAGCACCTGTGTTCCGGAATATGTATATGATAGCTTCGCCAGGTCATTCTCACCTGGACCTTCCTTTAGTGTTATCTATTCTAGAGAAATCATTAATTCCTTGTCCCTTATAGGAAGGACAAATACTTTTTGGATTACAAGACATGTGTAAAGTGGGGGTACAGGTCCTAGCAAGAATAGAAGCAAAAAAAGGAGCAAAAAGCCGATTTTACAGAGTCCTTTAGTTTCCTATCACACAATCAGCATCCCCAGAGCATTAAACCTGCAGTATGTATCTGGGGAATATCCAGTGTCCACGGAACAGTTTCAATGAGCTGGATTATGAACTTGGTCACCAGAGATGAAAGCAGGAAATAAAGAAATATTGTGCAAGCTGGTCTGCTGTGTCACTTCATGATCTAGGATACCAGGGCAGTCACCGAAGTTTAGATGAAAACGCCAAAGATGTAGACAGTTATATTAACATAGGGTACATTAAGAAGGGGTTAATGCACCCCATGATTTGAATATTTTCTTAATGAAGAACCCCAAGAAGATAAGTATAACTTTTTTTAACGTGAAACACACCCAAGTAGCATAATTTATACTTATTGGTCATTTTTTCTCATTTAAATCTCACATGTGCTTTTTGAAATTGAAATATACATGTTGGCAATTCAGAGTACTGGTATTATTTCATTTTTTCTCACAATAGAAACCATTATTTTTTATTTAGCATAAATAACAAATAGTTACTGGTAATTAGTTACTATTATAAATGGCAGCTAATGAAATGTATATCTTATTAAAAACTACTACTACTATGTATAACAAATTATCTAAGTAAATGTAAACTTGTCTATTAATATTGAGATTTCAATTTATAAAATACTTGCTTTGTTGATAATTGTGGCAAAGTAAAGAATGACATTTTAGAGATATCACCACCAACACCATGTTTATATTTTTGTTAAAGGGCTTATTATATTCATGGCTTATAATTACTTGTTTATATATCTGTTTTTTTCATTAGACTTTAGGCTTAGTCCACCAGCGGTATATAATTAATATCTGTATTTCTAATATTACATACAATATGTGTTATGCTGTAGGTAATAAAAAGTAAATATATATGTCAAAAAGAGCAAATACAAGGGAAAACAAAAAATATATATATTGATATAATTTCATATAATATCATTAAAAACAATATCACTAAGTGTGCTGATTCAGTTGGAGAACCAAAAGACAAGGTAAAGTTTCTTCATCTTCATAACCAAGTTTAGTGTTCAGGAAATTCAATTCTCCAGACAAAGTATGTAATTGAAGTTTTAGGATAGCATCATGATGGGTGCACATAATTGTGATGGAGTCTGCAAAAAAATTTATTTGCAGAAATAGTGACCTTATAGTTCTTAACATTGTAAGGTGTCCTTTAGCGACAACTATCAGGAAACTTTGAAAAAAAAATTAATAAAGGTTTATTACTTGCAGGATCTGGAAATTACACAGCACACATGGGGCCACAGTGTGTTGCAGGTAGAGAGAGTGGGAGCACATGGGCCTGGGGTTCGGCTTTTATTGGGGTCAAGGGTGCGGGCCTGGGGTTTCATGGGCTCACTCTATTGATAAATTTAAAACATAACAGTGGGAATGAAAGGCAGGGGAAAAGCAAAAAGCAAGTGGACCAATGGTGAGTTATCTAAATCTATCAAGATCTCTAAAACAAAGGAGCCTCAGCATGGGCAGGTAGCCTGGTTCTTTAGTCCTGTGGCTGGCCATGTGTTTATTCCAGAGAGCCTTCTTTGAAGTGGTTGCCTCTTTTAAATGGATGCTTCAGCAATCAAAAGTCAAGTCAGGAACTTGCAATACAGAAAAGAAAAAAAACAAATGTGAGGGCTACACTACAAGTACATTACGAACTGTGTGCTATCCTTGAGAATTAATTTTGTGCACTATGGCTATGGAACAGAATACAGTTCACTGGCCCCAAATGTGACTTACCTTCTAATTCAGACACTGTTATATGAGATCCTATAATAATTAGTCTCTGATAATTGAATTCCTTAAGGTGTTAGTTAAAAATGTTAGTTAAAAAAGAGAATTCCCTGGCTAAATCAGCAGGGTCTCAAAGAAAGTCATTAGCTGGTGAGGTCAAGTCTCTTTGTGGACCTGGTACTAGGTGTTGTAGCTGCAGAGCAAAATTTAGTGTTTCCTCTGACCATAAATTGATTGGTTTTAGAGGCGTGATTGACATATCTCACAAGAAGAATAAGGCTTAACCTAAACGGCAATCCATCTAGTTTTAGTGGGGAAATAAATAGCTCAGCGTGCTGATTGATCAGCGTGTTTTCTGTCTCTTAGAAAATCTATTATGATAAACCCAAATTATAATCTTAATGATTCTTAATGGACTCAGAACAAGGAAATTAATTGAGTAATCTTAATGGAAAATGCTATAAAAGAGTGCTTGTCTGATGTAACTGGCAAAAGGAATATACATTTCCATATTCAAAGTATCATTTCTCCTCAAGAGAGTCATAGAAAAGCTGACTTTCAAAAAATCTTCAGATTTCCTTGAAGATTGATGTGGATGTTTATTTTTGCATGGGATTATTTTTCATTTGCATATCTACTTTTGGAAAGTATCTATTCAAATCTTGTGGTCATTTGAAGGGGGAGCCGTGAATTGGTTTTTTGTTTTGTTTTGTTTTCTTATAAAGTTTTGTGAGTTTTTGCATATTTGAGTACAAGTCCTTTTTTAGGTTTATGCTTTCCAAACATTTTCTCTAAATCTATGGTGTGTGTTTTGATGATGTTAGAATGTCTTTTGAAGAGAAGTCTGTTGTTTGTTTTGTTTTTTAATTTTGATGGGTTCCAAGTTATCAATTTATTCTTTTATAGACTGCACTATACTTAAGATGGATACATACATGCATTTATAACCAAAAGCCATGAAAGTTTTCTCCTATTTTTCTTCTAGAAATGTTACACTTTTTAGCATTTACCTTTACTTAAATAAGTGAATTTTGAGTTAATTTTTGTATATGGTTCAAGATGTGGAATCACATTATTTTGTGAAGATTCAAATATTTCAGCACCTATTGCTGAAATGACTTTTTTTTAACTGAATTGCCTTTGAATTTTTGTTGAAAATCAACAAATTCTATATGTGGGTCTATTTCTGGACTCTCATCACAGAGCTCTACTTTGCTTTCCTATGTAAATACCACATAGTCTTGATTATTGTAGCTTTATTGTAACACTTGAAACAGGTAATGTTCATATTTCAAATGTGTTTTTCTTCAAAGTTGTTTGTTACTACTGGTAATTTTGCATTTACATATAAATTTTAGAATCATTTTGTCGATTTCTACAAAAAAGAAACCAATTGGAATTTTGATTGCTGTTCAATCTATAGATCAATCTGAGAAACTTGATATCTTCCAAATACTGAGGCTTGTTACAAATAAGCATAGTTTATCTCTCCATTTACTTAAGATTTCAATTTCTTGCAGCAATGTTTGTAGCTTTTATTGTAAAAGCCATTCACATCACCATAATTTTCCCTAAGTATTTCACATTTTTTGATGCTATAGTTAATGGCATTGTTATTTTTTATTTTCAGTTTCAATTGTACATAACTAGAATGTATAATATTCATATTTTATGTTGATTTTACATCCTGCACACTTGCTAAACTTTTTTAGTTTCTGTAGCACTCTGTATTATGTTTTCTACATAGAAAATCATGTCATTTACAAATAAAGACAATTCTATTTCTTCCTTTTCAATATGGATGCTTTATTTTTCTTGTCTTTTTTTGCTAACTAGAATCTATAGGGCACTGTTGAACAAAAGCAGTGAATGCAGACATCCATGCCTTACCCATGATTTTAATAGGAAAGTATTCAGTCTTTCACCATGTTGGGTTGTTGGTTTTCCTCTTTATTACTCTTATCCCACATGTACACATGAAGTGGTCTGGATTAGAAACAGATGTAGTAATTTTCTAGCTCTGTCATAATCAAGTACCACAAACTAAGTAACTTAGTAGAACTTTCTTCTCTCAGAGTTCTAGGAGCTAAAAGTTCAATATTTAGGGTGTCAGAAGGGCTGTTCATTCTCTGAAGGCTCTAGGGAAGAATTGGTTTCATGATCTTCTCTTAGGTACTGGCGTTGCTAGCAGTCTTGGGTTTACTTAGATTGTAGGTACATCACTGAAAATCTCTGCCTCCTTAGTCCCATGGTATTATTGATGTTGTCTCCATCTCTGTCCCTCCCTTGTGATAAAGACACCGGCCATATTGGATTAGAGACCAAATTAATAACCACAACTTATCTGGGTGTTGGGACTTCAACATATCTTCAATAAAGTTCAACGTATAACAGCTGACTTCTACAGATGCTTAATTTAATCTATTTTATATGTAATATCCTAGTATAATTTTGAGGTTAACACTATTTTCATGTTTAGGTGTCCGTTATGGTAATCACCTATTTACTGACAGCATTAACGATAGACAACTGATACCCTAATTGAATAAGCCACAATTATATTTGTAACAAATATAAAATATGTATTATATTTGATTTAAACTATGACTTTTTTAAGCTTTATTTTTTTCTCACGATTTGATAATTTAGAAAATTTACATAAAAACTAGATGTCGTGCTAAACTGGAAATATCAGTGACTGGGCAACAGTTGTTCTTCATTACCTCACTGCATCCATCAATTAATTGAAAGCAGTAACGACTGGCACATTCAGTCTGTAATCTGGTCACCAATTTACTATTTTTCCTATTCATTCGTATTGCTTCTTAAACCAAATCCACTTCATTTTCCTGTATCATTTCATAAGCAAATGTTCTTTATCATAGACCGAACTAACCCCTTGAGCTATTTGAACGTCAGAACAACTTAAAAAAAAAAAACAGTTTAATAAACCCATAAAAGCGTAAGTCACTTGGGAAGTTATGCTATATTAATCTTTATAGACAGCGTATTGTCTCTCATAGAGTCTATTTTTGTTGAGTTGGAGGTGTGTTTATCTATTCATAAATAAAACATTGAGTGGTGGTGTCTCACATCTTAATAACTTATACTTACAAGTTCTTCCTAGATGAGTATAGAACAGTCACAAATACAAGAGTAGAGATGCTGACTTATATTCTATTTCAGTACTTGCCTTTCTAAATAAAATGTACTTTTGCATAACCCTAAATGATTATTAAGTATATAGTAAATTGTTTTAATCCAAATAGTTAAGTGTATTCATTAGCTTATTCTTAGTGTTTATTCAGATACATTCACTTTATTTCATTTTCATAGAATTTAGCTACCACATTGCAAAAAGTTGATATCAGGTACTATGCACAAAAATATGTATAACAGGGCATAATAGTGGCCATTCTTACTTTCTTGGAAATCCTTGCAGTTTTTACATTAGCAAAATTATTGTATTTAGTTTAATGTTTTTTACTTCCTCTACACATGTTAGTGTTTTTAAGTGGGGTGCAGAATATGCAGAGGTCAAATGATGCAATTGAGAAAAGGGGGCTTTGGAACCAGACAGACCTCCTGTTGTTTGCTATTATGTTACCTTAATATAATTATTTTACATTTCATGGTCAGTTTTATCTTCTCTATAAAGAAAATAATATTATATGTTCTCATCATAAGAAAAAAATTCTGTAGCTATGACTGGTGATGAACGTTAACTAGACTTCTTGTGATCATTTCACAATGTATATGCATGTACAATTACTATGTGGTACACCTGAAACTAATACAATAAGTCAATTTTACTCTAATTTAAAAAGATATTATATGCTTTCTATTATTATTATTATTATTATAGTATTCCATTTGACTCTACTCCAACCAAAAAGACCTTGCTGCCCTAGAGATTTTCTCTTTTTCTGTGCTTTCATTCCTTATTCTACATTGACTTTTTACTTGAAATACATAAAAAGTTTTTTTCCTCTCACCTCAGAAAACAAAAAGAAAAATCCATCCCCTTCATTGAGATACTATATAAAAGCCTTTTCTTTTTCTCCTCCAAAGTCATTCTATTTGAAACTAAACAAACAACTAAAAATTTAGTTGGTCGTTGTCTTACTCTACAAAATACCACAGACTATGTGGCCTATAAACAATAGAAAGTTATTTCTCATAGTTCTGGAACCTGTAATTCCAAGATGAGAGTATCCACATGGTCAAACAAGGGCCTTCTTTCAGAACACAGACTTCCTCTTGTTTCCTCTTATGGCAGAAAGGTCAAAGGATTTCTTTGCTCTCCTTTCCATAAAGACACCTATCCTTTTCCTGGGGGCTTCTCTCTCTTACCTAATCACCTCCAAAAGCCTCCCCCCCCCAATACTATCATCTCGAGCATTAGGTTTTCAACATATGGATTTAGGTGAAATACATTCAGATCACAGCATTCCACCCTTGCCCCCCCCCAATGTCATGTCCTTCTCACATGCAAAATGCATGTGTTCTGTTCCACTAGCTTCAAAAGTCTTAACTTGTTCTAGCATCAACTCAAAACTCTTGGCCCAAAGTCTCTTCTAAATATCATTTGAATCAGACATGATTTTGACATATATATAGATATAGATATATAGATATATATCCATATTCCACATCTTATCTGTTTATTGATGAACATTTAGGTTGTTTACATATCTTGAGTACTGTGAATAATACTGCAACATGAGAGGAGCATGGGGGTGCAGATAGCTCTTTGAGATCCTCTTTAAAATTTTTTTTGGATATATACCCAGAGGATTCCTGGATCATATGTAGTTCTTTTTTTAATTTGTAAGGAAACTCCATACTGTTTCCATGGTGGCTGTACCAATTTGCATTTCCAATAATAACAGGCAGAGGTTCCCTTTCTCCACATGCTGGCTGACATTTTTTTCAATCTCTTGTCTTTTTGATAACAGCCATTTTAACAGTTGTGAGTTGGTGGTGAGTTGGTGGTTTTGATTTGTATTTCCTGATGATTACTGATGACTATTTTATGTCCTCTTTGGAAAAATGTCTATTCAGTTCCTCTGCCCATTTTTAAATTGAATTATTTGAGTTTTTCTTGTTATTGTTGTGTTGAGTTTTATGAGTTTATTATATATTTTATATATTAACCTGTTATCAGGTATATGCTTTGCAAATATTTTCTCCCATTCCATAGATAGCTTTTTTTCATTTTATCGTTATATATTTTGCTATGAAGAAGTTTTGAAACTGAGGAGGCAGCCCCAATAATCTCTGAATCACTTTTGGGGTTTTTCTTCCCTGGTCTTGAATAACACACATTCACAGTAATCAGTCATTGTCTTACTCTACAAAATACCACAGGCTAGGTGGCCTATAAACAATAGAAATTTCTTTCTCACAGTTCTAATAAATCAGACAACTTTCCCATCTCCTTAACTTACAGGTCAAAAGAGCTGTCTTCATGCTGAAGTGGTTGATTAAGTCCCTAGTTCACATCCAAACTAGTATCTTTATCAAAAGGCTGCTTGGCCACACCTTTAGTCTTTCTTTCTAATATGCTTTTCCATTTTTTGCAATATAGATAGTCTGAGGATATTTAAAATTTTTAAAGTTCTGCTTACAGTTTGATTAACAACTCCATTTTCAGGTCATTTTTTCTTCTTGCATTTTTACCATAACTTTTCAAGAGAAGCTGACCCATATCTTCAACACTTGGCTTAAATACCTGCTCAGCCACATATCCCAATTTCATCACTAGAATTTCTACCTTCCACAAAACCCTAGACATAGACCCAAGTCAACCAAATTTCTGCCACTTTGTAATAAGCATGTCTTCTCTTTCATTGTCCAATAGCATGTCCTCATTTCCATCTGAGACCTCACCAGAATGAACTTTCTTGTACACATTTCTACCAACATTCAGCTCAGGACCACTTTGGTATTCTCTAAGACTGAGGCCATTTCTCCAGATCTTCTCTTTGCCTTCTGGAAAAGTCTCATCAGAATTGCTTTTAAAATCCATTTGTGGAAATGTAAGCTTTTTGTTGCATATTCCTCCAAACTATTCTAACCTCTACCCCTGACTCAGTTCCAATGTTGCTTCCACATTTTAAGGTACAGGTGTACCCCTTGGGAATATTATGGGTTGGGTTCCAGACCACCAAAATAAAGCTAATGTAATAATAAAGTGAGTCAAATGAATGTTTTGTTTTTCCAGTACACACACAAGTTATATTTATACTATAGTCTATTTAGTGTGCAATAATATTGTGTCTAAAAAAACTAATGTACATAATTAAAGAATACTTTATTGCTAAAATATGCTAACCATCATCTGATCTTTCAGTGAGTTGTAGTCACTGATCACAGATCACCATAACAAGTATAATAATAATGAGAAACTTTGAAAGATTGCAAGAATTGCTAAAATGTGACCCAGAGACAGAAAGGAAGCAAATGGTCTTGATACATTGTTCTCAACACAGGGTTGACACAAACCTCAATTTATATTAAAAAAAAAAAACACACGGGATATCTGCAAAACACAATAAAACAAAACACAATAAAACAAGCTGTGCCTGCATTTGTTGCAGCAGCACCTCTACTCTCAGCACCAATTTTCTGCCTCGGCCAACTTAGGGTGCTGTTAAAAAGTACTACAGACTGTAGCTTATACATAAGTATATGTGATTTCCTTCCAACTCCTAACCACGTGGCTCATTTCTTCTGTCATTCTTTATTACAAAAATTCTCTTATTTAATTATACAAGACTAAAGTCTGAAAGATAGTGATAGAAGTTTTCTAGCTCACAGCTTCTTGTATCAGTTTACTTAATCTTATACATTATACCTCTGAATATGGCTCAAAGGTATCTTCTCCTCTTCCTTTCTATTTAATTCATTGAAACAAATTCTTCTTCTCTTCCTCCTCCTCCTCCCACTCCTCTTCCTCCTCCTCCTCCTTCTTCTTTGTTTTCTGCCTATGGTCATAGTCTAATTTCCCTGTCTTCTTTTATTTTTTTGAGAGAGGGAGCAGGGGGAGGGGCAGAGGGAGAGGATCTCAGGCAGACTCCCTGCTGAGCATAGCCCAGTGTGGGTCCAGATCTCCCTACCCTGAGATCATGACCTAAGCGGAATTCAAGAAGTGTATGCTTAACCCACTGACCCACCCAGGAGCCCTGTCCTGTCTTCATTTCTTATTCTCTTAAATTCAAAGTATTACCAAAAGGAACATTTTAGAGTGCAAACCTTCTCTTACTATTTCCCTGAATAAAGCATTCTCCAGTTGTCTGTTTCCAATAACAGTGGTGTTCAAGGAGGGATTCATATGCTCTGATAGTTGCTCACGTCAATTTAATGCAGTACAAAGATCAAATAATAGAATATATCTCAATATCTATTTTTCTTCTTTTAATTTCTATGACTTGTAATGCATAAGTGTATTAGAAAAATAAGCTCAACATTGTACATATTGGAGATCTGTCATCTATCTACCTAGATATTAATTTGACATCCACTCCAGTCCCATATTAATTCCATACATTTTGCTTCCTATAACCTAGTGCATCTCTCCTGTACCTTATCTTCCTAGACATTCTGAAATACATGGTATTTTCATTCTGAATACTTCTGTCAAAGAGAAATAGTCTATGTTGGGTTGATTGCAAAACTGCACATCTGTTCTTTAGAAGATAGCTTTTCTAGGCTGTTTGGTTTGTTTTTATAAAAAAGGAAGAACACAATTAGGATTCATAGAAGAAAAAAAAGTTTGTCTATTTTCCTTTGACTTTTTTCTCTTTGGTTTTAGGAATACCATTCTATTAATGAAGAACTCTTCTTTTTATATATTAACAACAACAACAAAAACAAATGAAACAAACTAAAAAAACAACAAAAAATTACCTTTGTAAAGAGATATCAGCTTTAATAGGGACAGGGTTAGAGAAAAGGGCATGAGGATTAAGGAGGCAATATTTTAATTTCAAATTACCTGTTACATATCATCAAATACAAATAACTGATATTGTTGTGGTTTTTTTTAGGTAAATTTTGGGTATTGACAACATTTGTTCAGATTGAACTGGGTTATTTAGATCCTATTTTCAAGTCACAGCAGGTTTCTCTTTTAGCTCTCTCCAAATATATCTTGATATCAATCTTTTTTCCTCCAAATCTTTCTTCTCATTGCTAGCAAATCATTCTTGGGAGAACTAGACATCTCAATAGATTTGTCAACCATTGAAATGGAGAATTTAGACTCTGCCTGATGAATATCTCAGTTGTATTCCCGCTGAGCATATGAATATCCCCCTGCCTGTCAGAGAAGCACTCATTGAGTGTCACTGTAAAGCCACCCATTTTTAATACCAAATATTTTAAAATTTAAAAATATAGGGCTCAGGCTATTATGTGTGAGCTTTTTTAGAATAATCATTGAATAATGAATTGAGTCATTCAGAAAACTTTAGATAGCTAATAAGAGCTCCCCATTTTGTAGTATTTCTTTTTATGTCTCTTTTTTGATATGTTATATAGACAATTAAAATAGGCATATTACCATTTGTGAGGTTTACTGGATCTAAGGGAGATCCACATCTTTCTTCTAGAATTAGCATAATAAAGGCCCGTCGCAATTTTTGTTATAATGATGTATACACTTTTAAATTAAGTATTTTCATGTTTGACTCGTAACTGCCTTTCTCTTTCAAGGTATCATTTGCAACTAAGAATTATTTGCTGAAATGACCAAGTAATAATTATGTTAATATTTATAATTTTTCATCCTTAAGATAATTTTATTTGTATTTATTTATTTATTTATTTGAGAGAGAGAGTGAGCTCACAGAGGGAGAGTGACAGGGAGAAGCAGACTTCCTAGTGAGCAGAGAGCCCCATGCAGGGCTCCATCTCCAGGACCCTGAGTTCATGACCTGAGCCAAAGGCAGATGTTTAACTGGCTGAGCCACCCAGGTGCCCCCCCACCAACCTTAAGAGAATTTAAAGCACTTTTTGATTAAGAACCTCTAAGAACTCAATATGCATACTAGTAAATTGCTCAAGGATATCAATATCCTCATTGGTAACATTCACTATTTCATTGAATACTGTTGCTTTAGCTGTAGAATTTAAGCTCCAGGACTATTGTATCTGTAATTAGGATTAAGTCTTTTAAACAGTCTAGGCAAACTAGCAAATTAAAATAATAATGAGACTTTTATAAAACATTATTTTAATGGTTGCATTTTAAGCATTTTTGCATTGCTCTTCTTTTTTAAAATAAATACTTTGATTAAAAAAGATCTATTTTAATGATTGCTTCTGAATCAGTAAGATTAATATATAATTGTTCCACACAATGTTATATGTTTGTTTTCATGGTTAGGTAAAGAAAATTAAAAGAATCGTGACCTTTTCCTCAGGCATTAGTAAACAATGACAGAACTCACAGCCAGTGGAAGTTATGAAGCCCNCCTTTTCCTCAGGCATTAGTAAACAATGACAGAACTCACAGCCAGTGGAAGTTATGAAGCCCCCTTCTCCAGCATATGGACAAGCAGATGGACAGTTTTTGATCCCAGTAGAAACATGAAAAATATCCAGAAAAATTATTAACATTCTTAGTAAAACAGGGATTAAATTTCAAATCCAACTGGTATATTTACAAATAACAGAGAGAATAAGAAAAGGTAACTGAGGGAAAAAGGGGTACTTGTAATTCTTTAAAAAATCATTTATTTGGGAAGAATTTTCTAGACAATTAAAATTTTGATCACAAAGATCACATCTTTGTGTTAGGCAATTAATAGAATAAGAAAACAAATACATGAATTCTCTTCTTTGAGGTCATTTATTTTCTTTTTTTTTTCAGTAGCAGAGTTTTCATATATAAGGTTCTATCTCTGACTGGCCAGGGAAAAATGTGAATATTGCTTAAATGTGACATAGAAGAGAAATTTAATGGAGTATACCCATATTTCTTTCTATGTCCTTCTGTTAGACTCACATAAGAATGAAAAATTGTATTAAAAAGTGACTGCCGTGAACATTTCCAGTGTATTTCTCTACACAATGGCGTAAGATATTTCTTATTTTCCCAGACATGAAGTTCATTATCTCAATTATCTTATCTCTACACTGAAAACTGAGTCACTTTGACCGAAATATTTTGGAGTTGTAATAGGTTTTAAGAACTGGGGAAATTTCGATGGAGAATATTGTGAGCTGATTTTGTATACCTATGCCATCCCCTCTGATGATGCAAAAAAAATATGACTTCGTTTTTGTTTAGTAGTAGATGGAATTTTGCCTTTATAGATTATAAAAACTCAATAAAAAAAAAACAAAACAGAAAGGTACTGGTTGTGCTCTTCTTCCAAGTAGAAAATGGAATCAATCCAGTGTTCTCTGCTAAAGAAGAAACATCCAATTCTGGAGATGAAGAACAGTGGATCACTATAATCCATGATGACTTGTTACCATTTCTGTGTCATCTTATACTATAGAGCAAGAGAACTGCCAGGGTATCACATCTAGCATCATTAAACACTATTCATGCAGAACATACATATCTGTAATTAAGCTAGAAATCCATTCACTCCTTTTTTAACTTTAAAATCTTTAATATCTGCAAATGAATACTTTTTGAAGTGTAATAATTCACTGGCCAACTGAATCTCTATAGCTTCCTCTAACTTCATTTCCCCTCCCTCTTCCACTGAGTAATCAGTCAGCTGAATTTTGTGCCAATAAGTCCTTTGCTTTTCTTTCTAGATTTGCAAAATCGTATCTGGAAACCACATTTAAAAAAATGTATATAAGTAAATTGATATAGTATATTTTCTTTATTGATTTTTCCCCCGAAATCATCACGGTTAATGTATTTAGCTGTAATTCATTCATCTTTACCCCTCTATAGTATCAATTGTATGCCTCTGCCATGTTAAAACAACAACAACAACAAAAAATGAAAATGAAAACGAACACATTCCATGCATGGACGTATGGGTATTTTCTACCTGACTCCCTCTTGTTCTTATTCTATCTTGGTGGAATTGGTAGACAAAATCATTGAAAATGCTTATGGTATACTAACAACAATATGGTTTTGACGAAATTGCTTATATAATGTAATTAACTAATATCTTCCTCTTGTTCAATTTTTTCCAAAGTTTTTATAATTATATTGAACATTAATTTCAAGCTATTGTTTTTTTCTTTATTTGTTTATTTTTAAACATTTTTTATTTCA
>NC_048220.1:131449521-131473433 GCF_002007445.2 Ailuropoda melanoleuca
GGCTCGATCCCATAACACCGGGATCACTCCCTGAGCCGAAGGCTGACGCCAGACGCTTAACCACTGTGCCACCCAGGCACCCCCTAAACATTTTTTTAAAATTCAATTTAAAAAATTGTAGATTGGTCTACTTCTGCCACTGAAGCAGGATTTTTACAGCCAACTTTGAAGGGACATGTTAAATCACAATTTTATTCCTACTAATTGATATCAACTTCCAGCAAAGAGGCAAATACAGTTTCTTCCATATTGCTAAATATTTACTTTATTTCTAAGACTCATGACTTTCAGAATTGAACTTATTTAATGTTCACTAGACTAAAATCACATTCATAAGTATGTTATTTTACTCTTCAATTTTTTTTCATCAAGTGATCAACATACCTACTGATTTTCAATTATCATGAGGAAATACCCCTGAAAGTCTTTTTTTTTTCTAAGATTTACTTTATTTCTTTTAGTGGGAGAGAGAGTGTCTGTGTGCACAGGGAGGGCACGGAGGGAGAGAATCTTCAAGCAGACTCCCTGCTGAGCATGGAGCCTCATGCAAAGCTTGATGCCACCACACATGAGATGGTGGTGAGATCATGACCTGAGCAGAAACCAAGAGTCAAATGCCTTACTGACTAGCTACCAGGTTCCCCTCCTTAAAGTCTTAAAATTGAAGTCCCAAAGATCTTTTGTTTATATGACTTACATTTTAGAAATAAAAACTGAGGAATTTTTAAAATTAAAATAAATTTGGCATTGTTTGACTTAAAAAACAATGTCTGGCTTAATAGAAGGCAGATGGATGATCGCATCTGCTTCCTCATGCAATCTATTATGATAGGCTGTTCAGTTGAAGTATATGAGAAACAAAAACTGGCTTCACTGAGCTATTGTGGTTGAGAACAGCAGCATTTTAATTTTTTTTCAGGTAATTGTGACATTTTTGATATTACATCAAAACTCAACAATTGAAAAATCCTTTACCTGTGGATGATTTTGTAACATTATGCATTGGTCATTTGAGAAATATTGGTTTGCCGAGATATAGAACTTCCAAATATTCCTTTCTCTTTCCTTATTTCCATCTTTCCTTTCTTCTTTCCTTCCCTCCTTCCTCCTTCCCCCCTCCCTCCTTCCTTCCTTCCTTCCTTCCTTCCTTCCTTCCATCCATCCATCCTTCCTTTCTCCTTTTCTTCCTTTCTTCTTTTCCATCTTTCTCTGTTTTTCCTGAAACTATATAGGGTTGAAGAATACAGTAAGTTTTAATACAGTTGGGAGGTACTTTCTTGATTTATGCTTAGGATCCAGTACTTTTACCTACAATTGTTTCTTTTCCCCCCATCCGTCAACACAGTAAAAACAGTAAATAAAACATTTAATTACAATGGAAATGGTTTAAACCTCACATATCTCCTGACAGGGTCTCAGGGATCTCCAGGGTCTAAGAGCGACCTTTGAAGGAGTACAGCCTTAACGCAATTTTCTCTGTCACATTTTCAGTACCCTGGATTTTATGCAAATATATCATGGAAAAACAACATAAAATCTAACATAACTTAGATAGACATTTTTAATGAATAATATTATACATAACATAATTATGGCTCTTAGTTATTATGTCCCTTCCAACATTGTGAAAACACATTGAAGGGGACTGGTCTAGTTATTGCTCTGTGAGCCCTCTTTGCCAGGGCTACTAAATCATTGTCATTTAAGAACATAATTAGCACATCTCATTAGCTAATGAAGATAATGACCATTAAAATTCTTTCCCAATTTATGGTTTCCCCTTTATCACAATTTAACAACAATGTCGTTTCAGGGTAATAATAAAATTGGCTTATAAATGACCCTTATACTAATGAACGAGCAGCACCTTGTATCAAGGAGCAAAGGATTATTTATACATTGCAGTCCTAATTATATTATGTAGTGGAGTCCTGTTGCTGATGACTTTCCAATGTGATTCAGTCAAAATGTTTGGTTTTATCGTTGTAATGTTGGAAGTACAAACCAAACCACACAGAACATGACTATTTTTCTTTAGTAATCTTTATTTATGAACTAGAGTTGATTTTTCCATTCCAATTGTTAAAATAATGGATGAGTTATAATGATCAACGCATATGTAGTATAAAAGCGTATTTAAGTAAAATGACCTTATTTTTAAATACAGATATTCATTTTATTCAACTTACTTTGTTTTTCTAAAAATTTGTTTTTCCTGTTTTTAATGTGAAAAACGCATTTGAAAATATCTGAAATTAAAAACAATATTCTATGGTTAATGATTAACATTCTCAAAAGGTTAATATAGAAAATCTTTTGGAGTTGCTAAAATAAGTGCATTTACATTGAACTCTATAAGTCAAAAAGCTGAATTAGAAATTTACTGATTCCTATATCACTTTGAGGTAGTTTTATTAGTTTTCTATCGCCATGAACAAATTATCACAAATTTAGTGTGTTAAAACATCTATATCTTATCTCATAGTTTCTCTAGGTAGGCGTCCAGGCGGGTTTAGCTGGCTTTCATAAGGAGGAACAATAATTTGGTGAGGGGTATAGTACCATAATGATGGATGCATGTCAAACAATAGTCCAAACCCACAGAATATACAATACCAAGAGTGAACCATATGTACATCATGGCCTTTGGGTGATTATGATGTACCAATGTAGGTTCATAAACTCAATAAATGTACCACTTCGGTGGGGATGTTGATAATGGGGGGAAGCTATCCATTGTGTGGGGATGGGGGTATATGGGAATCTCTGTACCTTCCCTTCAATTTTGCTGTGAACCTAAACTGTTCTAAAACAATTTTGGCTACCTTCAGAGGCTTGGGTTTTTATAAATATATACTATGCCTGTCATTTAGAGAATAAATTGAAATCAAATGGAATGCAACATAATATGAATAGCTTTGATACCATTTTTCACTATATATAAATTTTTTCACTATATATATTTTCACTATATATTTATGTATATATTTCACTATATATAGTGAAAATACATTTTTATGTAACTACATACATATATTTTTAAACATATTTTTTCTTAAAAAAGTATACTTAGAAGTGTACTTTTTATTATTTGGAGAGCTAAGAAGTACAAAGAATATTTATTGAAATTATCTCTAAAATAATCATTGCATTTAAAAAGATTAGGCATATAGAAATAGCTAAGTAGAGACAAGACAGTGTGATTTAATTAAAAAGTGAAATATGTTTTTAATAAAGGGAAAATGTTATAAATCCTTTCCAGAAAGTATTTAAATGGATTGTTTCCTTTTATTTGAATAAATGTGTGTGACTCAAAAGATGGGGTTGTTATTCACTGGTGAAATCTCCTGGTTGATATAGTAGTTTGCAATATGCTAAGAACAATTATAAATTAATTTTCTTTTGCCAGGTTTTGTTTTATTTTATTTTAGTATTTTTTGTTTGTTTCAAGTTTTTATTTAAATTCTCATTAGTTAGCATATAGTATAATATTGGTTTCAGGAGGAGAATTTAGTGATTCATCACTTAACGTACAACATCCAGCGCTCGTCTCAAGTGCCATCCTTAATACTCAACACCCATTTAGACCATCACCCAACCACCCCCCTTCAGCAAACCTGTTTGTTCTCTATAGCTAAGAGTCTCTAATGGTTTACATCCCTCTCTCTTTTTTTTTTCTTTCCTTCCCCTATATTCATCTGTTTTGTTTCTTAAATTCCACATATGAGTGAAATGTTATAATATTTGTCTTTGACTGACTTATTTCTCTTAGCACAATACACTCTAGCTCCATCCACATTGTTGCAAATGGAAAGATCTCATTCCTTTTTATGGCTGAGTAATTTTCCGATATCTATCTATCTATCTATCTATCTATCTATCTATCTATCTATCTCACATCTTCTGTAACCATTCATCAGTGGATGGACTTTTTTTGCCAGATTTTAAACAGTTAAATTAGGGGACTGTGTGACAGTGTCAGTGCTGTGCACTAGGTAATACCCGTGGAAGAGTGTACTGCTTTTTCTATGCAACAGTGGGTCTGAGATGAAATGATCAGACATATGCTACAGGCCTCATTTCCAATAGGCTGATGTTAACATTAGGAAAACATGTCAGTGCTACATAAATAGATCCCTGTGTGCTCACATATGAGTTTCTTTCTGGTAGAATATTCAAATAACCCAGTTCTTAAAAACTGTTCCTTGGAAATCCTTCTTGCTCCTCTACTCAAATCATGCACACAAGAGTTGAATGGCGCTATGCCTCATGCACTGTTAATGAGCGATTCTAGTTCCTGATAACAGGGCACCTGAACACTGTATTATAACTAGTTCCTAAAATCAAACTTAGAAATCAGTCACATTGGGTTCTACTTACTCTTATTTTAGGAAAGGCCATATTGAAAATGTCCGAGTTCCAAATAAAAGCATGATAGAATACACGTGTAGGCAGCTTAGGGAGAATGAAGCTTCTGAGTAGTATGTGTTCAATCTTTTTTTTCTTTTTTAAGATTTTATTTTTTTATTTGAGAGAGAAAAAGAGAGCATAAGCAGGGAGGAGGGGCAAAGGGGGAGGAAGTAGCAGACTCCCTGCTGAGTAGGGAGCCCAAAGTGGGGTTTGATCCCAGGACTCTGGGATCATGACCTGAGCCAAAGGCAGACAGATGCTTAATTGACTGAGTCACCCAGGCACCCCAGTAGTATGTGTTCTAAAGGAATCTGAGACCTTCTGCTTTGATTGATCAAAAGATCTTTATATCAGTAATTCATAATCCCTTCTAGCATAATTTTTTAGCACTTTTGATGATATGACACACAATATATATTTATATTTTTCTGTACATATTTTACTCTTCAAAATATAAACAACATGAGGGCAGGTGCTTTTGTCTCTTTTGTTCACTGCTATATCCCAAATATGAATAATAATATTTGGTACCTAACAGGTACTCAGTAAATAATTGTTGAATGAATAATCTATTCCTCTTATCTTATTCCTAAAGTGTTAGAGACTTTTGTTTGATCTTTATTAATGTCATTTTACTCAATTTTAGAAATATGGATCATTGCAAACCACATCGTCACCTAAGTACATTTTTAAGTTAATTTTAGCTAACTATAAGAATAATTCTTAAGTCATTTCCTTGTAGGTTCTGAAAGGCCTTTTTACCCTCTGAGATTACATATTCACCTTTTATTTTTCTTATATTAATATTGTCTTTTCAATGTTAACACTTCAATACAACTGACATGTTGTTCACCTTATAAAATAGGAAAATATTATTAATTCACTGAAATATCTAATTGTCACAGTTTTAGAACAATTCCCTTCTTTTGGATTTACAAAGCTCCCTTATTTTATATATTATATTTTAGTTCATATTTGACTATTTTTTGCATTTACATTTCTGATCTTTCATATTGTATTAGTTTCAAAGGGCACTAATTGTTGAATTTATAAAACATATTAATAATTACTCTTAATAGAAATAGTATTTCATTGTTATTTTAAATCACTACTAATACTTTAAATTTAAATATTTACTATTTATTAGGCAAAATGCTAAGTACTTCAAACGTATTATAACACTTAATACTCAGGCCCCTACAAAGGGTGTGTTATATCTATCTCAATCAGCTGAAATAATAACGGTTCAGAGAACATAACTAAATTGTCCAAAATTTCACATCTAACAACTGAGACAGTTGAGATTCTAACTGGGGTCTCTGTCTCAAAAGTCTATGCCCTAAAAAAAAAAAAAAATCTGGTAGTTCAAGCCCTTCAGTATTTTACCCTTTCAAAAAGTGCATTTGCTATCTTTCCCTACTATGTTTTCATGAGCTGGATTCTTGAGTGGTATGGAAAAATGTTTAATAAGTATGTTTTGTACTATTTATAACAATGCATGGATTTATAGGATATGAATATTGAAAAGTTTTTCATATATTTTTTTCCTTCAGGACCCAATCACAACAGAATATAAGAAAATATATCACCAAACATTCATGAAGTGAATTATAAGGTAAATTTTTGGTACAATTTTTGTTATATTAAAAATGTTATAGAAATGTCAAAATTGTTGTTATACAGTTTCTCTGAAAGATCTTTATAGCTATCCTGAGATACCTACAGGTTTGGCTCAGCAATTCTTTCCTTTAAAATCAATCTTTAAAAAATATTATCTATTGCCTTATTTTCTCTTAGGAATTTTGGAGCTCTTTCTCATAGGCACACTTTTCAAATGTCATAGAATCAGCAAAGGTGAATTGACATTAGGCTGACTTTTATAGGTGTTTCTAAACCTTCTTTTTAAAGAATGGAAGCTCAAGAAAGACCTATCAATGAAGATATTACTCCATTTCCATATTTTAAGAAACTATTTTTAAAAAGTAATTTTGTATATGTGTGTGCTTGAAATACATACACATAGAGAAATCAGATTATTTATGTTTTACTAATTATTTGAACTTGTCATTAGATGTAGATCTCTTTCCTAATGAACACTGAATTTGCATGTTGTAACATCTCTGTTAGTTTTTGAGATATAACTGTTCTTGGCTATTAATCACCATTTATCTGTGTAAGTTTGTTTTATAAGTAGGGTTTACTAAAACAAGGATACTTATATTTGAATAATAAGTACAATAGGTATAGATATTAAAAGAGTTAATAAATAGTAGATAAAAATACACCTACCACTTTGGTGAGTGACTAATGACATCTGATCTGAAACTGCCTTGAATTATGACAAACTTCTCGAATACTTGAATTTCTTATGAAAAGAGGAAATGTAAGGATACAAGCCATGAGATCAAAAGTATTATATCAATTTATTTTGTATAGAGTACACTTCATCATGCATATTCTATAAAATTGCCTGACTTGTTAGGTAAGTATGCATATATCATATTAAATCCTGCTCTTTTGTATCAATAGAAAAGATTAAAATGTTAATATATCAAAATATTCAGTATTTTCAAAGTCGAATTCTATTGTTTTTTTATAATGTGCTTTTTACTTTAGAAATACAGCTCTAAATACAGGCCTGATCTTGTGATAATACATTAGATATAAAAACAAAACAAAATCTCAACCAAATTGTGTCCCATTCAACTCAAACCAAGATGTAAAGCAACACAGTTTTCAAGTATTAGATCCCTCCTTCCTTATCCCTCACCTCCTGCATGTAGCCTGAGTCCCTTCTCAGGACACTAAAACCTTGATCATGTTGGAAACTCTTACCAAGGGTGAGTTTTCTTATCACATAGATTTGGAATTTATTTGTGTTGTACACAAATTTGTTTTTGAACATGTCTTTTTGGATGCAAGAACATGTGGAAAAAAAATAAACAAGATATAGAAACAATGTTATGAAATCTTAGTTGTTTTAATAATAAATAAATTATTATAAATAAACAAAACTACTTATGATCATGAGTAGACTTCATCATTACAGGGAAAACACAGTGGGCTTGTGTGAATGTGAATGTGAGTGTGTGTGTAAAAGTTTACATCATCCTTTCCCCAGGATGTAATTAAACATAAATAGCTTTGAAAATTGAAATATAATAGCAAAATTCATAATTAAATTATTTATTATGTTTATATTTTACAGTACCATCCTTAAAATTGTAGGTACTTGTGAACATAATTACATTTACACTGAATCATTTGTGTTGAATATGAGAGCTAAGATCTGTAGCACACCTTCAGAAAGGGTTATATTACAGTGAGTAGGACCTCTTAAATTTTATCATCTTATAAAATAACAGTTAATTAGACATTTAATATTAGTCCAAATTTCCATGGCTTTAGGTCAAATTCAAACACAGATCCTGCAATGTAAAGAAAGGGAACGTGATTCTGTTCACCAGGTGAATTTCGCCTAAGTATATTTGTCAGATTCAAACATTTTTGCAACTTATATTTAAAAAAAAAAACAGAAAGGAAAAAAGAGAGGCAGAAAAAGAGATTCTACACAGATTTTCTTTGTCAATTAAACTCTAATCATGCCTTTATATTGATTCTATGTTAAATCTCAGTTAAGCTTTGATTCTTAAAAGTTATTCTGGAAAACTCTATTGTAAAATATGACATTTAAGGTTTAACTGTCAAGACAATATTTGTATTTAATGAATCAAGATAGACTCGAGATTAATATTCTTGAAAAAGGAAATTTTTGCTATGACATAGGTTATATTTGTAATTTTCTTCTTCAGCTACATCCTTTTTTCTTTCTTTCTTTCTTTCTTTCTTTCTTTCTTTCTTTCTTTCTTTCTTTTTTTTTTTTTTAAATCTGTAGTTTCTAACCAGCAGTGTCCTTCATAAAGAGCTTACATTTTAGGAGAATGTTGATATTTCACTTCTTCTATAACTTATAATGAATGGTACATCTATCATGAAAATTTTCTGAGAAACACAATTTTCAGGAAGGCACATGTCCCACTTTAAATTAATGATTGAATTGTCTGTAGAGTAGAATTACAAGTATACCTATTGAATGTTTAATGGAGTAGAAACACAAACTATATACTAAGTTATAAAATAATTAATAAGGTCGCCTGGGTGGCTCAGGCATTAAGTGTCATCTGCCTTTGGCTCAGGTCATGGTCCCAGGGTCCTGGGATCAAGCCCCGCACAGGGCTCCCTGCTCAGTGGAGGTCCTGCTTCTCCTGCTCCCTTTGACACTCCCCCGGCTTGTGCTCTCTCACTTTCTCTCTGTGAAATAAATAAATAAATTCTTAAAAAAATAAAATAAAATAGTTCATAGCTGTCTGATCATTTTGAAAAATTATTCATTTGGATAAACAATCGAACAATATTTATATTTTTCGATGAAATGAATGTGAGTATGTGACTTATGTATATTGATACTCAAAATTTACCTCATATGATTTTTGACAGATTATGATTATCTTTTACAATTATAGGAAGATTATCTAATACATGTTTACTGGATTAAATTATTTAATATTTACCCCTCCATTTTCTCATCTCAAAAATGTGGTACTGTTATGTTTCTAGCCTATAAATTTCAATAAATACTGTTTCACACAATTAATTTTAGGAAAAACATATGTCCTATCTGCTGTACTTACCCAATATTAGTTTTTGTTTGTTTTCATGTGTCTTTCTTAGTCTAATAAGTAGTCTTTGTATGTTGATATAAAGAAACCAGATAACTTGTATAAATTTCTCCATGGCAATGTGTAATGGATTATATAAGTCTTTACTTATTAATATGACTACATATTACATATGACTCATATTTAATGCACCCAGTAAGTGATCGATGTTTGTAAACTCACTTACTCCTCAAAATTGCCCTATGATATAGATACGATTATTGCTTTCTAGACGAACTGTGGGTAAAATCAAAATGGCAAGGTTTTTTTTTTTTTAATAGGGCTCCAGACAGTTATTTTAAAATTTTAACTGAAACAAAGATAAAATGTGATTATATGAAGTTTAACATTTGCTTACACTTGTATTCTTAAGCACAGAGGAGTAAAAAATCATCAAAAGATACCCAATAATCAGCGTGAGGGCTTTCCCTGAAGAAGGTCCCTGCGATTGATGCTTGTCTGTGTTTGGTTTGAACCGGAAAAACTCCGGTTTCTAGTTGCAGTTGTTGAGATGTGTGTATTGTGTTTCAAAATGAAGTAATTCTGAAAAGGACTACAGTGTTGGAAAAGTGGCCCTCGAAAGTTTCCTTGCTTCTGTGCCACTGTTTGGATGTTACAGTTCATGAGAAGGAAGATTTGTGCTCAAGTCTCTAGGATAAACATTCTCTTGTCATGTAACTGTGGTAGATTTATAAGCATCTTCTCTCCTCTGGGGGAGTAGAATCAAGCTGACAGTTTATGAAAAAGAATATGATTGTGTACTTTCATGTTTCTTGTACATTTGTTGATGAATAACATTATTTGTGTTACTTAAAGCAAAATATTTATCCCTTTTGTTACTCAACAGTGTCATCTATTTGAAATACGTCTCATTGAAGAAGTAACCTTCATGCAGTCAGAATTAAATCTATCACTTCAATATTTCAAATGTCACCAAAATCTTCAACTTAAAAAAAAATCTCATATACATTTTATAGTTCAGTGATCAAACACTTAACGTTTACTTAACTCAAAGAAAAAGTGTTTAGTGTGTATTTATAAATAAATAATTTTATTTTCATGGAAGATAAAGTGAAATAATTATTTACGCAGTAAAAATGAAGGAATCCTTTGAAGTATAATATCTTCTTTGAGTTAATTGCAAATTTTCTCAAACATTTGGTTTTTTCTTTGATTTTAATTCAAATTGTTTGTCCCTTTTCCAAATTATCTACCAAACTCTACCTATTATTGGGAAGTCATAATGCATAAAATCTGTGATTTAACTTATTAGAATTTTCCACCTCTTACAGAATGCCAATTTCTTCTTATAGAGTCTGTTCTCTTCATGACTGTAGTTAACTAACTTTATTGAGGGGCTTGCCCTTAACTTTTTGTAATTATATTCTACCTTGCTGTGTCCACAATTGAATCTCTCCTTGGTAAACATTTGCACATTGCTTGGCATACAACAGATTAGTAAACATTAATTGAATTGAACTAAAGAATGAGAATGGAGAAGAGCTAGTTTAATAGCCTCTGTCTCCTAAAACACACAAAGGAGNTAATTATATTCTACCTTGCTGTGTCCACAATTGAATCTCTCCTTGGTAAACATTTGCACATTGCTTGGCATAAAACAGATTAGTAAACATTAATTGAATTGAACTAAAGAATGAGAATGAGAATGGAGAAGAGCTAGTTTAATAGCCTCTGTCTCCTAAAACACACAAAGGACTATCAGAGAGCTGAGGTTTGATGAGAGGTGAGGAAGGAACATCTTGACTCAACTCATTAGCATGAACTAGTTTGCTATATTAACAAAATGTTAGGCTGGATGGTTGGGAAGGGATTGACTGTGAAGGAGTGAGCTGTGACTGACGTGGCTCCAGTGCATGAGGAGATAAGAATAAAGCAGGAAGGATGTCAGGGGCTCAGCTGAGCTCAAGAAAAAGAGTTACGTTCCCAGCTCTAGAGTTAGTTAACCCACCATGGAAATTCCCAAATGTTGGATACTTCCACTTTATGCATGTAAATTACTGTATGCTCTCTCTAAGTCAGTTACTAAGTGATTGGGATATGCGTTTCATTTAATATTTAGAATAATACAATTTTATTGTCTCCATTTCATTGATGAGGAAGCTAAACCTGGATTGGTTCTGGTTCCTTCTAACACTAAGCGTCCCCCCTTAACAATCAGGAGTGTGGGGTATACAGTGTATAGTTTAATTCACTCAGAGATGTGCCATGGTTGAGGTGGTTGGGTATTTAGCAGTACTGGTTTCTTTCTAATTCTGGATTCATGATTATCTCCTTTGCATTTTTACTTCTGCTTTCCTTCAAATAAAATACTAGAATTCTATTTCCAGTTTTTTCAAAAGCATGTGAAAATCTTATTTCTTTATACTTTTTTTTCTGCCTAGAGTTTGCATGCCTTTCATCAAATTCTTAATAGATCTGTGACTAAAAAGGGTTTTAAGTAAATAAAAACAACAACAAAGGAATAGGAAAAAAATATACTGAAATATGGATTATTTGGAAAGCACAGCTGTGTTTGTAACTGTTTTCCTAATTACAGTATGTGATAATTGGTATACAAAAATAATGAATAGTCACCTGAATAAAGTTTGTGAAATAAGGCAGATTTATGAAAACATAATATGGCCTCTATACACATCTTCTGACTTAATTGCTATGTGTTGAATTTGATATTTTATAGAATTAACTCAAGGCCAAACTATGTAGTAAGCACCTGTCCTTTGGCCCTACCACCTTTTGCACCACTACAAGGTATGGATATTTTTGATACTTTGACGATCTATTACTCCCTTCTGAACTTTGATTCCACATTGCAGTTAAGATGCAGAATCAAGGGACTACTTAAATACTGATGATTTCTGCTCTACAATAGACCCATCAGGTTTTCATTGTGCTTAGATGTGATGTGTTTTTTTATGTGTGGGGTGGCATGTTTAAATAGGGGCCCGTGACCTATCTCAAATCGCACTATTCAACTTCCTCAGTATTTTTTGAATATTTACAATGTCAGGCACTGTATGAGACACTTCAGCGTACATTAGTCATCTTGCTAAGTGTTTTTGATGTTCTAAAATAGGTATTAATATTCCCATTTTCTTAAGAGAATATATCAAACAACTCAATCCAGATCAAATGGACATTCACATTTAGGATCTCTGGCTATAATTTTGGAACTTTCTCTTTTATCACAACTGGCCTGTTAGACATTTATTTTTACCTTCCCCACTGCTGTGATTTCTATTTTACCTCAGAAAAATAAATTGCTTTTGGTCACATTTGTTTTGGGATTCAAATCCAGGCATATTTATGGGGATATAAAAATGTTTTGAACCTCTTTTGATCCTTGTTTTAAGCTAGAATATACTACAACATAATGCCACCTATTTCAATATTATTGAAAAAAGTGTGCATTCAGATTGTTTTGTAAGGTAAAATAAAGTTTGGGACTGATTTTAGTGTGAGTGCAGGGTTTATTTATTAAGTCTGCTCTGCAAGGACTAGAAAAGCCATTGTGCAGAGCTGGAGACATATCTTCTAACAAATGGCCATTTAGTTCTGATTTAGTGTAACACCTGGGCACCAGTAAATCAGCCGGTGCAAAACCGAGCCAAAACACAAGATCTTTACATTTTGAGGTTTCCTGTCAAACTGTTGCTTAACACAGTTAGACTCAGACTTTAAATCTGTTGTTTAAAGGCAGAATAAACTAAAAAAACAAACAAACAAACAAAAAGATGAGTTACCTCTTTTTTTGGCTTTGATTTGGGAAATTAAGTAGGTTCTTCATTTATCCCACTGATGTATGATTTCAAAAGTTGGATGCAGAAAAAAGAAGCTTACAAGTGACAAAATTTATTTGATAATAACATAGGGCATTGTGTAAAGCCATTACAATTCAAAGAAATTCAATCAGTGTTTCTTCTTTCAGAAGTTCTGAAAATAATAAAATGTCAAGAATCAACATTTGCATCTATTTATTATAAACAAACTTGATTATTTTTGTTTTCACCCAGTCCAACACATAAAATCCTTTCAATTTTTATGCTTAAATTCATTTTCTGGACCCTTCTTAAAACTATCAATATTGAGATTTTCTGATCATTGTGGAAGTAGGCAATTTATTTTAATATCTTCTGATTGTTCTTTTCTAATATAAAAATGATGAAGCCAGAGGCACCTGGGTAGCGCAGTCCTTAAGCATCTGCCTTTGGCTCAGGGCGTGGTCCTGGGGTTCTGGGATCCAGTCCCACATCGAGTCCCACATCGGGCTCCTCTACTGGGAGCCTGCTTCTTCCTCTCCCACTCCCCTGCTGTGTTCCCTCTCTCGCTGGCTGTCTCTCTGTCACATAAATAAACAAAACCTTAAAAAAAATGATGAGGCTAGTCCAATGTGGACTATGGGTCCAGGAACACTGAATGTCTCATAACCATATTGGAGATCCTTTTTTAACAGGAAAAATATTTGGTGCATGCCTATGTGTCATGGATTTGATTGATGGTCTGGTTCTGAAAACTCCTCTATTACATTAAATTAGATCATACAAAATGAAATTTCAAACATAAGATTCAGCACCCCTTAATAGATGTTGTTATTAGATAGTATGTTGCCAATGATTTATGGCACATTATATTCATTTATGTATTTTCTCAATCATATGTTGAAATTGTCTTATTTGTAGTATTTATATTCTGAGCAAAATTCCTTAATACTATATAGTGGCCCATACTTCAATCACTGGTGATAAAATTTCATCTGGATAATGTCAGAAATCTTCAACTGAGGGTCCAGAGGTCTAAGTTTTACTGGCAACTCTTCCTTTTGACTCTTAGAGTTATGTGATCTTGAACAATTAATGTACCTTTTCTGGGCCTCAGCCTCATTATTTGATAGGGCTGGGAGTGAAATGGAGGGTCCCAAAAGCCTTCTGGAATCAGGGACTTTCTGGTACAAAGTTTCACTGGTCCAGGCTATAGTGATAAACATAATTGTTGAGTTTATTTTAATGATATATTTATTTAATTTAAGAGTTCTTATTTACTCAGTTATTTATTTAATATTAAAATTGTCTTTTCTTAAAAGTTTATGAGACCATCACAATTGAGTTCAAATTTTGGACTCTGTTAGGATTCTGTTGAAACAGCAAAATGTAAAATATATTTGGAGAAAGATATTTCTATTTAGACAAAGTGTTAGGTGATAATGACTGATAATTTTATTAATTAAAATAATGGCATCGTATTTGTCATTATGTAAGAAAGTATCTTTACGTTTAAGAGCTTCATGCTATATTATTTAGAAGAAAGTTTCCTTATATATGGGATTTGCTATAAAGCACTTAATCAAAACATGTAGATAAAGCATATATACCAAAATATTCATAACTGTAAAGTGAGATTATAGATAGAATGCAATTTTCCAGCTGTATTCCTTTGGGTTTTAATGCTTTAATTTGGGAATTGACCCCAATAGGGTGTAGATTTATTAGGGACATTTGAAGTTAGGGATGGGACTGAGACAATTCTAACATATGGAATATACCCTGTGTATCCTAAGTAAATCTTTGACTAAATCTGTTGCTTACATTGCTTCACTTCTTGCTGACTGATTTTTCAGAAATCAGATTTAGATAACAAATATTTACTGAGAATTTAAACATTTCCTCAGAATAAACATGATTTGTATATTTTAAAATACATAAACTTGTCTCTGTGGAGCTAGGAATGATGATTTTTGTGGAGGTAAGACTTCAATTTTGCCATCAAAGCACCTATAATACTTCATCCCTAGATCTCTCTCAGCCAGTACAATAAGCACGTATCACTCACATTCATTCCATGGTCAGGCACTCCATCAAGCTCCTCATCTGCTTCTAGGAGAGACACAATGCAAGCAATATATGCTTGAACATAGGCTTTGGTGTCAGAGAGACCCAAGACCTGGGTTCATACCTCAGTTCTTAGCACTTATTAGCTATTAATATTAAGAATATTGCAGCTAAATGCTATTTACAAAACAAAACAAACAAAACACCAAACAAGAGTATCAATGACACAGTTTTGAGAAGTCAATAAATTAATAATGCAACACCTGACATAAATAAATATCATAATTAAGATGTATCTTTTTAAAATTTTCTCTTATCACCTATTTCCCAAAGATAAAATACAAATGCAATAACCTTTCTTCAAAGATTTACCAGAGGGGCGCCTGGGTGGCTCAGTTGGTTGAGTGCCTTCAGCTCAGGTCAGGATACCAGAGTTCTGGGATAGAACTCCACATCCAGCTCCTTGCTCAGTGGAGAAATCGCTTCTCCTCTGCCTGCCGCTCCCCTTGCTTGTGCTTGCTCTCTCTCTCTCTCCCTCTCTCTCTCTCTATGTGTGTGTGTGTGCCAAATAAATAAAATCTTTATTAAAAATATAAATATATACCAGAGAAGTATAAAATATTTGGAAACTGTTCCAATTTGATTGGCAATTAATTTACATAAGGGGGAAAAAAGAAAAAAAATATAATGATGCTCAATTTTAAATGATTAAAATATATGTATCTTTCTATAGTTCCACTCTCTCAACTTTGTGTTATTTCTGTCATTAAACTTTGTCAGGATACTTTTCTATTCTTAATGTAGTAAGCAATAGCTTCTTCTTTTCCAAAAAGCAGAACAAAATGAAAGTCAGAACTTGGGGATTAAACACTAGTTTATCAAACCTTTACTAAATTACACATGCTTAGCCCTCACTGGTAGGGGCACTAAGAATGGAGGACAGTATGGATTTAGTGAAGCTTTATAGATGGTAAAATGGATCCAAGTACAGAAGAGTATAATTAGAAGCTGTTATTAGTATTTTGCTTTAGAATTTATCCCATTTTAAATTTCATCTGAACCTGTAAAATAAATTCAAAGATTGATACTTTCTTAGCATATCTTCAAGCAATCATTTTGAAATATAGAAGGAGGTTATTGAATTTTGCAGATTCATATATAGAATTAGTAACCTATCAATTCCAGTCAATAACTATTTTTAAACACCTACGTGTGAAGCACTCTTCAAGGTAATGCAGAAAATACATTCTTCTCTGCACACTTGTTTTCAGCATATAAAGAACTTACATATATATAGCTTCAATTGATTATTATGCATAATTTGAATAAAAAGTGAAATTTTTCTCTTTTTTAATTTTAAGATTTTAAGTTGACTGCTCTCCCTCTCTCTCTTTTTTTTTTTTGGTTTTCGTGGTGGAATAAAAGCATAAATCATTATCTTGCAAACATAACAAATTAAACCACACACTTGGATACACTCTACTGTTTTTCTTTGCTATTAGTAATCATATTATTCTTTTTTTTTCCCTTTTTTCTGTTCAAATTCATATTTAAAAAACTCAAATGATCTTTGCTCTTCTAGTACATATATTTTGCCACTTCAGTTTAGGCTAATTTGCATCACAAATTCCTCTTTTAGGAAGTCCACATTTTTTGTATTTTTTTTCCTTAATACTTCTTTACCTAGTGACAGGTGTGCATCATTGTAGCCAGATATCAGTTTCTTAAGACTAATCTCTAGGAGATCTTATTGAAACAATGATACAAGCAAGAATGATGAGAAGAAATAGAAGAAAATATATTTTAGAGGATTATCAAGTATCTTAATATTCTCATTTAATTGTAAATAACTCCGTTATTGAAGTATAATTGACATATAAATTTCTACACCTATTTAGAATGTAAATTTTAATATGGTTTGATATAAAAATATACTACGCAACCATCAGCAAAATCAAGGTAGTTGACATGACCAGTATCTGGAAAAGTTTCCTTTTTCTGTTTTGTAATCCCTCCTTAATAGTGCTCTCTACCTTCCATCTTTAGCTGATGTCTGGTATTATAAAATCACTTTGTATATCTAGATATTTTGCAAGAATAGTATCATACTGTTTCTTGTCTAGCTCCTTTCATTTAGCATAATTATCTTTCAATTTATCCCTATCAGAGCATGTACCAACAGTTTATTTTTTTTCTTTTTTATTGCCACATATTATTGCTTTCTATGAATATATAACAATTTTGGTTTTTTTTTAAACCACATATGTGTTGAGAGACATTTATGTCTCCAGATTTTGGTTATTACAAATGAGGTTGTGATGAGCATTCACTGAGTCTTTGTATGCACATATGCTTTCTTTTCTCTTGGTTAAATCCCAAGGAGTGGAATGGCTGCTTCATATGGTAAACGTATATATAACTGTTTGGCAAAGTAGTTGTGCAATTTTACATTCCCACCGGCAGGCTATGAGAGTTGAAGTTCCTCCACATCTTTGTCAACACTTGGTATGATTGGTCTTTTTGGTTTTAGCTATTTTAATGGGAGTGAAGAAGTATCTCATTATGGTTTTATTTCATATTTCCCTAATGACTAATGTTGCTGAGCACATTTTCATGTGATTATTTGGTTCCACATACCTTTTTTGGTGACATGTCTACTTAAATGTTTCCCCAATATTTATTGGACTGTTTTCTTATCATGGAGTCTGAGATTTTAATACGTATTTTGAGTACAAATTATTTTTGAGAAATGTGATTTGTAAATAATTTATCCTAGTTTGTCAATTGTCTTTTTGTTCACTTATATATCTCATATAGATAGGTAAATGGATAAAAATAGATTAAGACACATACTTTTGATGGCATAGCTCATACACCTTTGTTTTACCCAAGATCACGGTTTGTCTTATGTTTTATTCTAGAACGTATAGTAGTATAGTTTTCCTATTTAGATTTATGATCTACTTAGAGTTGATTTTAGTATTTGGTGCAAGGTGTGGACCCAGTATATATTTTCTAATACCCTTAGCTGTAAGGAATAGCCTTTTCTAACACTCATCTTGATACATCTGTCAAAAATCAGCTGCTTGTATGTAATCGGACCTATTTCTAGGCTCTCTGTGATGTGCCATTGACCTATTTGTTTATCTTTATACCAATACTTCATTATCTTATTTATTGTGGGTTTAGAATGTCTTAAAATCTGGCAGTGTTAGTTTTCTTAATTTTTTTTTAATTATTGATTTGGCTACTCTAGGTTCTTTGCATTTCCATTTTAATTTTAATTTTAGTTTGTCAGTTTCAATGCAAAAGCTTACTGAGATTTCAGTTGGAATTATGTTGATTGTATAGATGAACTTGTAGAGAATAGACTTTTTGCATCTTGTAACCCATGAACACAGTAATGCTCTCATTTTATTTTGGTCTTTAATTACTCTCATCTTTGTTTTATAGCTTTTGTTGTGCAGATATCTGATATACTTTGTCAGATTTACCCTTCATATTGTTTTGTTTGTCATAAAAGGCAATATGTTTTAATTTTCTGATTCTTTGTTGATAGATTGACTTTCTTTGTTTTTATCACTTGCAGTCTTACTAAACTAAGTTATTAATTACAATAACTCTTTACAGTTTCAGTCAGATTCCCTACATAGTTGATCATTTCCTCTGTGAAGAAAAACCCATACTTCTTTTTGTCCCAATTTGCTTTCCTTTTATTAATTTCTTCCTTTATTTCACTGGTAAGTATCTCATAGATGTCTGTGTAGAATTTGGCTTCTTTTTCAAATATTTGGAAGAATTTACTAATGAAAACACCAAAGTCTAGGTTTCCTTTTAACATTTTTAAAATAGTAAGTCAATTCCTTTGATAGGTATCAGTCTATTAAATTTCCCAGTTTTGTTTTTTTTTTTTTAGTATCTTTTGGTGGTTTGTATTTTTCATGGAATTTGTTCACTTAATCTGAGTTGTCAAATTCATTGGCATAAAATTACTTGTAATATATCTTTATCTTTTCAAAAACTTTGGTGATGTCACCTCTGTTATTCATGATATTGGCATTTTGGGACTTGTGTTCTTTCCCCTTATCAGTATAATTGTATGTATGAAGAAAGTCTGGCTTTCGCTTTATACTTTGAAAAGTAACTTTTCTGGGTAAAAAATTCTCAGTTGACTTTTTTTGGCTAACTTGCAGTAATTTAAAGAAGTTGTTCTTCTGTCTCATAATTGGAGAAATTTCTGATAAGAAATCTGTTGTCATCCATATTTTTGTTCCTCTGGACCTAACTTGTTTCATTTAACCGCTATGAATATCTTCACTTTATCATGTTTTTTGCAGTTTGACAATATAGCGACACTAGGTTTATCCTGTATTGCTCTTCCCCACAGTACAATATGGACTAGAAATCCTCCTAAGTTGTAATTTTCTTCATGTTTCTTGTACTTAGTGTATGTTAAGATTCTTCATCTGTGGTTTCATAATGTTCATTAAATTTGCCGCCTTTCTACCATTTTCTTCAAATAGTTTCTTTGATCCCGTCCTTATTTTATGGGAACAGCAATTACATGTACAGTAAGATGCTTGAAGTTGTTTTACAGTTACTCTTAAAAAATTTTGTTTTCTTCAGGTGCCTGGGTAACGCAGTCAGTTAAGAATCTGACTCTTGATTTCAGCTCAGATCTTGATCTCAGGGTTATGAGCTCAAGCCCAGTATTGGGCTCCACAGTGGGCATGGATCCTACTTTATTTATTTGTTTATTTATTTTTAAGATTTTATTTATGTGTATCTCAGAGAGAGAGAGAGAGAGAGTGAGCACAAGCAGGGGGAGCAGCAAATAGAGGGAGAAGCAGGATCTCTGCTGAGCAAGGAGCCCAGTGCAGGACTTTTTCCCAGGACCCTGGAATCATGACTTGAGCCGAAGGCAAATACTTAATCGACTGAGCCACCCAGGCATCCCCTGGAGCCTACATTACAAAAAAAAAAAATTCTTTCTGTATTTTGTTTAAGGTAGTTTTTTATCGCTATATCCTGCTTTCATTATGAAATATATATTTCACAATACACATTTGTATATATTTATTTTTGAAGATATGGAACTTTCATTATACTTTATTATGTTTTTAAATGTTTTTCAGCTAATTCTATTATTTGAAAGAGTTATGACTCAGTTTATTTATTGATCATGTTTTCCTGCCTCTTGCATTCCTAGTAAGCTTTGATTGGATTCCAGAGATTAGAAATTTTACTTTTTTGTGTGTTTGATATTTTTGTATGCCTATAAATAAATATTCTTGAGCTTTTTTTGTAATGGAGTTAAATTACATGAACACTGTTTGATTTTTTTTTTTTTTTTTTGGTTNTTTTTTTTTTTGGTCTGGTTTTCAAGGTACATTTTTGGGCCCATAACAGCATTTAGTGTAAAGCTATTATTTCCCACCACTGGGGCAGCATCTGGATAAGCTTTTGACTCAATGTCATGTCCTTGAAATATGAGGAATTCTGCTGTGGCTGGTAGAAAAAAACATTGTGCTTGGTGTGAATGTCAGTGACCATCTCTTCTAATCATAACTGCTACTTCTGTTCCTGCCCTCTGATAGCTTTCTTACGTGCACATGTTTATTAATAATCAACTAATTTTTCCAGGATTACTGCTGCAAGTTTCTGGAATTCTTTTTTTTTTTTTTTTTAAGGATTCTTATTTATTTTTATTTGAAAGAGAGGGAGAGGGAGGGGGATGGAGAAAGAGAGAGAGAGAGATAATGAGAAAGACCAGTAGCAGGGAGGAGAGGGAGAAGCAGGTTCCCTGCCAGCAGGGAGTCCAAAGCCAGGCTCAATCAATCCCAGGACCCTGAGATCAGGACCTGAGTTGAAGGCACTTAACCAACCGAGCCACGCAGGCGCCCCCTGGGGTTCTGTTTTAGTGGAACACTCTACCTGCTAGTACTGTGGTCTGTGATCTTAAGCAGTTTTGTTCTCCTTCAATTCTCAATGCTGTCCTATCAATTCAGGGAGTCTTCCAGTCTTCCTCTCTATTCCCTCTCCTTGAACAGTTTCTTGGAAACTCTCTCAAGTACATTTTTGTGCTTACCTTATTTTCAGTACTTAGGGATTGCTGTTGTTCATTGGTGATATCTAGTGTTTTGAAAAGTATTGTTTCATGAGTTTTATCTATTTTCCGTTTCTTTCCAGGCAGAAGGAAAATCCAATCCTTATTTCTCCATTATAACTGGATTTCAAATATACACATATACCCACACATACATAGTTGAGGAAACAAGACAGAACTGAACTATTAAGTAATAATGATATGAAGGATTAGTTTCTTAGTCAACTTGGGCTGCCATAACAAAATACCATAGGCTGGGTGGTTTAAGCAACAGACATTTATTTTCTCACAGTTCTGGAGGCTGGAAGTCAAAATCAAGGTTTTAATACGGTTAGTTTCCAGTGGAGGCTCTCTTCTTGGCTCTTTAGATGGCCATCTTTATGCTGTGTCCGCATATGGCAGGAAAAAAATAGAGAGAAAGCAAGCTTTCTGGTGTATGTTCTTAGAAAGTTATACTAATTTCATCAGGAAGGCCCCACTCTCATAACCTTACCTAAATCTAACTCCCAAAGACCCAATCTCCAAATTTCATCACATTATGGAAATGAAATTTAGAATACACTACTGATAAAGATGATTTGACATAAATGCTCAAACTTTCGTACAGAGGTAGAGATATTATNTCACATTAGGGAAATGAAATTTAGAATACACTACTGATAAAGATGATTTGACATAAATGCTCAAACTTTCGTACAGAGGTAGAGATATTATTTAACTTCAGGATTTTTAAAATCTGGCTGATGAATCCAATTTCATTTTTTTTAAATTAAAAAAATGCTCCATGGTACCTATAAGATATATACTAATTTCTTTTTTTTTTTTAGGATTTTATTTATTTACTTATTGGACAGAGAGAGAGTGCACAAGCAGGGGGAGCAGCAGGCAATGGGAGAGGGAAAAGCAGGCTCCCCATGGAGCAGGGAGCCTGATGTGGGACTTGATCCCAGGACCCTGGGATCATGACCTGAGCTAAAGGCAGACATTCAATAGACTGAGCCACCCAAGCGCCAAATATATATTAATTTCTACTGAAGAATCTGGTTGGTTATTTAATTACCTATAAAATACGGCTTTCCTAAAGTAGAACACAATACTATTTGTCAAAGTCAAAATTACAAGTATAATAGTCTATATTCCCTAATGAAGTCTTTTGCTTTCCTCATAGTGAATCTTATAACTAATGTAGCATATATAGCTGAACCCACTTTTCAATGATTATATACATAAAACAAAACCTCTTAAAATAATGGTTTGATTTTTATTATTTTTTTCTTCTTAAAACATTTGTCTTTATATCCCTGTGAAATATACCAATGTAACATGTCTCATGTCCTGGTCTCAATATAGCATTTATAAACAGGTCAAAAGCAAATTACATCCCATTTGGCATAGTGGTTGTTACAAAGGGAAAAATAAAATAGAGTCTTGGTGGTGAAAGCAGCAGTAAGAGCAGAAGTGTTGAAATTGGTTCATTCCCTCATCTGTTTACCCCCCTTCATTATTCCATTCCTTCACCTACCATGAGAGACTATGGACTCTGGGAAACAAACTGAGGGTTTCAGAGGAGAGGGAGCTGGGGGATTGGGTTAGGCCAGTGATGGATATTAAGGAGGGCATGTATTGCATGGAGCACTGGGTGTTATACGCAAACAATGAATCATGGAACACTACAACAAAAACTAACGATGTATTGTATGGTGACTAAGATAACATAATAAAAATTTTTTTTAAAAAGTGTTGAAATTGCTTAATGTATAGACAACTTCAAAATAATTTTGGGTGTACATGGTAAACTCACAAAACAAAATAACTTTAATGGCAAAATAACTTTAAGGTTAATTAGACGCTGATTCTGTTCCCTTTCTTTCAATATATCATAGTTATATAACATAGCATAACATAGTTATGTTTATTTCAAATATTTAGGTTTAAATTGTACTCTCTTCACGAACCCATTGCCTGAGGATTTAAGTTCATAAAATGATAATGAAACCTATAGCTCATTTGTGACAGTAAGAAAAATCATCAAATTCAATTCTCAAATTTGCCCTCTCCTACTCCCAGCCAAAAAGCAAAAAGTAACAAGAGTTTTCTTTTTTAAATAAGAAAAATTAAAAAAGAAAAAGAAATGAGAGTTGAAAGACTCAAATATTTTAATAAGATCATTTTAGAATTGCTTTGCTTATTTGGCCTTCCCCCCCCCCCTTATTTTGCCATTTAGTCTTAAGGACAGTGGCATTTTTATATCTATGTTTGGGAAAACAAGGTCTTTTTTTTTTTTTTAAGATTTATTTATTTATTTAAGAGAGAAAAAGAAAGAGAGCATACAAGAGCTAGGGGAGGGGCAGAGGGAAAAGGAGAGAATCCTCAAACTAATGCCCTGCTGAGCATTAAGTCTGACACAGGGCTCAATCCCAGGACCCTGATATCAGGACCTGAGCCAAAATCAACAGTCAGCCTCTTAACCAACTGAGCCGCTCAGGTGCCCCAAGGGAAAACAAAGCCTTAGGAGAATTCAAGTGAGTGCTTATTTCTGTTAAGCTAGCATATTTTACCCTTGACATTCTAGTACCCATTCTTTATTAACAATAGAAATCTATTGATGTGACTTAAAAAGTTATTATTACTATAATTTTAATTTTTATAATAGAGTTACAAATATATTAAAATTGTGATAGTCAAACATGTTTTATTGCCTTAATCTGAAATAAATAAGTCTAAATATTTTTATTTATTCTCAATAAGCATTATCTGAAAATAACAATTCTTTCTGCTGTTATGCAATTTTTTAATCTTTATAGACTATATGATGTCTCTAGGCCTTGTTTAACA
>NC_048220.1:131474292-131479489 GCF_002007445.2 Ailuropoda melanoleuca
TTTTTTTTTTTAGGATTTTATTTATTTATTTATTGGACAGAGAGAGAGTGCACAAGCAGGGGGAGCAGCAGGCAATGGGAGAGGGAAAAGCAGGCTCCCCATGGAGCAGGGAGCCTGATGTGGGACTTGATCCCAGGACCCTGGGATCATGACCTGAGCTAAAGGCAGACATTCAATAGACTGAGCCACCCAAGCGCCAAATATATATTAATTTCTACTGAAGAATCTGGTTGGTTATTTAATTACCTATAAAATACGGCTTTCCTAAAGTAGAACACAATACTATTTGTCAAAGTCAAAATTACAAGTATAATAGTCTATATTCCCTAATGAAGTCTTTTGCTTTCCTTATAGTGAATCTTATAACTAATGTAGCATATATAGCTGAACCCACTTTTCAATGATTATATACATAAAACAAAACCTCTTAAAATAATGGTTTGATTTTTATTATTTTTTTCTTCTTAAAACATTTGTCTTTATATCCCTGTGAAATATACCAATGTAACATGTCTCATGTCCTGGTCTCAATATAGCATTTATAAACAGGTCAAAAGCAAATTACATCCCATTTGGCATAGTGGTTGTTACAAAGGGAAAAATAAAATAGAGTCTTGGTGGTGAAAGCAGCAGTAAGAGCAGAAGTGTTGAAATTGGTTCATTCCCTCATCTGTTTACCCCCCTTCATTATTCCATTCCTTCACCTACCATGAGAGACTATGGACTCTGGGAAACAAACTGAGGGTTTCAGAGGAGAGGGAGCTGGGGGATTGGGTTAGGCCAGTGATGGATATTAAGGAGGGCATGTATTGCATGGAGCACTGGGTGTTATACGCAAACAATGAATCATGGAACACTACAACAAAAACTAACGATGTATTGTATGGTGACTAAGATAACATAATAAAAATTTTTTTTAAAAAGTGTTGAAATTGCTTAATGTATAGACAACTTCAAAATAATTTTGGGTGTACATGGTAAACTCACAAAACAAAATAACTTTAATGGCAAAATAACTTTAAGGTTAATTAGACACTGATTCTGTTCCCTTTCTTTCAATATATCATAGTTATATAACATAGCATAACATAGTTATGTTTATTTCAAATATTTAGGTTTAAATTGTACTCTCTTCACGAACCCATTGCCTGAGGATTTAAGTTCATAAAATGATAATGAAACCTATAGCTCATTTGTGACAGTAAGAAAAATCATCAAATTCAATTCTCAAATTTGCCCTCTCCTACTCCCAGCCAAAAAGCAAAAAGTAACAAGAGTTTTCTTTTTTAAATAAGAAAAATTAAAAAAGAAAAAGAAATGAGAGTTGAAAGACTCAAATATTTTAATAAGATCATTTTAGAATTGCTTTGCTTATTTGGCCTTCCCCCCCCCCCTTATTTTGCCATTTAGTCTTAAGGACAGTGGCATTTTTATATCTATGTTTGGGAAAACAAGGTCTTTTTTTTTTTTTTAAGATTTATTTATTTATTTAAGAGAGAAAAAGAAAGAGAGCATACAAGAGCTAAGGGAGGGGCAGAGGGAAAAGGAGAGAATCCTCAAACTAATGCCCTGCTGAGCATGGAGTCTGACACAGGGCTCAATCCCAGGACCCTGATATCAGGACCTGAGCCAAAATCAACAGTCAGCCTCTTAACCAACTGAGCCGCTCAGGTGCCCCAAGGGAAAACAAAGCATTAGGAGAATTCAAGTGAGTGCTTATTTCTGTTAAGGTAGCATATTTTACCCTTGACATTCTAGTACCCATTCTTTATTAACAATAGAAATCTATTGATGTGACTTAAAAAGTTATTATTACTATAATTTTAATTTTTATAATAGAGTTACAAATATATTAAAATTGTGATAGTCAAACATGTTTTATTGCCTTAATCTGAAATAAATAAGTCTAAATATTTTTATTTATTCTCAATAAGCATTATCTGAAAATAACAATTCTTTCTGCTGTTATGCAACNATTAGGAGAATTCAAGTGAGTGCTTATTTCTGTTAAGGTAGCATATTTTACCCTTGACATTCTAGTACCCATTCTTTATTAACAATAGAAATCTATTGATGTGACTTAAAAAGTTATTATTACTATAATTTTAATTTTTATAATAGAGTTACAAATATATTAAAATTGTGATAGTCAAACATGTTTTATTGCCTTAATCTGAAATAAATAAGTCTAAATATTTTTATTTATTCTCAATAAGCATTATCTGAAAATAACAATTCTTTCTGCTGTTATGCAACTTTTTAATCTTTATAGACTATATGATGTCTCTAGGCCTTGTTTAACAGTTTGTAAATTGATGAGAATATTAAGCAATTCCTAAGGTGACTTGAACTTGCTTTTTGAGGCCTCTGAATTTTACTGAATTCTGATTATTTAGTTACCACTAGGGGGAACTAAACTCCCTAAAGTTCAATTTTGACTTCTTTTTAAGTTATTCAATTTTAAAATGCCTCATTTATTGTACAATTTTGATTATAAGTTTTGTATACAGCTTACATTTTGTATATAAAGAGATTTAAACAAAAGGACTGTAGTGGTCATGGATGAACAGAACTTACTATCATACCTACCAATGCTATGAAACAACCTGAAAAACAATCCAAATAGTTGTTCTGCCTTGTGTTATGGATCTCTTGCTAAGTGCATTGAATAATCATTTCATACAAATAAGTGTTTTAACACCCATACTTCTTTCATCTCCTTTTTCTTTCTTCGTTCATTTTTATCACATTTGTATCAAGATAACTTCTCAACAAAGCATTAGACTGCTAAGAGTATTTTTCNTCAAGATAATTTCTCAACAAAGCATTAGACTGCTAAGAGTATTTTTCTTTTCTGTTGAGAGAAAAGAGACAAATTTTGGAAATTTGGATTCCAGTTCACAGTGTGAAATAGAAAATAAAACAACCAATCCCCAGAAGACTTGGAATGATGCAACTTTGTTAAATTGAATAAACCTGAAGGATCAGGTAGAGCACAATTAAAACATCATCATCACCATCAATACCATCAAAAATAATCCAGATGTATATTAAATGGAGGCATATGTAGGACATGTGAGCATACCAAAAAAAAGATCCACTCATAGCTAAGCAGATTAAAAGGTTAAACAAAATGGTTATCAGTCATTAATGGAAAACTAGAGTTTACTTCTGCTGATAACCAACAAGATGGTGTAGGCAGTAATAAATCCTCATGGTAGGAAGCCCAGCTACTCTAGCCCCGAAGTAGAGATATCAAATCATTTTAGGATGAGTCTCAAAGGAATAGGGAACATTGGATTTTGAGAATGTTTTGAGGTGTTACCAGTATTTTATAGGCCCAGAGTCAACAGTTCCATTTTTCTAAGTCCTTCAGTACCTTGGTGGGTAATGCAGTACTATAGCTCAGATGCCCTGATTTCTAGTGCAGTGGATCTCTCCTTGTTCCGCACTCACTGATCCACAAAGGGCTTCACGTTATGCACCTACAGTTATTAGCAGAGACATGAATGGAAAGTATTATTCCTAATGGAGGAACATTATATTACCTCAGTCATAAAGAACTTTAGTGCCTAATGAGTTTAGAAAACTCACCGGTTCTTTTTCACTTTCCTAAAACACATAATCGGTATGATTGACAGACTAAAGAAAAAAGAATAGATGCTTATAAAAGCAATGCCTAGAAACTAAACAAACTGTATCCTTATTCAGAGTTAAGTACTGTGAATAATATACCTTGATGTGCTAGATACTACAGAAAATAAATAATGAAAGTAACACTGTAATCACATTATTAATTTATAATGCTCCTCTCAAAACAGAATCTGGGACACTATACAAGGAACAAACAAAAATTATACCAATCTGGGCTCGTTGCCCAGAAATACAACCACACAAAAATACACATTACTAAGGGAGGAAAAAAAAATCTAGTCCAAAGAAAAGACAGTTGGAGGAAAAAAAAAAGAAAAGAAAATAGCACTAAATTAAAAATGAAAATGCTATAATTGTAACTGTTGGTAAATCTGATGATCCCATCAGATTTATCAACAACTTTGAATATTATCAATGGGGAATAAGATATGGTTACTGAAAAAGAAAAATATTTTAGTAATAAAGAATAATTCCAAGAAAATCTATTGATTGACCTAAATAAAGACATTTTTAAGGTACCAGAAAGCATCAGTCATGGAGAAAACATTGTTTAGTTCCTGGCCTTGTCTTCCAGCCAAAATAACTCTTGGTCTTAACTGAAAGAGCTTAGGGAGCAGATCTTCCCAATATACTAATTATAATTAGAATATATCTTTAGGGTCGTGGGGCTTCGTGGTGATTGAGATTATTATTATTATTATTATTATTTTGTGATTGAGAATATTTAATGATACAAAGCATTAAATTGCCTAGGTGAGGTTTATGTAAAGTCCACAATGAGTTGTAATAAGAAGAACCTTTTTCTGTCTTTAGCAAACAATACATGATTATAAATTCTGGGTTAACTTTTTAATCAGCAATCTGCTCTTATATATTTATGCCTAAAATTAAAGGTGTGGGGTCTTGACAGATTTTTTAATATGTCTCAGGCTTATTCTCTACCGTATTGCCATTGGCATCCTCTTACATACTACGTACTACTCATTACATACTATATGTTTTATAAATGCTTCCTAGATTAATTTATTATCAAAAATAAGCATGAAACATTCATATTTGCTTGGTGAATTTCACTCTGTGTGTATTGAGTATGGAAATTAAATGATTGGTTTAAAAGCTGAAAAAAATTTGGAGTTCACTATGTTGGTTTCTTATTGAAATAATTGCCTGAGGACTAATATAATTTAGTATAAATTATGTGATGTTTCTCCTTTCTCACTTCCATCTGTAGAAGAATCTACTAACAAATCATTATAAAATGGATAAAAAGAATAAAATATAGGTAGGGATACATAGGCATGTAAATAATTTTCTAATAAGTAAACTTCCTAAATATATTTCAACACATATTCTTAATGTAGTCTAAAAGAAAAAAATGTTCCAACTCTCTAACTTTAGTTTCGTAAAACTCATATCCAACATTTGTCTCCTTTATTGACACGACCATAATAATCTAGATATTTTCAGCAGCTTAAATACATTTTTAGATTATGATAGTAAGTAATTCTGCGGTTTTATAACAACATACGATTTATTACAGTTG
>NC_048220.1:131485571-131551744 GCF_002007445.2 Ailuropoda melanoleuca
TTCTCAACAAAGCATTAGACTGCTAAGAGTATTTTTCTTTTCTGTTGAGAGAAAAGAGACAAATTTTGGAAATTTGGATTCCAGTTCACAGTGTGAAATAGAAAATAAAACAACCAATCCCCAGAAGACTTGGAATGATGCAACTTTGTTAAATTGAATAAACCTGAAGGATCAGGTAGAACACAATTAAAACATCATCATCACCATCAATACCATCAAAAATAATCCAGATGTATATTAAATGGAGGCATATGTAGGACATGTGAGCATACCAAAAAAAAGATCCACTCATAGCTAAGCAGATTAAAAGGTTAAACAAAATGGTTATCAGTCATTAATGGAAAACTAGAGTTTACTTCTGCTGATAACCAACAAGATGGTGTAGGCAGTAATAAATCCTCATGGTAGGAAGCCCAGCTACTCTAGCCCCGAAGTAGAGATATCAAATCATTTTAGGATGAGTCTCAAAGGAATAGGGAACATTGGATTTTGAGAATGTTTTGAGGTGTTACCAGTATTTTATAGGCCCAGAGTCAACAGTTCCATTTTTCTAAGTCCTTCAGTACCTTGGTGGGTAATGCAGGTACTATAGCTCAGATGCCCTGATTTCTAGTGCAGTGGATCTCTCCTTGTTCCGCACTCACTGATCCACAAAGGGCTTCACGTTATGCACCTACAGTTATTAGCAGAGACATGAATGGAAAGTATTATTCCTAATGGAGGAACATTATATTACCTCAGTCATAAAGAACTTTAGTGCCTAATGAGTTTAGAAAACTCACCGGTTCTTTTTCACTTTCCTAAAACACATAATCGGTATGATTGACAGACTAAAGAAAAAAGAATAGATGCTTATAAAAGCAATGCCTAGAAACTAAACAAACTGTATCCTTATTCAGAGTTAAGTACTGTGAATAATATACCTTGATGTGCTAGATACTACAGAAAATAAATAATGAAAGTAACACTGTAATCACATTATTAATTTATAATGCTCCTCTCAAAACAGAATCTGGGACACTATACAAGGAACAAACAAAAATTATACCAATCTGGGCTCGTTGCCCAGAAATACAACCACACAAAAATACACATTACTAAGGGAGGAAAAAAAAATCTAGTCCAAAGAAAAGACAGTTGGAGGAAAAAAAAAAGAAAAGAAAATAGCACTAAATTAAAAATGAAAATGCTATAATTGTAACTGTTGGTAAATCTGATGATCCCATCAGATTTATCAACAACTTTGAATATTATCAATGGGGAATAAGATATGGTTACTGAAAAAGAAAAATATTTTAGTAATAAAGAATAATTCCAAGAAAATCTATTGATTGACCTAAATAAAGACATTTTTAAGGTACCAGAAAGCATCAGTCATGGAGAAAACATTGTTTAGTTCCTGGCCTTGTCTTCCAGCCAAAATAACTCTTGGTCTTAACTGAAAGAGCTTAGGGAGCAGATCTTCCCAATATACTAATTATAATTAGAATATATCTTTAGGGTCGTGGGGCTTCGTGGTGATTGAGATTATTATTATTATTATTATTATTTTGTGATTGAGAATATTTAATGATACAAAGCATTAAATTGCCTAGGTGAGGTTTATGTAAAGTCCACAATGAGTTGTAATAAGAAGAACCTTTTTCTGTCTTTAGCAAACAATACATGATTATAAATTCTGGGTTAACTTTTTAATCAGCAATCTGCTCTTATATATTTATGCCTAAAATTAAAGGTGTGGGGTCTTGACAGATTTTTTAATATGTCTCAGGCTTATTCTCTACCGTATTGCCATTGGCATCCTCTTACATACTACGTACTACTCATTACATACTATATGTTTTATAAATGCTTCCTAGATTAATTTATTATCAAAAATAAGCATGAAACATTCATATTTGCTTGGTGAATTTCACTCTGTGTGTATTGAGTATGGAAATTAAATGATTGGTTTAAAAGCTGAAAAAAATTTGGAGTTCACTATGTTGGTTTCTTATTGAAATAATTGCCTGAGGACTAATATAATTTAGTATAAATTATGTGATGTTTCTCCTTTCTCACTTCCATCTGTAGAAGAATCTACTAACAAATCATTATAAAATGGATAAAAAGAATAAAATATAGGTAGGGATACATAGGCATGTAAATAATTTTCTAATAAGTAAACTTCCTAAATATATTTCAACACATATTCTTAATGTAGTCTAAAAGAAAAAAATGTTCCAACTCTCTAACTTTAGTTTCGTAAAACTCATATCCAACATTTGTCTCCTTTATTGACACGACCATAATAATCTAGATATTTTCAGCAGCTTAAATACATTTTTAGATTATGATAGTAAGTAATTCTGCGGTTTTATAACAACATACGATTTATTACAGTTGTTTAAAGGGGTATAAATGGTAATATGTTTGATATTGATTTTTTGGTTTATGAAAGAGTCTAATTTAAGCAATAAGAAAAGATCCATTTTTTTAAGAAGTGATTTTAGAGGGTCTGTTTTTAGAGCTTTATTTTTTTATGTTTTTAAACTGAAAATTTGCCTTAAAATGGTAAATTACTTCACTTTCGAAAAATCTTCCATCAACACTATCAAGAGCTAAATGTTCTAATTGCTCTGTATCTATGGCATAAGTCACATCAATATAGAAGTGACTCATCTGAACAAACAATATATAAGTAAAGTTAACATATTGTTCATTTGCTTTTAATTATAATAATCACCGAAGATCACTATGCAGCTGAAACATGGATTGTCAAATAAATTTGGTTTTTATTCATGACTGTGACAGATAATTCTAACTAGTGCTTTATACTCTTTCACTTAAAATAGTTCATTTATTAGTGTGAATAAGTCCAAAAATATTCTTTTGTGTATCAGATTTTAGCTTTCGAAAGGCCAGTGTGTTTGTGTGTACACGTGTATCAGTGGATCTTGCTGTTTTCTTTAGCATTTGCTATTACTTACCTTTTATAAGCATATTTCAGACTCAAATGCTTTTTGAGGCAAGGTATGTAACATGTGTTTTTAAAAGTTTATTGTATTTGTTCGATCCAGAAGATCTCAATGCCTTTATTTTTCTCCCATCACTTCCTGCAAACACGTTCTGGCATATGACCTTCCTCCAAACAGGACCATGGATAGATCCCCCCCCCCTTTTTTTTTCTATTCATTTATAATTAAAATAATTCAGACACTCTTGCTCTGTTGAACAAATTCCTTTCAAGGTGGTTCAGGCCATGTCACCTTCTGTGGGTATCTATTTTGCCCATGGGAACTTCACTTATTCTTTCCACACCAAATTCATGCTGTCTTATAGCTACTGCTTCTCTGCTACTTGACATTACAGGCAAATCCAATGAACCCCTATCGCCTTCATAATTCTCCATAATAGGAGGAAGCATTCAACTCCAAGTTTCTATATGTTCACCATTCTTCATGGAAAACCCATGCCTTTCTAACATCCTGCATTCACCACTATTAGGTCTCTAGTGAGCCTATGAGTTTTTGCAGGTCAGCAAGTATTCAATGTGTATCTCTGTGTGTGTTTGAGGTGAGGTGTAATGGTGGTGGTAGTTGTGAAGGTGATGTTAAATGAATATAGCTGAGATATTATGCAAATCTTATCTCTTTTATCTACTATTCTCCTGACAGAGAAAGCAGATTGTTTAGCCACGTATCCATTTATTCAACAAATATTTATTGAGACAACTTTATACCAGGCATTTTTTGTCAGCATGAGAATACAGCAGTGAACAGAGCAAAGTCAGTATTATTCTGTTTCAGTGGAGATTGTCCTCTAGCTGTGAAAAACAGTTTGTCAGAGGAGGTGATAAAAGCTGTGAAGGAAAAATAACATAAGCTAAGAAGGTAGACTATGAATTCTTAGGCATACATTATAATAGTATTTTCAGGGAAGATTTCACTGATGAGGTGACATTTGAACAATGACCTGAAGGAAGTGGCAAAGGAGCCGTCCAAATAGAGAAGAATTTCTTCTGAGTATAAAGGTTTCTTGTTAATACAAAGGCTTTACCTCACCTATTTATGAAGTAGCTAGTAGGACAGTGTGGGGCTGGGGGCAAGAAGCAAGGAGGAGAGTGAGAGGGAATGAACTTAGAAGAAGAGTGTATCACGTTTGAATGTATGTTTATATATTAGAATGAATGTTTGCGACACAACAGAATAATCAGAAACATTGCCATTTTCCCAGTAAATGCTGTATAATCATTACAAAACAAACTCTTGCAAATTAGAAAAAATTAACTTACAATGGAAAATTTTTGGCAAGCTTTTATATCATTATTGGAAGCATTCATCAAAAAACAGGAGCACTATTTCTTCTTTAAAAAGAATGCTTTTCATTATGTCAGCAAAGTTTTAAACAAAAGACATGTGAATAGAATATATTTAGCAGAAAATAGAAAATCAATATTAATGATAGCTTATTCAGGACAAATTGATTTTGTAATAAATGAAAACTTGGAATAAAAAAGGTAAAGGAGGGGCGCCTGGGTGGCACAGCGGTTAAGCGTCTGCCTTTGGCTCAGGGCGTGATCCCGGCGTTATGGGATCGAGCCACATCAGGCTCCTCCGCTATGAGCCTGCTTCTTCCTCTCCCACTCCCCCTGCTTGTGTTCCCTCTCTCGCTGGCTGTCTCTATCTCTGTCAAATAAATAAATAAAATCTNCTGTGTGTGTTTGAGGTGAGGTGTAATGGTGGTGGTAGTTGTGAAGGTGATGTTAAATGAATATAGCTGAGATATTATGCAAATCTTATCTCTTTTATCTACTATTCTCCTGACAGAGAAAGCAGATTGTTTAGCCACGTATCCATTTATTCAACAAATATTTATTGAGACAACTTTATACCAGGCATTTTTTGTCAGCATGAGAATACAGCAGTGAACAGAGCAAAGTCAGTATTATTCTGTTTCAGTGGAGATTGTCCTCTAGCTGTGAAAAACAGTTTGTCAGAGGAGGTGATAAAAGCTGTGAAGGAAAAATAACATAAGCTAAGAAGGTAGACTATGAATTCTTAGGCATACATTATAATAGTATTTTCAGGGAAGATTTCACTGATGAGGTGACATTTGAACAATGACCTGAAGGAAGTGGCAAAGGAGCCGTCCAAATAGAGAAGAATTTCTTCTGAGTATAAAGGTTTCTTGTTAATACAAAGGCTTTACCTCACCTATTTATGAAGTAGCTAGTAGGACAGTGTGGGGCTGGGGGCAAGAAGCAAGGAGGAGAGTGAGAGGGAATGAACTTAGAAGAAGAGTGTATCACGTTTGAATGTATGTTTATATATTAGAATGAATGTTTGCGACACAACAGAATAATCAGAAACATTGCCATTTTCCCAGTAAATGCTGTATAATCATTACAAAACAAACTCTTGCAAATTAGAAAAAATTAACTTACAATGGAAAATTTTTGGCAAGCTTTTATATCATTATTGGAAGCATTCATCAAAAAACAGGAGCACTATTTCTTCTTTAAAAAGAATGCTTTTCATTATGTCAGCAAAGTTTTAAACAAAAGACATGTGAATAGAATATATTTAGCAGAAAATAGAAAATCAATATTAATGATAGCTTATTCAGGACAAATTGATTTTGTAATAAATGAAAACTTGGAATAAAAAAGGTAAAGGAGGGGCGCCTGGGTGGCACAGCGGTTAAGCGTCTGCCTTTGGCTCAGGGCGTGATCCCGGCGTTATGGGATCGAGCCCCACATCAGGCTCCTCCGCTATGAGCCTGCTTCTTCCTCTCCCACTCCTCCTGCTTGTGTTCCCTCTCCTCACTGGCTGTCTCTATCTCTGTCAAATAAATAAATAAAATCTTAAAAAAAAAAAAAAAAGGTAAAGGAAATCCAGCATTCTGCCTAGCCCAAATCCAATTTACTGGTGCACACTCCTTAATATCCATTAGCAACATATTCATGTTATGAATTTGGTTTAACATATAAAAATATAAAGACAATACAGGTGGTCAGATATAAAGGTCCCCTGTCCAACAAGAATTCAAATATTTTGAATACAATAACATCTTATGATTACTTGAACTAGGAATAATATAACCTGTTCTACAAAACGACCCTAGGGTTTTCTATTATCATGAAAAATATGAGCCTGTTAAATACCTGTGGTTGTTTGATGATGAAATACTTGACCTATATTTCTAGAAACAAGAGTGAGGGAACTATCTGCCAAAGTAATTTTATGTGTTCAAAATCGGAAGTAGATTTTAGAGAATCTGAAAGTCATAAGGGCCTGGTTAAAAGACACCTTAATTTATTTCTTATGACAGTGGAGCGTCTGCAGTTTCGGAGCAGAAGCAGATACAGAAGATGTGCATTATTTAATAAAGACTTAATAGAAAAGTAGAAGCAAATTCTTCTCTGGAATAATGATTTTTATCATTCAAATAAAATTTGGTTAACCTGGTAACTTTCTCATCCAGAAATCACAAAAGAAAGATTTCTAATATTATATAAAATATAGCTTTGATTAAATGGCCATCAAAAGAGCTTGATTAAAAGGGTTTTTTTTTTCAGATAAATTACTTAAATAACCAGAACAAATCTATGGGAAATTATCATCATCATCACCGTCATCATCATTATTTTGGCAAAAATGGAATCATATTTACTTTTTGATTTTTTTGTCAGATTTTAAAAAAAAGTCAAACTGAGGGATAAATGACTCCAAGGAAATCAGACTGCTGAAAGAGGTGTCAGAAAAATGCACAATTCTAGTTACTTGTGGGGCACTTTATTAAAGGAATAAACCTGGAGGCTAAGTCATTTTTTTTTTCCTAAATCATACTCTTAATTATATAATTGACAGGCACACTATTGAAAGACTGCCATAATTCCTGGAAACCAAGATGGGTAAATTAATCTCATTTTTAGAAAATGTAATTTTTTGTACTTCTTCCCTTGTTCCTTTTCCTTAGGTTTGTTTCTTGCTACGTTTCCTTATGTTTCTTTTCCTGCTATTTTATGCTCCAGTCAAATGAGGAAACAGAGATATACACTTCTTTTTTTCTAAGGCTTATTTCTAGAGACCATATTGCTTAGTTATTGCTAGAAAGACCATACTTCCTGAATGAAAATCCATGCATGGCTTTGGCAAGTTGTATAAAATTTTGCATTTCCATTTTCTTCTGAACAATGAGGACAATAACTGTACCTACCTATAGCATGGAGATGTTGTGAGGATTAAATGACCTTGGATGTGTCTTCATCCTTTCTGTTGTCCTGTTAGCATCTGTGTGGTCTAGGTGTATGGTGTAGACCCATGCTGAATTTGTTTCCTTAGCTTTTTGGACTCCTCCTATCATGAGAAGTGTTGTTCTGGAAGAGTGTCAGAGCTGGTCCCAGGTCAGGGGGTCCAGAGCAGGGCCACTCTTGCTCTGGTCCTGGTGACGAGGGTTTGATTGGCCATTGATATAAATAGAGCAAACCAGAAATAGCCAACAGTGTAAGTGTACAACTGAATAACAGGTTTGCTTGCGTTGAGAAGGACATCTACTTCAAGTTAATTTTCACTTAAATCTCCATACATAGTAGAAATATATGAAAATATCTGAGGAAAATGCTGCCGGTCTGTTGGGGCAAGACTGTAAAATAAAACTATTCATGATTGTTGTTGCTTTGCTTTTTATCACTGTTAAGAGTTCTGCTATTATTATTGTTTTCTCTGATGGCAGGACGGAAAGGTATCTACAGGAAATCATTGCATTTATTCATTGGGAGAAACAGGAAGCTCAAAGAGGAAACTATTTTAAAATGTTATGGACAATCTGTGAGAACCTACATTTGCTTAGTTACTTTACTAATGGGAAAAAAAGGGAAATAATAGGGACATATTTCTACATATTAAAATGAACGAGGAATAATTTTTTTTTTGAAATCTATCCTGAGTTTTGAAAGGGTGACTGTTGATTTACACCTCCCTACTTTTATTTATGTAGGCTCATTTACACAGTCTGATTGATCTTGGAATTCATGACCTTTTTTTTTTTTTTTAGATTTTAGATATTTTTATTTATTTATTTATTTTTTAAAAGATTTTATTTATTTATTCAACAGAGAGAGAGACAGCCAGCGAGAGAGGGAACACAAGTAGGGGGAGTGGGAGAGGAAGAAGCAGGCTCACAGCAGAAGAGCCTGATGTGGGGCTCGATCCCATAACGCCGGGATCACGCCCTGAGCCGAAGGCAGACGTTTAACCGCTGTGCCACCCAGGTGCCCCTAGATATTTTTAATCCATTAGATTTGTTGTAAAGATGGGTAGATCATAACAAAACTTATAATTACCATATGCATGTTCATTATTAACATAGGTAAGTGTATTAGAGTTGACCCAGAAATCAAGTAGATCTGACAGTAATATGCAATATGCATATTAAATTAGAAAATTGAGAGCTAAAAGGAAAAGTTAAAATACAAAAGTAACAATGATACTGTTGGAATTCGTCTTTACAACATGTCAAAAGACCTGACGGTAGTGAAATAAAATTCATAAAATTCACAAAATTTAGAGATGACTGAATTTGGGCAAAATGTTGTTTCCCTAGACTTCATCATCAAAAACACCAGAAGAAAAAAGAGTGAAATGATTAGTTTTATACCTGTGCAACATAAAATAATGTTGGCTTACAATTAAAGAGTTATTTATTTATTTATTTGAGAGATAGTGAGAGAATGAGAGAGAGAGAGATTATGGGGAGGGAGAGTGGAGAGGAATCAGGAAAGAAGCAGAACTCCTGGCCTGGTTCTGGCTGGATCCCAAGACCCTGAGATCATGAGGAGCTGAAATCAAGAGTCGGTCACTTAACCAACTAGCCACCCAGGCACCCTGGACTCACAATTAAGAATAATCTATCTGAAGAAGCTAAGGAAGATATTGAGGAGTACAGATGAAGAAGTAAAAATACATTTTTAAAAATTTAATATGCTATAGATTTCTAAACTGTTTGCATTCATCACTAACTAGTGTTTAAGTAATTTTTTTTACAGCAGTCCTAAGCCAAAACATAATAGCTCTGTTCATTAAAGAAAGGGGTCTATACATCTAAGTGTAGTAAATTGTTTGTTAGGTTTCTTACAGGTGTCCCTGGGGTGCTTCCCTCTGTGAATTCCAGGAAAGGTCAGCACACAGTTTGCAGGTACCTGCTATCACTAGATTAATGCGGTAGACCCCTTCTTGCACTTTCTGTGTCTGAGCTTTAACTCCTAACCCGCATTTATATCCAGTGCCCTCAAAAATATTTTTGCATCATGCTACTGCCCTGTAGTATTATCCCTAATTACTTCCCAAGTACTTTTAGAATCAAGTTCACGCTTTTTCGCATGTCATTGATTGTCCTTAACCTGCCTGAATGGTCTTTCCAATGCTTGTTTTTAAATACCATCATAAGGTATATTGAAGTCTTAACCCCTGTATCTGTGGATATGACCTTATTTAAAAACAGAATTCTGCATGACATAATCAAATTAGGATGAGGTCATTAGAGCAGGCCCTAATCCTTACAATATCCTTATAATAAGAGGAAAACACAATGTGAAGGCAGAGACACACAGGGAGAAAGTGGCCTTGAGAGAGAGGCCAGAGGCAGAGTCTGGGGTGATATGTGTATAAACCAAGATGAGCCAAGGATTGCTAACAAATAACAGAAGCTATTAGAAGCAAGAAAAGACTCTCACCTGCAGGCTTCAGAGGGCGTATGGCTCTCCTGACACCTTGATTTCAGATTTGTAGCCTCCAGAATTGTGAGACAATCAATTTCTGCTTTTAAGCCACCCGGTTCATGGTATTTTCTTACAGCAGCCCCAGAATCTAATACAATTAGATAGAGGTAAATGATGGTAGTGGATGCACTTTATTTCAAATCATGAGAAAAATGGTGATTTTATAGTCTAATGAGCCCCTTGCACATGTGTGTAATTTCATTTTTCATATAAAATACCACAAATGAGTAATAATAATTACCCTGGTCTGTATAGCACTTACTAGCTTACAAAGCACTTTCAATTACAATATTTCCTGAGATGCTGAATATTACATGACATGTCACATAAAGCAAGTATTATCATATCCTTTTGGAATGTGAGCAGAGTGCTGGGGAAATTTTAATATCCAGTCACCAATATGTATATTCAAGTCACTTATTATTTCTGAAAATCATAGTTTGTAAGCAAAAGAGGTGGCAATTATATTCTGATTGTGGACTCAAAGCTTTATGTTCAATTCATTATGCCTCAAAATCTGATGTTTTTAAAGGATAGATTCCATTTTCCTGGTTCTTATCATTAACTAAAAACAGACAAAGGGTGATGCGTTTACATAACAACAGTCAAGAAGGTCTACATGTCTGAAGAAAGTTTTTAATTCAATGAAATGTTTGGCATCATTTTATAAAAAGGAAATTACGTATTCCTTTAGATCTTACGAATAAATCATCTGGTTCTAGAATTCTGATGCTGCTTTTCTAATCTTGCATTTAAATATCCCCTTTATACATTTATCCTACATGTGATACATTTTGCTCTCTAAACATTCATACAGTTTTCTGGCTTTAATAGTTGCCAGAACTAAATGTCATGCCAAAATTCCAGGACTCAGCAATAGCAAATAGCAAGCTTGGCTAGACGCCTTAGGACAAAATCATGATCGTTGCCACTGTGAGTGGTATTTGCACAAGGAGACTTTCTGTTTCTTCCAACTCTAACTTTTGGAGTCTTAATTTTCATGTCAAGGGTATTTGGGAAGGTTGAGCTTCTCAAGAGTATTTGTATAACACTTAAAATTTAAACCAGTGGAAAATTCCATCATTTTCTACTTAATTATTTCCTTCAGATATTTTGATTTATCATCTAGAAAGTTTTATTCATTTACGGAGAATTCTAGATATAAAAGGCTATGTAATGCAAGGGAGGAGAAGTAGGGGTAAGTGGATCTTGCTTATCATTTTCACTTTGTGCTGTCAAACCATCATTTCCATACACCAACACTGCTCACTTAAAATACACAAAATGTGGTGCTGCAGAATAGTTCTGCGGCTTTCTGAAGTTAATGTGGCAAAACTTCAGATGACTTTAAGCTGCTGCAATTCAGGGGCGCCTGTTGGCTCAGTCCATTGAGCTTCTGCTTTCAGCTTGGGTCATGATCTCAGGGTCCTGGGATCAAGCCCTGCCTAGGGCTCCCTGCTCAGTGTGGAGTCTGTTTCTCCCTTTTCCCCTTCCTCCCACTTGTTCTCTCTCTCCCGAATAAATAAATGAGAATCTTTAAAAAAATTGAAATTAGTTTTTAAAAAAGTGTGGCAATTCAAGGATTTTGTGGATGAGGTACCTGTGAATTGAGTAAACAACTAATCATGCTTTAGATCATGAAAGAATGTACATATTACATTCTGATCAGGTGCTCAGCACATATTCCAACTGGTAATTTTCTTGTAGAAATTTTCTCATTTGTTCAAATTCTAATATGAATTGAAACATATAAAAATGGAATGTTGAAACCCACCTATTGATATTTTACTGTTTTTAAGTATATAAAACTCTGATTTCTGTTGAAATGATTTTTCTCTGTGTTGGAACAATTGATGTATTTTTTCCCCAGAACTATAGATTTAATATTCATTGAGAGAGTAGCATAATGGCTGAGAACAAAGGTCCCAGAATCAGATTATCTGTATTCAATTTCTAGGTCACCCCTATCCATCCCTCCACCTCCACATACTAGCTGTGTGATTGTGGATAATAGCTTCACATCTCTGTGCTTTGGCTTCTTATTTGTAAAATAGAGACAAAGGCAGTTGCTATCTAATAGTTATTTGTAATTATTAAAGAAGTTAATATATGTAAAAAATTCAGAAAATTAGCTAATTATTAAGCACTGTAACTATGACCTAACATGAACATATATTCTGGGATCTATCAAAATAACGTTGTTGAGATAAATATCAGGAAGGAAAATTACAACAACAAACAAACAAAACAAATGTTAGAGACAACATCCTGCTTCCCAGTCTCTCACTTTGTATGTAAACATTTGTATTCATCTGTCACTCTGACTTAGGAGATAAACAGATGACCATGTCTTCCAGGAAGGAAGCTGAAATTTCATGCTTTCCTACAACAGTACAGTATTATGTACTATTTTAACACATTTCTAATCAACTGGTTTCAACTGGCTTTTGATTTTTATAAGTTATTGGAAGTTTGGAAACACCTATATTTTTCAGTTTCAGGAACCTGCAAATCTCTCTAAGTGGTTAGGTAAGAGTGATTCAGTATTTACAAAAACCCCATGATAAATTATACATTAAATATCAAAGACATAACCTATATGTGAACTCCTTGAGAGTTTTACTTGTTAAATAACGAGAGTTAGAATATATATATGTGCGTGTATATATATATACATATATATATTTACATGTATATATGTAAATTTACAGTTTTCCTCTATCAGCATTTAAAAGTGTATAATATTTTGGCATTCTTAAATTTTTGGAAAAAACAAATTATCCTAAAGATATCATATATTTATTTATTGACTAAAATACACTAAAATATGTTAATATACTCAGCTATAGATGTTCTGAAGAGTCTATCTATACAGTCAAGGAGTTTTGCCATATTCATAATTTTATGTAATTATTTTCCTTGCACGGATTAAATTTAATACATTCTGCTCCCAGGAATATAATGTGTAACTTTACAGATAATTTTCTGAGATCTTTATAGTTAACAAAATGTTAGACCATGCTGCAGCTAATTACTCTACAATGAAATTCATCATCGAGAAGAAGAAAAATAGTATCTTTATTAGCTGGGTACAGGCATCATAGAGATATATTGTAAATAAATATGGATAATATAAATGCATTCCAATAAGACATATATTTATGGACTAAAAATCTTAAAATGTCTTTCTTCTAATAAGAGTAAACAATGAGGAGCACCTGGGTGGCTCAGTTAAAGTGTCCAGCTCTCGATTTTGGCTCAGGTCATGATCTCAAGGTTGTGGGATCGAGCCCCACCTTGGGCTCTGTGCTCAGTGCGGAATCTACTTGTGCTTCTCTCTCTGCTCTTGCCCTCCCACCACCCCCCACTCCCGGCTCACACTCTCTCTTTGTCTCTCTAGCTCTAAAATAAATAAATAAAATCTTTTTTAAAAAGTGAACAATGAATAATTTCAAGGAACTGACTTATCTGGTTAACTGAATAGTAGGCTGCTCGTGAGATACAATTCTAAGGATATAATGATGATTGTATACACATAAACTGGGTGCTTCTATATAAGATGGAGGCATCTATAGGCTTCTATGTACTACTTATTTTAGACTTTTTTTCGACATTGCAGTTATACTTTTGTATCTCTCTATTTTCATTTATAACATAGTACTTTAAAAATCACAACTATTTGATTTATTAACCAGAGCAGCTACAGACTTTGAAAGCAGCCTGACAAAAACAAAAAAATTGAAATTGAATCTGACACTTTTAAATAGGGATAACAAACCTAGAGGGGAAAAAATTAAATCAGGCTTGAAGTTATGGAGATGAAATGCAAATCTGAAATTGCCTTTTGGTCTCTTAGGAGAACAAATCCAGGTAAGGGTGATGAGGGAAGAAGAAATTTCCTCCTAGAAACCCTCATCAGCTGAATCAACTCTAGTATTCAGGGAGGTGTTAAGTGTTGCAGAAAATTTGCTGTTACATCTCAATTGTCAAGAGGCAAACCACTCTTTTTCTTGTTTAACTTTGCTTCAAAGTTTCAGAATGATATAAATAGAGTGCAAGTGGAAAATCTGACAAAACATAATAGGTAATGAGTTCCATTCGTAGATTTTGGTCACTCATGCTTCTGATCCTCAGCTTGCTAATATTCATTACTTTATGTTATGCTCATATGTCAGTTCATAGTCTCTGTGTCTTTAACTAATGAATGGATCAGCAACTTTACTGTGCAAATACTGGTCCTTTTTTTTTTAATAGACTTAATTCACCTATGGTATTTCATGCTTACAGAATCATTCTGTTAATTTTAACCATTAGTTAACATAACATAACCCATAATTCAAGACAGATATAGTCATTGAAAAGATGCATATATGAGACAGACTTAACAAAAGCGAGAAATTTTATTGGTGTCAAGGTCTTGTAGTTGGTGTGGATAAAAGTTGAAAGGGAAGCAGAGCTACCTAATGGAAAATATTAGATCAGATAAAATTTTGACATTTTCCAGGTATCAGTGGTAACCATTTTTGAGAATGTTTGAGCTGGAGTAGGTGAACTCTAGAGTATATAAACCAAACCAATGTATCACAATATTCCTCATTTATTCTTTATTTTTTATCCCTGATTAATTAATAAAATAAACAATAAAAGTCATTAGCTTATTCACTGAACATATTTTAGTACTTAAAATGTGCTATGAAGTTTCAGGCTTATAGAGATGGATGAACATGTGAGCCATCCCTGTCATAGACAGTAGCGAAATATAGATTGAAAAGTACAAAAGTAATAAGTGCAAAGGTAGACATATGGTTCTGTGGAAGCAGAGAGAATCTTGAAACTTACTCTTTTGATGGGACATTTCTGTTAGATCTCAAAGGATTAGTATATACGCTAGCCAAAAAGAGAAGTGGATTTTAGAGAGAATCCTTGTATGGTTGACACGTACAATAAAAGGGATAGATATCAGATGCTGCTGGAGGTGAAAGACCTCACATTCCCTGTTAAGATTTAAATTTATGCTATGGATCAGGAGAAGTCAATGGTAAGTATGGCTTTATCATTTTTTTCTTTTTATTTAGTAATATGGACGGAAGTATGAAGCATATTCTTAAGTGATATAAGGATAATGGTTGGAAATCTCCAGTGAAAAGATTGATAGAATCTAGATGATTGCTCAGATTGTATGTGATCAGTGATATAAACTAAGACAGTGGCTGAAAAATTTAAGGGGTGGGACAGATTGAAGAGATACCATCCAGGTATAGTTGGTAGGACTTTGATATCATGAGTGAGTAGCAGGAATGAGAATCATTCTGAGGCCATGACATTGTTAAGGTGTCAGTCAGGGTTCAGTCAGGAAAACATAAGAACTAGGAAGATTGGTAGGAGAAGAAAGGGATAAAGAAAGGGGGGGTAATCAGAAGGGGGAAAAGCATGAGATACTATGGACTCCGAAAAACAAACTGAGGGCTTCAGAGGGGAGGGGGATGGGGGAATGGGATAGGCTGATGATGGGTAGTAAGGAGGGCACGTATTGCATGGTGCACTGGGTGTTATACGCAACTAATGAATCATCGAACTTTACTACAAAAACCAGGGATGTACTGGATGGTGAATAACATAATATAATAAAAAATATTATTATAAAATAAAAAAAATAAAAATAAAAATAAAATTTAAAAAAATAAAAAATAAAAAAAGGAAAGCAGAAAACATACTAAATATTTTAAGTCAGAAGAAATTTAAGACTTACCATTGGTTACTAGAGGTTGGTAGGCTATAAAAGTAAAAAGGATATACTGTAATTAATAATTGAAGGAAACAGCTTACACCTCAATGGTTAAAGAGTAGAATAATCAGAACTTATGATTTTGTTGGCAAGCCCTACAGGGCTGGCATTCATTATTTTAGGGCAGACCTCAGCACTATTTGCACTTGGACCTCTGAGGAGGGTCCTCCCTAGTTGTTCCTGGTCCATCTGATGGGACTCCGCAAACCTAATGCAGAGAGTGTTCAAAGAAGGTAGGGGCTGAGTCTACTCTCTGATTCTGTGGAAGTGAAGCCAACAGGCACTCTAAAAGAAGTCTCTTCCCCCTATTTGACATATTACACTATGGCTTCCATTTGGCTTGACCTAAAAAGAAATCAGGGTTGATAAAGACGTATTAGGAATTCAGTCTTCAGAGTCTCAGCCCAGCAACCAAGAGCAGTATATTGAGGATGGTGTGGAGCTGAGAGACAACAGATAAGTAATTAGTTATAGTTAATGATTGATCTTGGCATTTTAGGTAAAGGAAAGTGCTGAAGTATATATGAGAATTTCAGTCTTGATATGGCTGATTTGAGGTGAAGGGATATGGCAGAAATTGTGTTTAGAACCAGGTAGTCAGTGTTCTTTCATTTGTTTTGTTTTGTTTATAAATCTCTTTGGCACCACCATCTACTAGTGTTTGGCTTTGTCAGTAATCATCCTCTCTATGTCTCAGATTTCCCGCTTATAACATGGAGATAATAGTATCTCCCTCTTGCTAAGTTCTACAGGAGGGTTAACTTTGTTATCATTGAATATCTTCCACCATATAGGATTTTAAAACCATGAGAATGGATGAGAGGTCCATGTGGAGCATGCAGAGGTTGAGTGCAAGTCCACATTGTCCACCAACATTCAAACTGTAGATGTTAAAAAAAAGGTATTATTTTAAAAAACAAATTAAAAAAACAAAAAAATAATTAAAGGTAATTACATTAAGGAAAGCAAAGAAGTATTCTTTAAGAGAAGAAAGATGATCATTAAGCTCCAATGATCAAGAATAGTGATGCCATATAGAAATAATAGAGATGATAGTCAAAAACCAGGCCAAGTGACTTGAAAATTAGTAATATATTTATGATATTTTTCTAAAGTTATTTGGGTGAAATTGAGAGGAAAGTCATTGCAATAGGCTGTATAAGAAATCCCGGCAGTGATATATTAATCAGGAAACTCTTTATCCTCTGGATCCAAGGAAGAGAACAGTAGAAGTAAGCAGCTGAAGACACAGGAAAGAAGTCAAGTGGAGAAATGACCCAAAGGAGGTGGAAAGAAGGTGACCAAGAGCTCACTTCAGGAGATTAGCTTTCTGAAGTTGGATGTACGTCTCTTTCATAGACACTGAGTTGTATCTAGCGCAGGAAGGAAAGAAATTGAGCCCCCCTTTTTTTTCCCCAAAAGAAAAAGAGAAGTAGAGAAATAAAATGGCTGCAATAGCATCTATTGTAAATTGGTTTTGTAATTAGGTCACACCCATAAACATGGAAATGAGCAAATGGACATTTCTGAGGAGGACATTGTAATAAGTCAGTGAGAACTGGATTTAAAATGTCAGCCCCACTATTTACCATCTGGCTAAAATTAAACAAGCTGGTTAAGCTCTCTGCAAGAGCAAAAAGAATGATAATTTCCTTATCATAGGAGTATATAAAGTACTTAGTATACTTCTTGACACATAGAAAGTGGTTCATTTTTTTTTTTTTTTTTAAGATTTTATTTATTTATTCGACAGAGATAGAAACAGCCAGTGAGAGAGGGAACACAAGCAGGGGGAGTGGGAGAGGAAGAAGCAGGCTCATAGCAGAGGAGCCTGATGTGGGGCTCGATCCCAGAACGCCGGGATCACGCCCTGAGCCGAAGGCAGACGCCCAACCGCTGTGCCACCCAGGCGCCCCAGAAAGTGGTTCATTTTGAAAATGAAGATGAGGATGATGATAATGATAGTAATGGTGATGATGATGAAAAAAGTGATGACTAAGAAATTGAAATGGTCAACCATGGTACCAATGTGGCTAGGGAAACTGTAGCTCTGGAATTAGAGTGATTAACATAAAGAATTGAGAGCAATCCACGGAATGAATAAATTTTTGATATGTGAATCATCCTCTAACATTTGTTTGCCTGGCTGAATTTGAGTCTAATGCTTCAAGTCTTCTAAAACCACATAGGCTCTTTGTAGTTTCAACCTGGAATTTCTTAATTTATTACAACTCCAGAAATGAAGAATATTCTTTGGCTAAGAATAATTACATTTAACTAAATGGAGCTTTTTAAAAAAGATTTTAATTATTTTTTAGAGTGAGAGAGAGTATGTATGTGCACCTGAGACCATGACCTGGGGGAAACCAAGTGTCGGGCACTAAGCCAAATATGTCACCCAGGTGTCCCTAAATGGAGCTTTATAATATGTTATATATTATTAGAAAAGTTTCAATTACAAAATAAAGAAGTAATAGGAATCACAAAATATAATGCACAAAATTAAATATTATAGATATTTGTGAGTTATTTCAATATGTGACATTTCTTAGCAATACATTCTTACTTTAATGGTTCACAGAGGATTAATCCTTAGCATATCTGCTTTCTCTATCCAATTGGCAATTTTTAGGACATAAAATATCTATATTCTAATTATAGCATCTATTTATATGTTTTAATAAACTTTGGAGAATTTTTTTGTAAACTTTTGTTAAAATAATCCCTAACATCTGAGATTGTATGCATTTTATTATAAACGCTATTATGGGGTTAATATAAAAAAGTGCAATACTCTCAAGTTTCAACTTCTCAGACTCTTGATTATACACATTAACAATTTTTTGTAACAAATTTTATAACATTTTTGGAGAATCACTCAAAATTAAAGAAAAAGATAATATTTCTTATACTACTTTAAAATCATATAGGAGCTGGCATACATTAGATAGCTATAAAATGAGAGCTTGCTTTCCTTTTCTTTCTCTTTCTTTCTTTCTTTCTTTCTTTCTTCCTTCCTTCCTTCCTTCCTTCCTTCCTTCCTTCCTTCCTTCCTTCCTTCCTTCCTTCTTTCTTTCTTTCTTTCTTTCTTTCTTTCTCCCTTTCCTTCCTTCCTTTCTTCCTTTTATGTCTTTGCTTATTTGCCCATTTCAGGTAAGAAACATGGAATTTGGAGCCAAGATACATCTATGATGGAATCAGCTTTTCAAAACATATGTGTAACTTGGGGAAATTGCATCTTAGTCCTATTTGTCTTATCCCTTGTCCTCAGGGTTCATCTGTATCGTAGCAGATTTCAGAATTCCCTTCCCTTTTAGGGCTGCAGTACATTCTATTTTATGATTTACCACATTTTGTTTATCCTTCTTTCCATTGATAAGACACTTGAATTGCTTTTACCTCTTGGCTATTGTCAATAATGTTGTTATGAAAATGGGTATACACGTATTTGCTTGAGTCCCTTATTTCATTTCTTTTGAATATATATCTAGAAGAGATATGTTGGATCATTTGGTAATTTTATGTTTAAAATGTTTATTTATTTTTTTGAGGAATTGTCTTATGTTTTTCCATCATTTATATTCCCACCAGCAATGCACAAGTGTTCCAATTTGTACATATCTTTGCCAATACTTGTTAATTTCTTTATATATATTTCTTTACCAATATACATATTTAATAATGGCCATTCTAATGGGTACAGTGTGGTATCCCTTAGTGGTTTTTATCTGTACTTCCCTAATGATTGGGGATATTGAGTATCTTTTCATGCACTCTGCCCATTTTTCTTTCTTTTTTAGAAAAAAAAAAAAACATTCAAGTCCTTTCCTTATTTTTTAAATTTAATTTTCTTGTTTTCTTTGTTGTTATTGTCAAGTTATAGGAATTTTTTATGTGCTCTGGGTAAAAGTCCCTTATTAATATATTAGATTAGACAAATATTTTATCCCATTCTGTAAGCTGCCTATTTGTTCCGTCAATAGGGCACTTCAAAAAAATTTTTTTTGATTCACAAAAGCCTTTAATTTTGATGAAATCCACCTTGTCTGTTTTCTTTTGTGTTACTTGTCTTTGGTCATATCCAAGAAGTCGTCAAATTCTAATCATATTCTTTTTACCCTATCTTCCTCTGGAAGTTTTATAGTATTAACTCTTATTTTTATATTTCTGATCAATTTTAGTTAATATTTATATGGTAGAAGGTAAAGGGCCAATTTTATTTCTTTGCATATGGAGTTCTAATTTCCCAACACTGTCTGTTAATACAGATTTCCAACAGATGTGTCTTACTTGACTTCTTTCTGTTTCCTTTGTATAGCCTTTTTTGTTTCCCTCTCATTTTCCTTTTCTTGTCCTCTTGCCACTTCATTCAGTTTTTCCTTCAGTAAAATCTGTATTTCATGTCAACTGGACAACAAGCACTATTTTAATCACTGAGTATAAAAAAGACCCAAACAAATAAATTTACTGCTAGTATGGAAGTGTAAGAGGGAGATGGTGACAGAAAACAAGTTATGTGTGTGTGTGTGTGTGCATGTGAATGTGTGTAATATTAAGTTGATGCATGCAATAAAAAAGTGTACAATATAAAAGAATGGTGGGCATTGCTCTAGTTTACCTGAAGTGACAAGAGCCATCTTCTCAGATTAAGTAATATTTGAAGGGAGACCTGAAAGAAGTGAAGAATGAATTCTGAAGATATCCACAGAAGCAACTGTAAGAAAAAAGGTCCTCAAACAAGAATATGGCTGTTTAAGGACCAGTAAGGGGCTCAGTGTGGCTAAAGTGTAGTGAACACAGGGAGAGTGCTAGGGAATAAAGTAAAAGAGCTAGAGAATGCCATGACATGCAGGGATTAGTAGTCATAACATGGATTTGGATTTCTATTGTGAATTACAGGGAAAAGCAATGGAATGCATTGAGCAGAGGGCTGGCATAATATAATTTGTTTTTATTTCTTTTTTTAAAGATTTATTTATGTATTATTTGAGAGAGAAGTGGTGGAGGGGCAGAGGGAGAGAATCTTCAAGCAGACTTCCCTCTGAGCACAGAGCCCAACATGGGCCCATCCCATAATCCACGAGACCATGACTTGAGCTGAAACTGAGAGCCCGATGCTTAACCAACTCAGTCATCCAGGCACCCCTAATTTGTTTTTCAAAGAATCACTGTGATTGCCATGCTGTGAATACACTGAAGGGGGCAAGAGGAGGTATAAATTGACCATTTAAAATGTTGCTATCACACTGCATGCCACATGGGTAGTTGACAGTGAAGGTGACAAGAGATGATCTGACTCAGTAGATATTTTGAAGATAGAGTTAACAAAATTTTCTATTGATTAGATATGGAGTGGGAAATGAAGAGGATAATCAAGAATAACTACAGGATTTTGAGACTGAGAAATTGATGAACCGAGTTACCCTTTATTGAGAATTTTTGAGTATTTTTCAGAAATTAAGTTGAGGGAGGAATATAATAAATATGTCAGTGATGGAGTAAATTATGAGTAGCTCTTACTGTAACTACTTCATTGGTATAATTCAAATTCATAGAATTTGAATCTGGAGGTGAACTTGTGCTTTTAAGGTATAGTTCTTTGCTCTTAGGTAAGGAAAGTATTTATTAGTAAAGCTACTAAGGACCAGAAAGCATAAGTAAGTTGTGTACAGCCACACACCTGGTGGAGAACTTGAAAAACAAACAAACAAACAAAAAACCTCCTGATCAGAGACAGTGTCTTCTCCAGGAGAACACATAGTCAGTCTCTTTTTCTATTTTAAATTACAGTGATTTTCTGATATTGTGATTTCTCTAAGGAGAAATTATTTTACTGATTGCCTTCAATAATGGGAAAGGAAAAATGTAAAACATCTTCATTAGACCAACTAATTACTAAGACATAAAAGTCTTCAAGTTGTTTGCTGTACATTTAACTTCAGTTCAGTCCTAACAACATCACTCTGAGGTGTGAGTTGCTCAGAGAATTACAGAAAGCCAGACACATGGACGCACACTCATTTTCATTATTATCACAGAAGGATATTATCTCTGATATACTGAGCAGAATGACAGTAGTAGCTGCCTTAAGCTTATGTTAAAGAGATTTTTTTCAATTGCTGAAGAGATATAAAAATAAAACAAAACAGAGAAAAAAGATTTATAGAGCTGCATTATATGAGGAAGATGTAATGAATAAGGCATATAATTGATTTCACATTCATATTGGATATTTCTCAGATCAAGAATGGTACTTGTTATGATCTGGACATAAATTAATAATCAAATCATGACAATTACTTTCTTTGTTTTACCTTTTGTCTCAGTGTCCATCTACTAAAATGCCCTCATTAAAGCTGTCACAAAGGATAGGGAAAATGTTGTGCATCTGGATTTTGAAGACTCATGTCCTTAGATGAGTCTTCCCTCTTGTTAAAACTATGTTAGAAAGCCAGTAACTTTGAGACCATTCCATCATTACAGTGCCCTGGATTTCTGTTGTCATTTGTTCCCAAGGAATTAAGGAAAACTGTTTCCAAAAACCATTCAAAGAAAGAAAATACTTAAAGTTAGTGTATGTATATTTATGTAAGTCCGTCTTTTATTACTTCCTATAACAATCACTGATATTGTAGGAAGATTCATTAGATAAAATCAATATTAACCGAAAGGACCCTATGTCTAAGCAGGAGCAGGAAAGAATCCTACAGGTTATAGTTTACTTGTTCATTCCTTCAACAAAGTTACTGAATAGACACTCAGCACCCAACAGGCATCTCAGCACAGAAGTAACAGTGTTGAGCAAGCTGTCTCTGGATTCAAAGAACAACTAACTGGTCAAGTTAAAGAGACAACCACATGCCAATGAATCTCTATCAAATGGGTTCAATGGTATGTATATTAAAGGAAAGCAGAGGGCCTGGGAAAATGTAGATAAGGAAAAGGCTACTCATGGTTGAAGATGGTCCAAAGTCATCAAAGCTGCGTGCAGTCTTTTCTTTTTGCTTCCATTGTTACTGTTTCCACTTTTTGATCTTCTTCCATTATGTCCTGGATTAGGATAAACATAGAAAATAAAAGATAGATGTGAATATCAGTTTATTAAAATTTATTAATAAAATTAAATTTTCATTAAAATTATTCTTTTTAAATAAAATAGCCCATTATTCTACCAAATCTGTTGTACTTGATATACAAAATAGTTGTTCAGAAACTAAACTTCTGACAAAAATTTTAAGAGTGTTTTTGTATCTATGAATGTTAGATACTGTACCTATGAATGTTAAGGTTATTTTGAATTCTAAAAGGAAGTTAATAATAATGGCAATAACAAGAATAGTAGTAATAACAGCTAACACATAGACTGTGTTCTATGCCAGGCACTATTCTTAGCACTTGACATATAGTAATTGTTTTAATTCCCCCAAATAATGAGGTTAATAGCATAGATAGTATTAATATCATCATTTTACAGATGAAGAAACTGAGAACTCACAGCATTTAAATAACTTGTCCACGTTCACAGTACTAGTAAGAGGAAGAACCAGGATTGACTTGAGGCTCTGTGGCTCCACAGCCTGTGTCTTCAACACTCCGCTATTGCTTTATACCAGGGAAAGTTATGCATTTGCATTCTCTCATCATTACAAGTGAGTGTTTTTTTTCCCCCGGGCGGGGGGGCATTCACTGTTAATCCCTAAAATGAGAACATTTTTGTTTGAAAAAGATCTTTCACTTTCACCAATTTATCCCTGTCCTTCTTAGATGTAAAGAATTTTCTTCTCTTTACTTATTGTTTCTTTTTTCTTTTTTGGGGGTGTAAAGAATTTTCAAAGACAGACTTGTAAAAGCAGATAACAGATGTGAATTAATTTTGCCCTCACAAATCGACAAGCCTAATGGCAACATACGCTGTCATGTTCAGGGACCCTTTTATAAGTTGTGGCTGAGAATTAGGGAAAAGAGTAGACTTTCTGAAGCGGGGTAAACATGGATTCAGATTATGAGTCTGAAAATTACTATGTGGCCTTAGGGAAATTCACCTCTCTGAGGCTCAATTTCCTCAGCTCCGGGATTAGGCAGGAATAGGTTATCTGGAGGACCAACTCCGAATGACACTAACGGTGCATTAACCACAGCGGGATCGGGGTGACTGGTAGTACTGTCAAAAGAAGCCTGTACGATTACTATTTTGGTGTTTTTTGTTTGAATCATATGAAGTTCCCATTCCCATTGATTAAAACTACATTAATTATGCATTACTGTGTAACAAAACACATGGAGTAGCATGAAGCAAGGACTATTTGATAGATTCTATGATTCTGGAGATTGAGCAATTCTCCTATCATGAATTGGGATTGCCTGCATATTTGCATTCAGTTGGGGAATCAGCTGGGACACACTGTTTCTCCTCCTTGAGCTCTCTTGCTCTATATAGTGTCTCATCCCCCAAGGCCTCCCAATGTGCACCTCCCACAGCAAGATATTCTGTGATTTCTCATAATTTGGCAGCTTCATACCAAGAGGAATTCTTTTAAAGAAACAGGCCCCAATATGAAAACACTTATCAAGTATCTGTGCATTTGCTAGCTGATATCCATTGACTAAGGCAAATCTTAGAGCCCAGCCCACAGAAAATGTGGAAAGGTATAACCCAAGGTGTTTATTTGGGGGCCACCAACGAAACAGCCGGGTACATTTTGAATATTGATTGTATATGGTTTGAGCCATGTAGGCTGGAGAAATTCTTTAAAACTCCTACATTTAACTTAGGAGATTTACACTTTTCTGGAATTTAAAATGCACCAGGAGAGGTCCCCTCCTTCATCTCTCATAACTGGCCTCATGTTCACTGATACATGAGTAGAGAAGATGAGGTTCAGTATAAGTGAAGGAGGCCAAGAAGGGACTATGGATAAGCTCACATGCTTTATATAAAAGCATTAGCAAATACTCACTTGAATAATAGGTGTGTCAGTGTTCTGCTCATGTCCTCATGGTTAATTTTTTCACGTCCGTGTATATCAGTAACTGGCATCTGGTGACTTTTCTCTCCAATCGCCAACACCTGCATCTTTTCTTCAGAGATGCCCTCAGGCTGCCCCAGCCTTCTTGGTCTTCAGTCTAGAAGAACAGGACTCCCTTCTCTGCCTGTGCACTCTTGCTTTTAACCAGAGAATGGGGGGCACAGGGGAATAAGTATTCCTGATTGAAGAATGTTGAGATATGACTAACATTTTCTCCAAATCTCCTCTACCAAAATGTGCCAAACTTACCCTTGCTGACCTTGCTAGTCTTCCTTGGTTTCTTTGCTTACTAATTCCACTTTTCATCCCCCTGAGCAATTTTAAGACTATAGGGAATCTTCCTAATGAATAAACCTTTACATGAATCCTTGTCTCAGGTTTGAAGAATAAAATCTAAGACAACTAGTAATGGTAGCACATAATTTAGCTAGTTCCTAATTCTTTATTTGTTAGGCTCTAAATATTCCATTTATAATAAGTGAGAAAAAACAAAAAAACAAAAAACTAAGTGCTTTGCAATTTGTTTAATGATTCCAGACTTCTCAAAATTTTGCTAGAGGGCGCCGGCGTGGCTCAGTATGTAAAGCAGCTGACTGTTGGTTGAGGCTCAGGTCTTGTTCTCAGGTTCCTGGGAGGAATCTCCATGTCAGGCTCCCTGCTCAGCAGGGAGTCAGCTTGAGGATTTCTCTCCCTCTTGCTCTGTCCCTCTTCCCACCTTGTGTGTAGGCGTGTATGTGTCCCCTCTCATAAGCAAAGGAACAAACGAACGCACAAAAAGATTTGCTGGTTTGTTTTCCTTTCATTTTAGGAATACTTTTTTTTTTTTTCCTTAAGATTTTATTTATTTATTCGACAGAGATAGAGACAGCCAGCGAGAGAGGGGACACAAGCAGCGGGAGTAGGAGAGGAAGAAGCAGGATCATAGTGGAGTAGCCTGATGTGGGGCTCCATCCCATAACGCCGGGATCACGCCCTGAGCTGAAGGCAGACGCTTAACTGCTGTGCCACCCAGGCGCCCCCATTTTAGGAATATTTCTTAGTTTTTGGTATATACTCTCTCTCTCTCTCTCTCTCTCTACACACACACACACACACACACACACACACACACACACACAGGGTTTGATTGTTTCAGGACTAGAATTCAGTGATTCTGGTACACCATATTCTTGATGTCACAACTTTTAAGAGGTTATTTAATCTCTCAGCCTCAGTTTCACCAGCTATGCTAAAATGAAGGAATAACATTTTGGTTACTAAATCATTTTTAGAACTACCAAAAATTCCTGAAAGAGTCTTCAAATTTAATGTGTGTTCGGTAATGTTGGCTTTTGCTACCACTATTTTTAATATTATTATTTTTTTCATTAATATACTTGTTTAAATTACCTTTCCTTTGTTTAGAATATATGTGAATGCTTCTTTGCAATGACCTACAACTCACACTGCCATACATTGTTTTACATAGCTATTAGTTTCTCTAAATTTAAATCATTACTCTTGCCTTTTGGAGCAGAAATCCTCTGTGTCTTATTTGTCCTTTCTCTTTTGAATGACTGTCAACTCCCTCTTGAATGGCATAATCAATGCAGACTCTGTCCATAAGCAGAGTCATTCAATTGTAAGAACACTTGATTTATTGTCAGAAGATCCAGGTTGAAAATTTAGCTCTGCCGCTTACTTTTTCTCTGCTATGCCTCCATTTTCTCATCTGTAAAGAATGAAAATATTTACTCTCTCTGCCCTCTAGTTATTTTGTGTGACTCAAGTCTATGTGCGAATGCTTTGGGAAATTACAATGCTGGGGAAGGTATTACTATTATTGCCTGCACACCCCCACTATTTATACATATTTTCCACTCATTATATTGCCACCTGGTGTGTGAGAAAAGTGAGATATATTTCTTTAGAATGAGAGAGACAGAGAGACAGAGGAAGACTCTATTTGCACTAATTATTGAAGAAAGTTTTGTTCTAACACCTGCTATAGGTATTTTAGGTGGATTTTTTTTTCTTAATTACAACTTAAAAGAAGTTACTTCATTTATCTTCACTTAGCTATCAGAGGAATGGAAAATGGGAAACACTGTTGTATTAGACAAGGTTTCCCAAAGAAACAAACAATTGGAGATGTATATATATCTTTGGAGATGTATCTCTAAAGAGATTTATTATAAAGGATTGGCTCATGTAATAATGGAGGCTAAGAAGTCCCAAAGTTTGCAGTAGGTAAGCTGGAGACCCAAGGGAAGAAGTTCTAGTCTAAGACCAAAGACCAAGAGCCAGGAAAACTGATGGTATAAGTTCCAGTCTGAAAGTCCGCAGGCTTATGACCCAAGAAGAGCTGATTTTTCAAGCTGACTCTGACGGCAGGGAGAAAAATCTTTCCAGACTTCTGGTTTCTACTTGTAAGGAGCTTGGAATCGCCACTCCATCTTAAAAACCAGTAAACAAATGAACAGACAGAAAATCAGCTCTTCTTGGATCTGTAAGAAAGGGGAGTACACAAGGTAAGTCACTGCTCCCAAAATTATAGAGACAGACAAGTGAATACAGGGAGTCACAGTTTCCTTCAGCAGAGACTCACGCATGGAAAATGCCATGGGAACCAGTGCCAGACTAGTAAAAAATTTACACATTGCTGGAGGCTCAGTGAAAATAAGTGTGAGAGTTAAAAACTCCAAGTGAACCCGCTCATAAAGGAGCCCACACAGTATTGTGAAATTTACAATGTTACAGTATTGGAAAAAAATTCTCTCATGCTTCCAGCAGGGGGAGTGAAAAAGAAACAGTTTTGAAATGTGCCAGAGCACTCTGTACTTCTTAACAAGGCCTGTCCTCAACGACACAAATTAACAAGGGTCTTCATGTATAAAAGAGCCACAGCTAATATCCTCAATGGGGCAAACCTGAGAGCTTTTCCTTTACTCTCAGGAATAAGACAGAGATGTCCACTCTCACCTTTGTTATTTAACATAGTACTGGAAGTCCTAGCCTCAAGAATCAGACCAGGAAAAAGAAATAAAAGGCATCCAATTCAGCAAGGAAAAATCGAAATTCACTATTTGCAAGCAATATGATACCCTATGTAGAAAACCTGAAAGACCACCAAAAAATTGCTAGAACTGATACACGATTTCAGTAATGTCCCAGGACACAAAATCAACATACAGCAATCTGGGGCATTTCTATACACCAATAGAAGCAGGAGGAAGAGAGATCAAGGAATTGATCCCGTTTATAATTGCACCCAAAACCATAAGATACATAGGAATAAACCTAACCAAAGAAGTAAAAGATCTGTACTCTGAAAACTATAGAACACATATTATAGAATACAATTTCAGACTTCAAGTTATATTACAAAGGTATAGTGATCAAGATGATATGGTATTGGCACAAAAACAGACACATAGATCAATGGAACAGGATAGAAAACTCAGAAATGGTCAACTCATCTTTGACAAAGCAGCTAAGAATATCCAATGGAAAAAAAGGCAGTCTCTTCAACAAATGGTGTTGGATAAACTTGACAGCAACATGCAAGAGAATGAACCTAGTCCACTTTCTTACACCATACACAAAACTAAATTCAAAATGGGTGAAAGACCTCAATGTGAGACAGGAAACCATAAAAATCCTAGAGGAGAACACAGGCAGCAACATCTCTGACATTGGCCTTAGCAATTATTCTTTCTTTCTTTTTTTCTTTTTTCTTTCTCTTTCTTTTTCTTTTTCTTTCTTTCTTTCTTTCTTTCTTTCTTTCTTTCTTTCTTTCTTCCTTCCTTTCTTTTCTTTCTTTCTTTCTTTCTTTCTTTCTTTCTTTCTTTCCTTTTTCTTTCTTTCTAGATGTTTATTTGTTTATTTGACAGAAAGAGAAAGAGAGATAGCACAAGTAGGCAGAGCAGCAGGCAGAGGGAGAGGGAGAGGGAGAAGCAGACTCCCCACTGAGCAGAGAGCTCAATGCAGAGCTCAATCTCAGGACCCTGTGATCATGACCTTAGCCAAAGGCAGACGCTTAACCACCTGAGCCACCCAGGCACGCCTGGCCTTAGCAACTTCTTACTAGATATGTCTGTGGAGACAAGGGAAGCAATAACAAAAATAAACTATCGGGACTTCATCAGGATAAAAATCTTCTGCTCAGTGAAGGAAACAACAAAACTGAAAGGCAACCTATGGAATGGGAGAAGATAATTGCAAATGACATATCTGATAAAGGATTAGTATCCAAAATCTATAAAGAACTTATCAAACTCAAAACCCAACAAACAATTAATCCAGTTAAGAAATGGGCAGAAGGCATGAATAGACATTTTTCCAAAGAAGTCCTATAGATGGCTAGCAGACCCATGAAAAGATACTCAGCATCACTCATCATCAGACAAATACAAATAAAAACTACAATTAGATCACCTCATACCTGTCAGAATGGCTCAAATTAACAACACAGGAAATAATAGGTGTTGGTGAGGGTGTGGAGAAAGGGGAACCCTCTTACACAGTTGGTGGGAAGGCAAACTGGTGCAGCCACTCTGGAAAACAGTATGGAGATCTCTCAATAAGTAAAAAATAGAACTACCCTATGATCCAGCAATTGTACTACTAGGTATTTACCCAAAGATTACAAAAATACCGATTCAAAGGGACACATGCACCCTGATGTTTATAGCAGCATTATCAACAATACCTAAATTATGGAAAGAGCCCAAATGTCCATTGACTATGGAATGGGTAAAGAAGAAGTGGTATGTATATATGTATATATATATGTGTGTGTGTGTATATATATATATATAGTGGAATATTACTCAGCCATAGAAAAGAATAAAATCTTCCCATTTGTAATGACGTGACTGGAGTTAGCATGTATTATGCTAAGCAGAACAAGTCAGTCAGAGAAAGCAAAATACCATATGATTTCACTCATATGTGGAATTTAAGAAACAACGCAGATGAATATAGGGGAAGGGGGGGGAAAGGACGGCAAACCATGAGACTCTTAACTGTAGAGAAGGAATTGAGGGTTGGTGGATGGGAAGTGGGTGGGGGATGGGCTATTAAGGTGGGTGATGGATATTAAGGAAGACACTGGTTGTGATGAGCACTGGGTGTTTTATGTAATTAATGAATCACTAAATTCTATTCCTGAAACCAATATTACGCTGTAGGTTAACTAACTAGAGTTTAAACAAAAACTTGAAACAAACAAACAAAAACAAAGTAACAAGGGCCTAATTTGCTGGGGAAACTAGCTGACCTGGGGAAGAAAATACCCAATTCTTGCTGGCTCTAGTCATTCTGTTCCACCTAAGGGAAGAAAAAAGAAAAAAAAGAAAGAAAGAAAGAAAGAAAGAAAGAAAGAAAGAAAGAAAGAAAGAAAGAAACCTAAGAAATATTTGTGAAGTTTGCAGTGCAGAGGCAAATTTTAACAAAAAACTGAGACTTAATCAAATGACTATGGAAAACTTTCCTCACACTTCAACACCCCATTACTAAAGACCTATTCATAAGCAGAACATTTTACCAGGTACATCATGCCCTGCAATCAAGAAAAAATAACAGGGAATATCAAAAGGCAAAAACTAAAACTAAAAATAAATTGAAGACTCAGAGGAAAAGTGAGAACTATAAAAGAGGGACGTTGGAATTATCAGACCAAAAATTTAAAACAACTATGATTAATATCCTAAAGGCTCTAGTGGATAAAATGAAGAATATGCAACAACAGGTTGTTGGATTCTGCAGACAGATGGAGATCCAAAGAAATAACTGAGAAGAAATGCTAGAGATTAAAAACACTGAAACATAAATGAGGAATGCCCTATCATTGATAGGCTTATTTGCTAAATGTATATGGATAATGACCTCAAGATACACCTAAAATTGCCTGGTTCTCCTTTCTTTCCCAGCAGTCTGTTACTGCAATGCGGTGCTAACAGTGCCTTGGTCATAGCGGATGTGCTTCATGTATTTTGTCTTTGACCTGTTAATATGACCACTGCATTTCTACCAGTGCTGCCCTCTGTAGGAAAGTTGTGTTGATATTGACAAAATTCTGAAACTGATATAAATGCATTTTAATACTTTTAAGCAAATACAATTTTAGAATAAAACAAGCTCATATTAAATTATTTGATGCTTCTCCAAGTCCAATATTACCTACTTATCCTATGAGGTCTTTCTTTAATTTTGAAGTGTGCTTATTTATTAAAAGAAGAAATGGTGAGAAACCAAAAATTCAAAAAGTGAAATATCAAAATAAGTTTATCATAAAAGGAATTACTTGGAATGATTCTTATTATGGTAGCAGAGAAAATACAATACTTCTGTTGGTTTTTAATATAAATTGATATTTTCTGAGGACCCTGCAAACACTTTGAAAATTAACTTGCCAGCACCTCTTAGGCTAAAAGTTCTTTCATTTAAAAAAAAAATAAATAAGACGGCAATTTTTAGCTAGCAGATTTAGGGTTTTTCTCAACCAAAAACTTTTCAAACCCCCGTTTTAATCTCTGAATTTAAATAACCACATGGAGCAAGGTAGGCCACATCTATCTTCTAAATTTATAGAAAGCACAAACTATATTTAAATATCTTCCAACACCTTTAACTCAGTATTTTACCCTAGTTCCTTTAAGTTAGAGGTGAAGAATTTGTGCAGAATTTACTGAAAGACTCAAAGGTGCAAATTCACAGCTATATTGTAACCCTATGGGAGAGTAAGAAAAGTAACTTTGAGAAAACGATTTAATCCAGGAAGATGTTACGAAACTAAACATATATTTCCATTTTCTTTAAAGTATGCACTTCTTAGAAGCAAAGCTATTATTAAGGTAAAATAATTAGCTCAATCAATGAAAAACAAATCCTTGGTTGATTCACATCTTATGCTGCTAAAGGAATTCTTTTGTCCTTAAGTACAAGAAAAATGCAAAGAGGTAACTGAAAATGATTTTGAAAATAGCATTCTTAATTATGTAGCAGATAAATTCCCAAAACTCAGTGATTTAGATAGTTGTTCTATCTTAACATAGTCCAGCGATGTGGGCAGTTAGGATTAGCTTCATGGAGTCATTCAGGAATGTATGTTATGCTCCATCCATACTGCAACTTTTCTATGTTCAATGGAAAACTTTGAGATTGGACCTTCATTGTGTAGGTGGCTGACCAAAGAGCAGGAGAGAAAGAGACACACAGAGAAAGATTATAGGACTTGAGCTTAAACAAGTGACTTATGTTGTTGTCTTCTTTCCCCCTCCTTTTCCTCCTCTTCTCCTCCTTCTTACTCACAGTAGGACTGAAATGTATCTATAGGCGATTAATCCATTCTTACATATCTTTTTTTTTAATTCTTACATATTTTAAACACACTATCTATACTATCTTGGTCACACATTTCTTCCTACATAGTTCATTAGATATGCAAAAGGATTTTTTCACTGATTTTCCAATGTTCCTAGTCTAAAAATAGAGCCTAATTTTAATTTCAAATGCAATGCTGGCTCATTGTAAAAACAAAAACAAAAAAACTAGTCAACAAAAAAAAATATTACAAAAGCATGATAAAAGTATAAAAAAGTCTAATCCCATCATTTAGAGACTATTACTGTCTACTATTTTGGCAAAGACTCATCTTTATTGTCATCCATATATTTCTTGTTGTTAAAATGAGATCTTTCATTATAGAGTGTTTTGTACAGATTTTCTTTTTCCTTAGAAATACAGAGTTGACGTATTTCTATGTTAAAGAATATTATTTTATATTTTTGTACTGGTTGCATAGTGTTTCATTTCTCTCATCTTTCCATAAATGTTTGATTATGTTAACATTATTTCTTTTTTTTTTTAAGATTTTATTTATTTATTTGACAGAGATAGAGACAGCCAGCGAGAGAGGGAACACAAGCAGGGGGAGTGGGAGAGGAAGAAGCAGGCTCATAGCAGAGGAGCCTGATGTGGGGCTCGATCCCATAACGCCGGGATCACGCCCTGAGCCGAAGGCAGATGCTTAACTGCTGTGCCACCCAGGCGCCCCTGATTATGTTAACATTGTTTCTGCCCAAAAGGAGTTTGGCAATTTAGTAGCTGCTCAATGATGCATATTACACTGAAATAAAGTCATCTCTTTACAAATATTTGTGAATTTTTGTATTCTCAGGGCTGAGAATAAAAGGACTTGTATATGATTTTTACTCTAAGAAGACCAGCTGCAGATACTTACTTAAATGAGCTATTGCATTGCACTTAATTTAAAATTAAAACACTCTTTTAATAAGTTATTCTGGGAAGACCATATTGATAGTGGTAGATTTTGTTAATCTATTAGAATTTCACTCATTAAAAAAAATCAGCAGGTAGAATAGCAGAATCAAAAGGACAATAAGTAGGACAACTCCTATGCTAAAACTAGGTGACACATTTTCATTATCATGAGCCCCCAAATATAAATGTTTTGGGATAAACAACAATAGTTGCAAGGCACAATTGTTAATATGGAGGAAAATCATGATAGCTCTGAGAGGCAGAGCACTGAAAATCATCATCGTGTATATATTGGAAGACTCAGGGGGCAATCCTAGCACAGCATCTGAAACTGGTGGCTGTGGAGGTTGGTGGCATTTGAGGCTTCTAATTCCCAGTGAGTGCAGTGACATAAAGGAAGGTCTCTAGTGCTTGGGTAGTGCAGGTATTTGTGAGTATGAACATTGGAGACTAACAAACCACAGTGCTCTCCCAAGGCAAGTGAGAAGTGGAATATCCCCAAAGAGCTGAATAAGATAGTGAGCAAAGAATTAGAAGAGTTCAGATGTAAGGGTGAAGACCTCCAGAAGTTGAATCATACTGTTTTAATTGGCATGAAAGGAGAAGGGGAGCCTTAGGGTAGTGACACTAGAAAAGTGATATCAGTCCATTCCTTTCTCTTTGAAGTCCATGAAAATTAATCTCACTTCATACTGAATCAGTGAAAAAAATTGTGGCTTTGTCTTTTAAAAGCTACCAAAAGTGAGAAGGAGAAAAGGAGAAGGAGAAGGAGAAGGAGAAGGAAGGAGAAGGAGAAGGAGAAGGAGAAGGAGAAGGAGAAGGAGAAGGAGAAGGAGAAGGAGAAGGAAGGAAGGAAGGAAGGAAAGAAAGAAAGAAAGAGAGAGAAAGAAAGAAAGAAAGAAAGAAGAAAGAAAGAGAAAAGAAAAGAGATCCGTCTCCTACAAATGAGGAAAGTGTGTTGGAAATTTATGTTAACAAAGCAAATGAAAAATCCAGCTTAATATTTTGAAATGAGCTAAGAGAAATAATGGTAATGACAGTAGAATAAGCCAACAACAGAAATCAAAATTATAAAAGATCAGAAAGAAGTGATTGAAGAAAAGAAAACTATGAAAAAGAAGTGAATGAACTTTGTTAAGAATTACAATGGGGGCACATGGGTGGCTTAGTCAGTAGAGCGTCCATCTCTTGACCTCAAGTCTTGATCTCCAGGTTGTAAGTTCAAGCCCCGTATTGGGTGTGCAGCCTACTTTTTAAAGATTTATTTATTTATTTATTTATTTGACAGAGATAGAGACAGCCAGAGAGAGAGGGAACACAAGCAGGNAATATGAAAAAGAAGTGAATGAACTTTGTTAAGAATTACAATGGGGGCACATGGGTGGCTTAGTCAGTAGAGCATCCATCTCTTGACCTCAAGTCTTGATCTCCAGGTTGTAAGTTCAAGCCCCGTATTGGGTGTGCAGCCTACTTTTTAAAGATTTATTTATTTATTTATTTATTTGACAGAGATAGAGACAGCCAGAGAGAGAGGGAACACAAGCAGGCGGAGTGGGAGAGGAAGAAGCAGGCTCACAGCAGAGGAGCCTGATGTGGGGCTCGATCCCATAACGCCGGGATCACGCCCTGAGCCGAAGGCAGACGCTTAACCGCTGTGCCATCCAGGCGCCCCTGGGTGTGCAGCCTACTTAAAAAAAAAAAAAAGAATGAAGATAAAAACAAAATACATGTAATAGACCCTTCTGGAGAAGAAAACCAAATAAATGGAACAGGACAAATACTAAAAGTATAATCCAAGAATATTTCCTGAAATCAACAAAAAAAATGATATGAAACTACATAATGACAGAACACTGAGCTCCTTGGGAAGTTAAGCAAGTATTTCCAACACAAAGACATATTCTGGTAAAATAATTAGACTTGAAGTAAAAGTAAAAGTCCCTGGAATCATCTAGAATAGAGTATGGAAGTTTTGGGGTCCCAATTCCAACTAAGAGACAGACTAAGAAAGAAAAGGAACGTTTATGTTTCAATTAGAGAAATAACGTGAACACGACGGGACATGTAATATTAAAATGAGTAATTCCTATTTTTTTTGTTTTGTTTTGTTTTTGCGGGGGGGGATAAGTTTTTGATGCTAGCTGTGCTGGGAAAGGGGGATTCTTGTAATTTAGAGACACACTGAAATATTCACACATAAATTAATATGCTGTTGCCATTTGCCTCAAACTTACCCAGAAGTAAATGGTGTGTAGCTACAATAACGTTGGTCATGGATTGAGTATTACTAAAGCTGAACGGTGGGTCCATGGGAATTCATTACAGTCTTTTTTCTTTTTGCAAATAGTTTGAAATATTCCATACATAAAGTGTTTTTCAAAAATGGATTGTTTTTCTTTACTACTTTAAAATGGTTTTCCCATATGCTATATTTGGATTTAGACTTTCTAATGTATTAAATTTAATTTCTCCACATCATGGATTACTTTTGCCCATTGAGTCATGTTCTTAGTCATAATTCTCCATTTCAGTTCTGTTCCCAAAAGTTTTAGCCACTACTACCTAAATTAATCTCTTTAAACAAAATTATCTTCTCTAAATTCAAATTATTCAAAATTGATGAAAATATTCTTAAATTAGGTCTGTATATATAATCCCATTTCTTTTAGTTAGGAAAATGTATGTTATTTTTAATTGATTACCTACATTAAGCACTAGAAACCCAGAAACAATTTCTTTATCTAGGTTTCCAAACCGTGATTATAGTTTTTTGTAATAGTCCACCAGTTTTGTTCAACCTACAGGCACGTTTTTTGGGTCCCCAGTAATCTGATCTACAAAATCTAATCAGTGAGATTTCAAAATGCAAATCCAACCATGTCACCTTCCTGCTGGAAACTCTTCTAGGGCTTCCTAATTTGCTGCTATGAAGACAGAGGTTTTGAATCTATGTTCGCTACCCCCTCAGACCTCTTTAGCCTCCTCTTCCCCATCCTCCAGCATCAGATTTAATTTTGGTTGATCTACTTCCTTCATAACTCCAGGCCCTATGCCCAGACTGCTTTCTGTAGATCTTCATTTACTTAATTCTTACAAGTTTATCAGAACCTTGCGCCAATATCACTTCCTAGGAAAATTATTTCTGAAACTTGCTGGGTAGGTTCCTTGATGTATACACTCATAACACCCCGTGATTTGGGTTTAGAGCAATTATCACAGATTCTTGTTATATATATATTTTTCTATTTACTATTTACAAATGTCTGTCACTTGCCTTAGGTGGTAAACTCCATGAAGACAGCATCCATGGGGGTTTTATACTTAATAGTTTCCCACTTTCTAGTACAATATACATATTAGGTACTTGCAGATTTATTGATTGGAGAATTTGTGAGTATTCCAGTCATTTGTGGTAGTACTTCCATCAAACAAGGAACATTTCTTAAGAAAAATCACTGATACTCCACCTCTATATTCTATTTTTAACATTACTGCATTCAGGTCTTCTTTCCCCTTCCCTACCTAGCTTCCCTACATTTCTTTCAGGAAGAAGTGGGAAGTTTAATAGAACTTACTCAAATGAGTGAGTTCACAAGAAAACTTCTGTGGTCTCATATGTCAGTGACACTTAAAATTCTGTCATTTAAACTGAATGGATCCCAGGACTCTCTAGAAACAAAATCTCAAAGACATTTTAAGATTGTAATCTGTAGAGTCCACAACTGATTTTTTTTAAGGGAATAATGTAAAATCACAGTGGAAGCAAAAAAGAAAAGCGTAACAATGATAACAGGATAGGAAAAAAAAAGCAAGTGTTCAGAAGTATGTACTGCTAAGGCAGCCTTTCCTGCCACTGGTAAAAATCTTAAATGGCTTAGTGTCTAAGCTCAGAGAGCAGAGATTTATGCAATGCTATTGATATAAAAGATCTCAGCAGTTTGTTTCCCAGAGTCCATAGTCTCTCGAGGGTTTCAAAGGGGAGGAGGTGGGGGATTGGGATAGGCTGGTGATGGGTATTAAGGAGGGCACGTATTGCATGGTGCACTGGGTGTTATACGCAAACAATGAATCATGGAACTTTACATAAAAAACTAGAGATGTACTGTATGGTGACTAACATAACATAATAAAAAATTAAAACAAAAAAACCCCAAAAAACCCAAAAAATGTAAAAAAAAAAAAGATCTCAGCATACTTAATTTGCCTTAGGTAAAAGTGCATGTAATAAATCTAGTGATCATGGTGTTGTAATAAGCAATTGTTATTAAGCATTTCAGTTCTCCTATGTAAAGATGAAAACTGAATCAAAATGTTCAGATAAGTATAAATGTTCCTGTGTTTCTTTATCAAGCCAAGCCATTTTAAATGTGCACTTGATATTTTTAAATGTGCACCAAATTGTTAACATGCTAAAAATACAATTTTGTACATTTATAGTAATTCATTTCTTTTACACGTAGTTTACTTTAATAGTTTAAATTGACCAAGATATAGTTGATTATAAAGAGAAATATATACATATATAAGCAAAATTTGATTTGAAATGTAACACTAAAGTAATTTATTTAAAAAAATATTCTTTGGGGTACCTGGGTGGCTCAGTTGGTTAAGTGTCTGCCTATGGTTCAGGTCATGATCCCAGGGTCCTGGGATGGAGCCTCACATCCAGCTCTCTACTCAGCGGGGAGCCTACTTCTCCCTCTCCCTCTGCCTGCTGCTCTGCCTACTTGTGCTCTCTCTCTGTCAAATGAATAATAAAATCTTAAAAAAAAGATAAAAATAAAAAAGTGTTCATTGCTTAATACTCAAATTATCAAACTGTTGGATATAAGCAGCAGAACGTAAGAAATATGTTCTTTACTTCTTTTGGGTATAAAAAATACTGACCATTCTGATTTCCTTCAATACATATTTTTCTTTTTTTTTTTTTATAAAGATTTTATTTTTTCGACAGAGATAGAGACAGCCAGCGAGAGAGGGAACACAAGCAGGGGGAGTGGGAGAGGAAGAAGCAGGCTCACAGCAGAGAAGCCTGATGTGGGGCTCGATCCCACAACGCTGGGATCACGCCCTGAGCCGAAGGCAGACGCTCAACCGCTGAGCCACCCAGGCGCCCCTCAATACATATTTTTCTTCTTCAATTAAAAAGTTAATAAATCTGGAATTAGATATTTTGCCAACAGGTTACCATATTTGTTATTTAAATGACTTGTATAATATTTAATAACAGAGAGGATTACTTTTAGAATGGGTAAAATGGATGAGGCTAAGCAAACTCTGAAAAGGATCAGGAGCTAAATTAACTCAAAATAGTCTGTGTAATTTACAGTGACACTTACACAAAACCTTTCTGCTTTTACAATTTAAAGAATCGACCCCTAAGGTAAGACTGGAGGAACAGTCAGTATTATTATTGCTCCTCAAGGAACTACTTCCTTGACTTTGAATAGAACAAACTTTATTGAAAAATTTTGATGCACTTCACAGAATAAACTTCAAATTAATGTTCTCTCCTTGGCTTGAGAATCTCTTGTAGAAATTTTATTTTATTTTATTTTATTTTTTAGATTTTTATTTATTTATTTGACAGAGATAGAGACAGCCAGCGAGAGAGGGAACACAAGCAGGGGGAGTGGGAGAGGAAGAAGCAGGCTCACAGCAGAAGAGCCTGATGTGGGGCTCGATCCCATAACGTTGGGATCACGCCCTGAGCCGAAGGCAGACGCTTAACCGCTGTGCCACCCAGGCGCCCCTCTTGTAGAAATTTTAAGAACGCCTCTCTCTACTAAGAAAAGTTAAAAAGTACAGTGCAACTTTCCATCGTATTTATTATTTGTGCCATTTAAAAGTAGCCCAGAATATGCTTCTCAAAAGCAAAGTATGGATATATACCATATACCAGACATATATCAGTTTAGTAATTCTATTTTATGTCATTTTATTTTATATAGTCTGTCATTTCAAATTAGATGCTGCATCTTACAAAATCATCTGTAGGTGTTTGATCATGCACACTGAATTCATCCAATGTTATCTGCCTCTCACAAATACATACTATTTATCTGAAGGTGTAATTACTAGATTTGAGAATTTTGTATCATTTGCAATAATAATTAATTTTCCATTTTCCATTAATTTACAGTTCACATTTATTTCCTTGACTGGTTTACTCTAAGCTTTGTTATGATTATAATTAGCAATTTATTAAAGCGTGTATACTTTGGCATGTTGGACCAATATTGATAGACTCAGCAAAAACAAATTGCTGCAAATTTTATACATGTGCAAAACGCCTCATTGATTTTTCTTCAAAGATTTTATTTATTTAGTTGACACAGAGAGAGAGAGAGAACACAAGAAGGGGGAGCAGCAGGCAGAGGGAGAGGGAGAGGCAGGCTCCTCACTGAGCAGGGAGCCCAAAGAGGGACTCGATCCCAGGATCCTGGAATCATGACCTGAGCCGAAGGCAGACACTTAACTGACTGAGCCACCCAGGCTCCCCTCATTGATTTTTTAAAAGATTTATTTATTTATTTATTTATTTGAGTGAGAGAGAGAGCGAGAGAGCAAGCATGAGTGGGGGAAGGGGCAGAGAGAGAGGGAGAGAAGCAGATTCTTCAGAGTGGGGAGGCAGCCTTGGGGCTCAATCTCACAACCTTGAGATCATGACCTGAGCCAAAATCAAGACTTGGTTGCTTAACCAACTGAGCCACCCAGGTACCCATTCATTGATTTTTAATTTTGGAAGTCATATTGTTCATTATTTGACGTTTTTAAAAATATCATTTCTAATTAGCACTGCTATGATCAAATTCCTTGTTTTGTGAAGCAATTTCAGTGTTAGTATTATCCTAAAACAACGGGTGAAGGATCTTACCATTTAGTCAAAAGAAATAGAAACAAATAAGAAATTAGCTTAGAAGCTTTAAGAAAATCATATATATATGATATATTATGATATATCATAATCATATATATATATCTCCCTGAATTTATAAACACAACCTTTATTTATAATCTTAAAAATGATTAAATGTTAATAGCATTAAAATTCCACTAAAATATTCATCCTAATAATTTCCTATATGGAAATAAAACAAATAAAACATCTACTGCTTTTATTTACTTTGAGAAAAAAGGACTAGTTTCCCCACAGTATTTGGTAACAAATTCTCTATAACGAATGAGATCTTGTCATTTATTACTCATCCCTTATTTGTCCATTCAAAATATACTTGTGTATCTTGAGCTAAGTATTTGTTGTTGGCCCTTCTAGATCCACACCCCATATTTATAAACTCAGCTCCTGGCTCATGAAGCTGACCTGCCCCTCATGAAGGGGCTATGCCCTTGCTCTGTTTCTGTTGGACTGTCAGTAGGTGCCCTGGCAGAAGATACCAGGGAGAAAGCAGAGTGAGAGCAGAGTGTTTCTACCCAGCACCCCTTGAGGTTTCCTATTTGTGGCTCTGTTCTTGACAATGTATCCAGCTCCACTCAACGGGGGCTTCCTTGTGCGACTTTCCATTGTTCCCTTGGGTCTAAGTAGTGGAAGCTTATTTATCACACAGCCACATGACTCTTTGTAAAAAGACTCTTCTGTAAATACACTCTGCTTGAATGATCCCAACTTTAGGTTTCCCATCTGCTTCCTGCCGTGACCAGCCTAACTACTGTCTACCACCCACCAGGTGTAGTTCTTGTTAATGTCAAGATAGTCCTCTTTTATTTGTTTACTTATTCGTTCATTGTGTATTTATTATGTATTTATTTATTCATCCATTCCCTCACTTATTGTAATTTGACGTGGAAGAGAGTTCTCTCCATTTCTATTCTTGCATCTTTAGTAAAATTAGCTCTAAAGGTCTCAACCTCTGCCCTGTTCCCCCACCAGTCATCCCAAACTTTCAAAATCCCAATCTGTAAAAACAAAACCACAAGAAGATCCAAGGGGTTGTGAATTTAAAATGTGAGAGGATATTTTGTGACAGTATTCTCATTTCAATGTGAGAACAGAGCATGTCTTTTGTGTATGAACTCAGTGGTGAAATGCAGTGCGTCTTCCCTCATTAAACACTGTTCAGATGTTTTTGACTTGAAGTGTATTCTTGAAATGTATTCATTATAATGATAATTTTCTAATAATCAAATGCTAATTATCAATGGGCATTGTTAAAAAGAGTTTTTTGTCTTTATGTGTGTGGTTCATAATTATAACAATACAAAAAAATCATTCTTGAAGAATAGTAAAAGAAGTTATGGTTCCATCTCATTATTTTTTAAAATATGGTTATATAATATTTTTAAAGGCAATTACAGGATACTTTTTGGATTAAGAAACATTAAAAGCATTTAAAAGCATTTAAACTAAGTGACTTTAAAATACTTAAAACATTGGATATAAAAATTCAGTTTTGTTATTTTCAAAAATATTTCTTATTTATTCAATTTTTTAAAAATAAGTTTTAAGATAAAATTGATTCTAATTCTTGAAACAGAGCCTAACAATACAGGATATTTATCACTTTATCAGAATCCTATGAGATAAATCATAATATTTTATGAAGTTTGGATTAGAATTCAGAAATATAAAGAAAATTAAGGCAACATGACAAAAATATTGTAAATATAGAAGATTAGGACAATAATAATATGAAATATATTACAAGACCGGAGTGTTAATTTTTTTGTTTTCCTCTTTGCCCTAACTTGAACTGGTTTCATCAAGACTTTGGATTTTATTTTATTATTTTTTATTTTTATTTATTTTTTTTAAGATTTTATTTATTTATTCCACAGAGATAGAGACAGCCCGCGAGAGAGGGAATACAAGCAGGGGGAGTGGGAGAGGAAGAAACAGGCTCATAGCAGAAGAGCCTGATGTGGGGCTCGATCCCATAACGCCAGGATCACGCCCTGAGCCGAAGGCAGATGCTTAACTGCTGTGCCACCCAGGCACCCCAAGACTTTTGGATTTTAGATTGATTTTAAGTCAATTCATAACACAGGAGATGCTATCCCTGTTTCTTTGAAATGGTTGTGCCATTTAATTGCAATTTTGTCTGAAAATAGTATATTATAAGATGTTTATCTTCCCTAAAGGAATTCATGCTGGGTCTTGCTTTGCTCCAAATGTTGCCTTTGTTATTCAGGGGCTCTTTGTAGGCTTTTCCCCTCTCTCTGGATACAATTGTCAAATATATGGAACTAATCAGTCAACTTCTATTTCTCTTTTGCTCTCTCTCTCTCTCTCTCACTTTCTCTCTTTCTCTCTCTCACACACACACACACACACAATGGTTCAAATATGGGCAGGAAATATATTCCTGAGTAAAACGGAATAAAATGTGTAAAATTATAGTTAAGGAAAATGAGAATGATGAACAACTGAACACAAATATAATAGATAGATTTTTATAAAAGCCATTAGAGCAAATAAAATCAAGATTATTTGGGGGGAATATGTTCCCTCTCCTGAAATCTGTTACAGAAATAAAACTTCACTGCAAATACTAATATTCAACTTAATATTTTTCACTTATCCTTAAGTCCTTCAAGCATTTAGTAAATATTCAAGAACCTTCTGCTAAGTCATCATCGTCCATAAAGTTTATTTGAATTTAATTCTGCTGTGCCAGACACTATCTTTTACTCATCTCTCTATCATCAGAGTAGAACACATTCTGGAGCAAGTAATAGATATTTAGTTAAATGTGTCTATGATTAAGTACTGACACATATACTATACAATGAGGATGACATTCTTAATCAAGGAGTAAGCAGGCATTCTAAAAGTAAGAAATTCGAGAGCAGCCCAATACCACCAATTTGGAGAATCTGGTATCAGATGAGAAGAAGGTAAACAAAGCTGCTGAATTCAACACTCATTCATCCCCGGGGGAATTTACTGATGTGTTCAAGGATGTCTGGCTGCTACTTAATAATGACAGTCTCCTCAGAGAAGGGACAGCACACTCGTTTGCCCAGTTCATTCCTGGGAAGATAGAAGGATATGAAGATCAGGTCTTAATTACAGAACACAGTGACCTGGGTAATAGCAGATTTTTAGATCCAAGAAACTATATTTCCTTTAAGTTTGAACACTTAACAGAAGAAGCGACACCACGTTGGGGTCTAGGTGAAAAATCATTATTCCAATGACTTCTGTACTCTTTATGCCGAGAATATAGATGGCAAAAGACCATTGTTGCATGTATCGAAAGCCACTAGTTTCAGCCTAAAATCTTCCGGAATGGTCATTGGAGATCAGAATGAAAGCTCACCATCACACCACCTACAGCCCAGGTTGTTGGAATACTCAAGATTCAGGTTCACTGCTATGAAGATGTCAATATTTGTTAGTCATAAAGATGTACAGGATTCAGTAACTGTTTCAATTGAAGTCCAAACTGCCAAGGGTTTTTTTTTTTTTTAATTGTAGAGCATGGAGAAAATGAGTGTCAGGCAGCAATTAGTGACGAGGATCATACAATGTCAGACACCACATTCAACACCTTGTGCTAGCCGTTGTCAGTTACCTGCACCAAAATCAATGGAAAAAAGATTGGCAAAGAAATGCAGAATGCTTAAGCATTCAATGTAAGGATTCTTCAGCATGTAGGAAGAAAGGATTCAACATGTGGTCATGTGATAAAGAAGTGGTTATAAACAAGAGTGATATTTTGCTAGGGCTTTAGTCAACAGGTTTTCTAGCCCTCATGGAATACTGTTGAACGTATAGCATTGTCTTGATTCTTTTGTGTTCTCTGCCTTGTAATTTTCCATTTTTACTATATCTGTATTACTATATTCCATTTTACTATATCTTGTAATTTTTTAAAATTCTGCAACATTTAGTTATGAAGAGAGAGATGTATCTTGGAGTCATGTTACTGTTTAGATAATTTTCCTGCCATGAAGTCCTGTTACTGGTATAGACAGGTAAGACGCTCAGTATTTTTTTTTACCTCTGTCCTTCAAAGCACTTGTACTTCAGTGATTTTTACTGATCCACCAACAACTAAAGAGGCTATGCTATAAATTAGCTGAATGGAAGGCACATTTATCCTTCTCCCTCCAACTGCTTTGATCACTATTTATAGCATCTCATAACTGGGGGCAGCTTGGTGACTCAGTCAGTTAAGTGTCAGAGTCGTGATTTCAGCCCAGGTCATGATCTCAGGATTGTGAGATGGAGCCTGTGTCAGGCCCAGTGCTGCATGGTGTGGACCCCGCTTAACATTCTCTCTCCCTCTTCTTCTGCCTCTACCCTCAAGTGTGTGCCCTCTCTCTCTCTCCCTCCATCCCTTCCTCTTGATCTCTTCTCTCAAAAAAAAAAAAAAAAAAAAAAGTAAACGTCTCATAACTGTAGTTTTCAAAAGTTTGGAATTGGGCTTTTCAGGTCCCTTTGTGGGGGCAAAGGAAGTTGTCTGGAAATTCCATTATAACCAGCTTCTCTGGGGAAGTTGTATTTTAATCGAGAGTCTTAAACCACGGTCCCTGCACAAGAATGTGTTTGCTTTCTTCTCTTCCCTTGTTGTCTCCTTCCCATCTCGTATCATTACAGTTGTAGACATGGGTCTGGATTTTTAGACGAGTTTTACCCATTTGTTATTATTTTTTAGTATTCAAGAACTGACATACTAGGGATGTAATAGTGTATAAAATTTGAAAAATGCAGATGTTGAAGAAATAGGTATCTTGTGCATTAATACTTTGTGGTGGGATTGTACTATAAGCAAATGAATCAAACGACTATCTAAATCACAAAGACTAAAGATGAACAAAGTGAAAAGGATACATTCCAGGCAGTATCTTTCTACTATAACCTGTTATTTAAGGAAATACTAATGATTTGTTCTATATAGGATGTACAGCTTATTCCAAATTACTCTTCAGCCCTGCCTGCCAAGAACTCAAATATCACTGTGTTGTAGCAACTCTTCCCAGGTATATTGGCAGGTATATGTGTGATCTCAGAATACACAGGTGACATAGATATGACAACTGCTAATGGTGGATTCATTTATATTGTTTACAGTTCTACAGCCAGGCCTTAAGGGAAGGTCAGTTTTAAAAAAAACAGATAGTGTCTTGCTACCCATCTCCAGATACATGTCAAAAAAGAAGGGGGTTTGTGCTTCAGCTTTCTTTTTGCTCAGTATTACAGTCAAGCAAGGTTGTTTCCAAGTGAGCCATTGAGCTGTAGAAACATTTTTGTTTATTTCAAATAAAATATATTTGTGTAAAAAAATAAAAGTAAGAAATGCATTTAACAAGTTACATTCACATAGAAGAAATAATGGAGAATATTCCTTTCAAATATTTCTAATGTGCTTCCCATTTTCATTGACCTTGATTTTTCCTAAAACGATTTCTCCCTAGTCAATTCACTTATCTAGGATAGATTTAAATTACATGTCAAAAACTCTTTATTCCTCAATTCACTTTTGGTTCAAAAGATGTAAAGGCCGTTAAATTTTGAAGAAGCTCATTGTTGTATTATGTTTTCCTTTCACTGGGGAAGAAATCAGGAGGAAGAAAGGCAGCTGTAATTGAAAGAATGGAACATGTGAGGCTTACATTGTGTTCATGAAGTCATCAACAAAAAGAGACATGAAGATCAAGATTCTTATCTCTTAGCTCAATTTAGAAGAAAACTTCATCTGGAAATAGTTAAATGATTTGGACTCACTTTTTTGTGATATTTAAATTTAATGTTATTGAAGAATCACATCTAAACAAAAATTCTTGGGCATTATCTCTGTACACTTTAAGAATGGTTCTGTTCCCAGGCTAGTTTATTCAAATCTAACCAGTTTATTTTATCTGTCAGGGTGCAGAGCTGATACCAGAAGATGAAAAACTTTTCAGTAACCATTTAAGAAACACTGGATAAATTAGAAAGGTATTTTAGAAATTAACTCCTTTTCAAATAAGAAAAAAATCCATACTGCCAGAAATTATTGGTATTCTTTTCTAATTAGGAGGGTTTTTTTAAGCTAAATGTCCTCAAAAAGTAAAAAAGACATACTGCAGTCCAGCCAGGGTTTAAATTCTCGCTCCTCCACTCAGTTCTTGTGCAACCATCTATATATTCATTAGCGTTTTGGACCTCAGAAGGAGGAAATAGTTATTACACTGTTGGATTATTCATCAATATGAGTGAATCCATTAGTAGTTTTCAATAAATGTGACTTCTATTGTCATCAGTAACTAAGTATTGTGTACATAATAAGGCTTTTATAAATAGTACAAATGAATTAACTACTACCAATGCTTCACATTTATGGAATATGGTATATTGCACACATATTAAAATAAAGCTCCATATTCAAAAAAGGTGATTTTCTTAGAAGATCAGATTTATATAATATATGTGTTTTAAATTTATTTCATGGGGTATTGTATTTTTGCATGGCAATATATTTAGCTGAGAAAACTTTATTCCTTGTTTTCAATATATTTTCTGCTTTGTAATTTCTGATCTTTATACTCACCTCATGCTTTTCACTCAATATCAGCTTCCTCTACTGGGGTGATTACTGACCAGTCTCTACCTAAATTGGCATTTGCTGTTGAGAGGTGAGGCAAGATGGGGACTTAGAAATGTCCTTTGGATTGGCAAAGTGTATTCCATGGTGATTTCTACATGAACAGATATTGAGACACACAAAAGCAGGATTAAAGTTGCTTAAAAGTGCATGAGGAAAAATATTAAAATTTTTTCTAGAAAAATTAACCTATCTTCAACAAGGAATGAGGAATAAAAACAGAGGATGGAGGCAGTTTTAGATTAAAAGGGACATAAGAGACATAATACATATAAATGTGAATATTGATTCTGTTTCAAATAAGCTACAAAAAGTCATTTTTCAGATAAGGGAGGAAATTTGAAAATGGACATATTAGGTGAACAAAATAGCTAATTTCAGTATTGTGATGTATAGAAAGGACACTGTGGGGGCGCCTGGGTGGCAAAGCGGTTAAGTGTCTGCCTTCGGCTCAGGGCGTGATCCCGGTGTTATGGGATCGAGCCCCACATCAGGCTCCTCCGCTAGGAGCCTGCTTCTTCCTCTCCCACTCCCCCTGCTGTGTTCCCTCTCTCGCTGGCTGTCTCTATCTCTGTCAAATAAAGAAATAAAATCTTAAAAAAAAAAAAAAAGATTATTCTTATCGCTACCAAAAATATGGTACATAACTATTTCATTAATAATATTAACCAAATTTTTAGATAAAAATAACTCATTGTCAGAACAAAATACTATTTTTTTTCATATTAACTCTTTCGAAATAAATATATACATACATAGTTTTATAATTACCGCCTTGCCACCCAGGCGCCCAAGAATTTTCTTTAAAATACAACAGGAATGTGAATAGATGAAGCAGTGTTGTAAAATCTTTAAACAATTGAATCTAAATAAATACTCTATAGAAAATTGTTCTTTGTTCTTTTATATAATCCCTTAAAAATAAAATTTAACTTAGAAACATTTTTAAAAGAAGTAATCTTATCCTATGTTTCCAGCATAAGCCTGGAATATATATATGACCATCCTCCTGCTGAAAAGTATTAAAAATACTGTATAAAATTTAAAAAAAATAAATAAAAGTAAACCAACTTTGTAATTGCATTAAGGAGCTAGCAAGGAAATAAAGAATCCTGAGACCAAAAACTAATTTAAAAGCAAGAAAGGAGAGGTAAAGGGCATTTTACTAGAACAAGCTACTTGCCCTGAGGACATTGTAAAATGAATCCTAAGGAAATTGAACTTTATTTTTTATGTATTTAGGGGACAGGCTCAAGGTGGTAAGCCTGTTAGTAGAACTTCTAAATACAGTTGGAACTTCAAATGACTATAACTTCCGGGTAAGCATGCCCTAAATATCAGGTCACTTTCTCTCACCCAATGCTAGGTCCAAAAAAAAAAAAAAAAATCTTCTTCAACATGAAGAGCTAGATGGGAGAAAAAACTTTCCCTGAGAATTAATAATATTAATAATGATAAGTTAGCCTTAAAAGTTTTTCATGCTAAATTCAAATAATCTGGTTGGTTGAAAAAATAATAATCATTCAAAAGTAAATGCAAGTCATTTGAAGGAAATCTGCATGCTCAAAGAATTTGCATGGATAAAGTTCCATGGAAAATGAGCTCACAGTTAAAAATCACAAAACATACAAGGAAATAAGACAAGTGAGAGAGGGTAGTAACAATGGAACATTGAATAACCCTCAAAAAAGAAGCCTGAAATTGAATTTTTAAAACTGAATAGGAATTAAGCATTTTTCCTATTTATATAACAAAAAGTAATTAAAACATAAATGCATTACAATTAAGTATTATAGGAGACTCTTACATTGTTTGTCCCAATATTTCATACCTCCCAGTGTACAGGCTTTATTTAGCCATCTCTCACATTGACTCTGAGTTTGGCAATTTTTCCTGCTTTGGTTGATGAGAAATTAGCAAGCATAAATAGGTAAATATATGGTAAGCAATAGCACATTGGGGTATGTTTTCTAGAAATGTTCCCTTTTAGAAATCAGCCTCCGTGCTACAAAAAGTCTTAGAAAAAACTACTGAATTAAGAAAGAAAACACAGCCCAGGGCTGAAAGGCCATCATGGATGTTCTAGCACCAGCCAAACATCTAGCTGAGTGTAATCACGTAGATGACCTTAACTATGGCACGTGACATTGAGCCCACTCGACCCATAGAATCACAAAAATTAATAAATCAATATTCTTTTACAGCAGTTGTAGAAAAACTTTTCCTGTAAATGTAGTAAATATCTTAGGTTTTGTGGGTCATACAATCTCTGTTCCAATAACTCAGTTCTATCCTCTAACACACAAGCAACCATGGACAGTATGTAAACAAGTGATCATAGTTGTGTGTCAATGAAACTGTATTAGTGGGCATGGGAAGTTGAATTTTATATAATTTTCACATGTCACAAAATACTCTTTTTTATAGCCATTTAAGAATAAAATGCCTTTCTTGGCTCAGGGGTATACCAAAACAGGTGTTGCACCTAATTTGGCTTTCAGGCCATAGTTTTCTGATCCTTGTGGTAAGCGACTAAATTTTGCATTGATTTGGTACACATCAATAGATAACTGAAACAAAATTGTTTCTGGAAGTTGGCTCCTGCTATAAAGAACTTTGCTCATTACATCTTAGGCACATTAGCCCTTTATTCTAATGTCACTTCTATTTGGGCCTTTTTTTTTTTTCATTTCCATCATACACTTCATGGTTTCACCTCCTTTACTAAGATATAAACCAAATTTATCTAAATATTTTTGTTACATGATTGGGACAAAACAAATAAGATTATTATACGTATTATACGCAAGTTGTATTTCCATATCCATGTAGAATATTTTGTGTAAGAAAAGCTTTGGGCTGTGGGAAATTAGCAAACATAAATAGGTAAATATATGATAAGCATTTGTACATTAGAGTGTGTATAATTTTAATTATAAAGCAAGGCATAATTTTACCCACCCATAAAAATAAAAAAACAATAGTTGATTGATAGATCCATCCAATTCTACCATCTTCCTGTTTTCCTAAAAAGGCTATCTGAATCCATATATATGTCATGTTGGTTCAATTTTCCATCCTAAGTAGAATTTTTCTTGGCTTAATCTTTGAACTATAAAATCAGGCTCAGACAGATACTGTGCCATACTCTTGGTAGTAGCCATAAAAATGCCACATCATACTCTGACCTCATTAGTTGAACAGTTCATTTTTGTAGAAATAACCAAGGATTTATATCTAACTGAAAAGGAATAAAATATTTCTCTTCGAACTATATAGGACATATTTTAGAATCTAAAATGAGGGTTTTCTTTCCATTCTGAGATACCAATTTTTCTTTGAAAGATACCTGTGATTAGTTTGTTCGGATAGACTTTTTCTATCATTGTGTCATTCAGATTTCAGATCTTTGATAGCAGAGCTAAAGGATTTTGTTTTCTGGTGTCTCATCTATAATGGGCTCTACATATCTATGAAACTCTTACTGAAAAGTCTCTATTTTGAAGTTATTTTTATCTATTAATACAATAGGTACAGTTTAAGGTTTAATCTCCAGAGCTTTTCTTATGTTTTTAAATGTGTCTTGTATAAACTGTAAAGCAGAACACTTCCGCTGAAGAGGAGACTTTTTTCTCTTTTAAAGTGTTTCCTTAATCAATTGTAACACAAAGGCTTGATGGCAAGTTTAAAAGGATGTAAAAATGTCATACTTATCTCCCATGCTATTTTTAAGTTTGTTGTTAAACATGGGTTTAGGTTCATGTCAATAAAACGTGAATTTATTATTTCTTTATATTTTTTTAAAGTAGGCATTTCATGGGACTAGCATAAATAATTTTAGTTGTCTGTACCAGTAAGTGATTATGGTTCTATACAAGTGGTAACTGAAATACTGATGTATTATATGACTATCAAATTGAACTAAGATTCTTGTTGAGAGGTCAGAATTCCACTGTAATATAGCTGCCCTGTAGACAACAGGCAGGGGAAGTGATTTGAGTTATAAGTAGGTTTGCCTTGACCATAGGAATTAGAGGCAAAGGGAAGTCAGATTCCTCAGAATATAACAAAACAGCTTGCTGATTAATAGGATTTGTGTTTAAAGTCCATTAAACCTATCCCTATTACCCCATACTCTTCAATCTCTTTAGGTAGAATTAACTTCCTCCACTAACTTGAATGTCAGAAGAAACACTCCTGAGGGATGGGGAACTTTGTTTCATGATAACTGGTTACAGCACAAGAGGATGAGATAATGAAATTACTGGCAGTAACCGTTAGCTAATTCCACATGGACAGAACCCAGAAAAATGTACAAAAAATTTATTTCTATCAGTGTGAATTACATTTTCTAATCCATAGATCTTCAAATTAGAGTCAGTATATTGGATTGGTCCTCTGACTTAGTCCAATTTTTCCTGACTCTAAGTAAGTAGGGATTTTTTCTCTCAGATCCTCCCTCTCAGGAGATGTTTTCCTCTTATTGATAGGACATCTATTTTTTTTTTTTAGAACCCTATCTTCTACCTTCTTTACTTATCCTCAAACATTTCAATTCTCTAGTATCCCTAGTCTCCTTCTATAGTATTTTTTTCTTCAGTCTTTATTGTGTATTGCTAGTTAACTGTAGTCTATCCAGGTTCACATTTCAGAACAGCAGTAAATCAGTGGCAAACAGACAAAGTAAAAAAAAACACGAAATTTATACATACATATATATATGTATATATATATATATATGTATGTATAAATTCCCTAATGCCAAGTAACTATGAGACAATAAAATCTTTTAAGTCTTCAAGATTGTTTTCCTCTTAGCAAATTTTTGCAAAAGATATTTCTATTGCTTCATCTGCATGAGCTGCAATACCAGAAGTTATTCTCCATCTGTTATCTAATCTTTTTCAACTCTAGGCCCTAGATGAGGGAAGGACATGTTATGTAATTTTTATGTGTTGGAGTAGGAAAAAAAAAATCAGGCCTAATAATCTGATTAATATAATATGTTCGTTTACTGCAGGGTTCAAAGAAATGCAAAATTTACATAGGAAAATTAGCATATAAGATTTTCAAAACTCATTAGAATGCTAAGCCATTTTTAGCAAACACTATGGCATTATTTCCATAATATATATATACCTGATTGGAAAAAAAATTCACCTGATAGTAACTCTGATTCAATTTTTATAGTTGTTACCATTATTACAAGATCAGAATCATTTTATTGTTTTCCTTCCCAGAACTTCTTGCTAAAATGTAGACTGTCAAATATTAATACAAGTATTTTTCATCAACGTTCCTGTTCTACCCAGTCTAATCCTCTTCTCTTGTACATTGCATAACTCTGAAATTTGGCAAAATCCAACGTAATCATAGTTATAAATAGTTACACAATCTTGCATCACATTCAAAACATATAAATGATAAAAAGCAAGTCAGAAAATCCTCTTCCAGAAATCAACTTCCACATAGACGTAATTATTTAAGATGCTGAATTTTATTTAGCTGGTTTTAAACACACTGCATATTGAACATTAACAAAACAAGTGATCAGAGATATAAAATAGCTGTATTCAACAGACACAAACATTTAAGTGACATTCGTTATTACTGGATTCTTCAAAAGTCTCATATCTGATTGGACATGCCAACGACAGGGAAATCATGCTTAAATTCTTCAAGACAAAGATTCCATTCTCCACATGCTTTTATTCAGTGAATACTAGTAGGTATGTTAGATTTATTGGCATTTTGAGTTTCTTTAGTCATGTTTTTCCACATCCTCCATCCTAAACTTGTTTTATTGTTCATTTTAAAAGGGTTATATTTAAATTGACATATTTTATAACACCCATAATGAGAAATAGAATAAAATGTAAAGTAGGCCTAAAGAACTTAAAAAGAAAAAAATATATAGGCTTTAACCAAAAAAAAAAAAAAATCTAAACTTAATACATTTATGTCAGCTGGGCATAAAGTTATCTCTAGAAGATAAATGGAAAGTAAGTACTGGGTTCTTTGCATAATTTTTACTATAGAAACATAACACATTTTGTACAGTGTAGAAGAAAATTAACCTTAAAGTTGTCATTTTAGATATTTAGAATTTTACATAAACAAATGGAGGCAGAGATATAGTTGGACCGCCTTAAATAACATTCAAATAATATAAATAATAAACAGGAAGTAAACAAAATTTTCCTTATAGAAGTCAACTCTTACTGGGACAAAGACTATTAATGAATGATGGCTTTTAAAACCTGAAGAATGTGAAGTTGCTAGCCAAGTGAATACTTCTAAGTAGGGGAATCAGCAAACGCAGTATCTGTGAGTTGTTTCCAGAAGAGCAAGGAGACCTTGATGACTGGGCGGAATGAACAGGCAGTAAATCAGGCTGGAGTCTGGGTGTTAATGGGGCCACATATGGGAAGGCCTTGGAAAACACAATAAGGATTTTGCTTTTAATATGAGCAAGAAAGGAAATTAATGTGGCACTTTTGGAAAGGTGGAACATGTTTGGACTTAATTTTAACAGGATGATTCTTGAAGAAGAAATTAGAAGAGGACAAGAACTGAATCAGGAAGAGCTTTTTTGGAGGTTATTGCATTAATCAAAGAGAAAGGTTTAGGGGCTTTAACAGGGTGATGGAAATAGAAGCAGTTAGAAGTGATAAATTACAAATATATTTTCAAAGTAGAGCCAACAAAATTCTCAGGTGGATTAAATGATACTCAAGTTTTTGTTTTGTTTTGTCTCCAAAAGCAATTGGAAAAGAGGGATGGGATGTAGTTTGTAGTCAGACTGTCAGGTTCTCGAAAAAAAGAAAGAGGCAATGTTAAATCTTGATATCGATCCCACAGGTGGCAATGATAAAAGTGAATCTACTATGATTGCTTTATTTTTAAATATGTTGGTACTAAGATGCTGACAGATTATTAAAATGAAGAAAAGGCAGGAGAGCACTTAAAGGATACAGAAGGAAAATAATTTACATAGGAAGATGAGGATTTGACAATCAGTATTAGCAAATATGTTTGAACATATATTCAATACCAGGTGTTCTAGGTATCAGAGATTATAGCAGTCAACCATAGAGAGAAAATTAACTCTCTCCAATGTGACAACGACTGTCATTTATGGAAGAGGGTAAAATGATGGTAAGTGTTCTCTGTTCTTGAGCATCTCAGGTTGAGAATATGTGTGTGTGTTTAAAGCATCATATGGTATCTACCCATAGAACTAATAATATACTATATGTTAACTAACTTGAATTTAAATTAAAACAAAGTCAGTGGAGCTCCACTCTACATGTTAGATGGGATGCTGCCCAATTCATAAATCATTTAATAAAGCCAATTAAATCTTCAAATTAAAAAAAATCTTGTGGTATATAATATGAAAAGAAGCTGTTGAATTGTGATCCTAAATTCGTATATTAAAGCTCTAGTCTCCAATGTGACTATATTTAAAATAGGACCTTTAAGTTGGTAAATAAGATTAAATGAACTCATAGGATGGAGCCCTAATCTGAAAGTACTGATGTCCTTATAAGAAGAGGAAGAGATACCAGAAACCTCTTTCTCTCTGTATATGCACAAAGGATATGTAAGAACATAGAGAAAAGGCTGTCNTTCGTATATTAAAGCTCTAGTCTCCAATGTGACTATATTTAAAATAGGACCTTTAAGTTGGTAAATAAGATTAAATGAACTCATAGGATGGAGCCCTAATCTGAAAGTACTGATGTCCTTATAAGAAGAGGAAGAGATACCAGAAACCTCTTTCTCTCTGTATATGCACAAAGGATATGTAAGAACATAGAGAAAAGGCTGTCTTTTTTTTTTTTAAGCTTTTATTTATTTATTTGAGAGAGAGGAGAGGGAGAGAGAGAAATCATGAGCAGAGGGAGGGACAGAGGAAGAAACAGGCTCCCCGATAAGCAGGGAACCCAATGCGGGGCTCCCTCCCAGGGCCATCCCAGGCCCCTGGGATCATGAACTGAGCCTAAGGTAGACACTTAACCTCTTAACCAACTGAGCCACCCAGGTGCCCTCTAAAAAGGCAGTCTTTTGCAAGCCAGAAAGAGATGTCTCACCAGAAACCGACCCTGCAAGTTCCTTGATCTTGGACTTCCAACTTTCAGAGCTGTAGGAAAATAAAATGATGGCTAAGCCATATAGTCTGTGGTATTCTGTTATGGCAGCCTGAGAAGACAAATATACAACCTCAACATTCTGCATTACACTATCACTAGCGTATTTTCTTTTGCTTCTATGTCATATATGTCAGTGTTTGATGCACATAAGAGAAAATAAACTGGTTAATATAGTGGATATGAAGTTAATACGGGGATTTAGGTACTTATAAATATTGGAATGGCTGGAGAAGAGAGACTCTAGTCTTGACTATATGGATACTCTCTGAACAGCATCTAGAATTGTTTTGCCGAGAGAGCTGCTATTTTTTTTTCTTGTTAATGCATATTTCATTACAGAAGTCTCAGCTAATAGCTCAGAAGGAGAGAGGAAGAATCATTTTCCCTCCCCTACAAAGTCAAACTTCAGCAACAGAGCCAGATACATAGTATATGCTCAATAAATTGTTAGCAAACAGAGAATACTGATGCAAGCTTACTCCAAGCTTAAGCTACGTGTGCGATTTTTCTGGGGAAGCTGCTATTTTTGAGCCATTTAGACACCAAAGAATCTGGAAACCACTGATTCACAAGAGTCATCATGGCTGCTGGCTCCAAGATTCCTCTCGCTTAGTTATCTATAATCTGGGTTCAGGAATTCCCAGACTTCTTATTCAATTCTATTAGCTCCCAAACTATGCCGGAAGCCCTAAGATTCTTCTTTTTTTATTTAAATTCAATTAGCCAACATATAGTAGATCATTAGTCTCAGATGTAGTGTTCAACAATTTATCAGTTGCATATAACACCCAGGCTCATTACATCACGTGCCCTCCTTAATGCCCATCACCCAATTACCCCATCCCCCCACCCACCTCCTCTCCAGCAACCCTCAGTTTATTTCCTATAGTTAAGAGTCTCTCCTGGTTTTTCTCCCTCTTTGATGACTTCCCATTCAGTTTTCTCTCCCTTCCCCTGTGATCCTCTGTGCTGTTTCCTATATTCCACATATGAGTGAAACCATACAATAATTGTTTTTCTATGATTGACTTATTTCACTCAACATAATACCCCCAGTTTCATCCATGTCTACACAAATGGTAAATATTCGTCCTTTCTGATGGCTGAGTAATATTCCATTGTGTGTGTGTGTAATATATATATATATATATATATATGTATACATACATATACATATACATATACATATATATCTTACATCTTCTTTATCCATTCATCTGTCAGTAGACATCTCGGCTCTTTCCACAGTTTGGCTACTCTGGACATACTACAAACATTGGGGTGCAGGTGCCCCTTCAGATCACTACATTTGTATCTTTGGGGTAAATATGGAGTAGTGCAATTGCTAGGTCATAGGGTAGCTCTATTTTCAACTTTTTGAGGAACCTCCATACTATTTTCCAGAGTGGCTGTACCAGCTTGCATTCCCACCAACAAGGTAAGAGGATTCCCCTTTTTCCTCATCCTTGCCAACATTTATTATTTCCTGTCTTGTTAATTTTAGCCATTCTGACTGGTGTACGGTGCTATCTCATTGTGGCTTTGAGTTGTATTTTCTTGATGCCAAGTGATGTGGAACATTTTTTCATCTATCTATTGGCCATTGTATGTCTTCTTTGAAGAAATGTCTGTTCATGTCTTCTGCTGATTTCTCAACTAGATTATTTGTTTTTTGGGTGTTGAGTTTGATGAGTTTTTTATAGATCTTGGATACTAACCCTTTATCTGATATATCACTTGCAGATGTCTTCTCCCATTCCATAGGCTGCCTTTTAGTTTTATTAACTGTTTCCTTTGCTGTGCAGAAGCTTTTTATCTTGATGAAGTCCCAATAGTTTATGTTTGCTTTTGTTTCCTTTGCCTTTGGAGACACGTCTAGCAAGAAGTTGCTGCGGCCTAGGTTGAAGAGATTGCTCCCTGTGTTCTCCTCTAGGATTTGGATGGATTTCTGTCTCACATTTAGGTCTTTCATCCATTCTATCTTTGTGTATGGTGTAAGGACAAGGTCCAGTTACATTCGTCTGTATGTGGTTGTCCAATTTTCCCAGCACCATTTATTGCAGAAACTGTCTTTTTCCCATTGGATATTCTTTCTTGCTTTGTTGAAGATTAGTTAACCAAAGAGTTGAGGGTCCATTCCTGGGTTCTCTATTCTGTTTCATTGATCTATGTCTGTTTTTGTGCCATTACCAAACTGTCTTGATGATCACATCTTTGTAATAGAGTTTGAAGTCCGGAATTGTGATGCCACCAGCTTTGGTTTTCTTTTCAACATTCCTCTGACCATTCGAGGTCTTTTCTGGTTCCATACAAATTTTAAGATTATTTGTTTCAGCTCTGTGGAAAATGCTGATGGTACTTTGGAAGGGATTGCAGTGAATGTGTAGATTGCCCTGGGTAGCATAGACATTTTAACAATATTTATTCTTGCAATCCATGAGCATGGAATGTTTTTCCATTTCTTTGTGTCTTCCTCAATTTCTTTCATAAGAGTTCTGTAGTTTTTAGAGTATAGATCCTTTACCTCTTTGATTAGGTTTATTCCTAGGTATCTTATGGCTTTTGGTGCAATTGTAACTGGGATCAATTCCTTAATTTCTTTCTTCAGTCTCATTGTTGGTGTATAGAAATGCAACTGATTTCTGTGCGATTTTATATGCTGCCTTTGCTGCATTCCTGTATGAGTTCTAGCGATTCTGGGGTGAAGTCTTGTGTTTTCCACATAAAGTATCATGTCATCTGCAAAGAGTGAGAGTTTGACTTCTTTTTTGCCAGTTTGAATGCCTTTTATTTCTTTTTGTTTTCTGATTGCTGAGGCCAGGACTTCTAGTTCTATGTTGAATAATAGTGGTGAAAGTGGGCATCCCTGTCATGTTTCTGACCTCAGGGGAAAAGATCTCAGTTATTCCCCATTGAAAATGATACTTGCTGTGGATGTGTGGATGACTTTTAAGATATTGAGGCATGTTCCCTCTATCCTTACACTATGGAGAGTTTTAATCAAGAAAGGATGCTGTATTTTGTCAAATGCTTTTTCTGCATCAATTGAGAGGATCATATAGCTCTTTTCTTTTCTTTTATTAATGTGATGCATCACAGCGATTGATTTGCAAAAGTTGAACCACCCTTGAAGCCCAGGAATAAATCCCACTTGGTTGTGGTGAATAATCCTTTTAATGTACTGTTGTATCCTATTGGCTAGTATCTTGGTGACAATTTTTGCATCCATGTTCATCAGGGATATTGGTCTGTAATTCTCCTTTTTGATGGATTCTTTCTTTAGTTTTGTGTTCAAGGTAATGCTGGCCTCATAGAATGAGACTGATGTTTTCCTCCCTTTTCTTTTTTTTTTTTAAGATTTTATTTATTTATTTGACAGAAAGAGACAGCCAGTGTGAGAGGGAACACAAGCAGGGGGAGTGGGAGAGGAAGAAGCAGGCTCCTAGCAGAGAAGCCTGATGTGGGGCTCAATCAGAACACTGGGATCACGCCCTGAGCTGAAGGCAGACACTTAACAACTGTGCCACCCAGGTGCCCCATCTATTTCTATTTTTTGAAACAGCTTCAGGAGAATAGGTATTAGTTCTTCTTTAAATGTTTGGTAGAATTCCCCTGGGAAACCATCTGACCCTGGACTCTCTAAGATTCTTAGTAGCTCTCTGGAGGTCTAGATTTAAAACATTATTTAACGTTCTAACTCAGAGGTCACATAAATTGTCCTGATGGTCAAAAAGCATCCAGAACCTGAGTTGCAAGGAGGTCATCTAAACCCTAGATGCAAGAAGGTTTGACAATGTAGCTTATGGATTTCTAGGCTTTGTAGTCCTTGAGAATACATTTGGAAGGTGAACGAGATTTTGGTGTGCCATTCTACAATACCTACCTACTTAGGAGAATGAAGTATTAATTATGAAATAAAAAAAAGCACTCCTGATTAATTGTTAATTTTCTGATAGAATTTTTGGTAGATGACCAGAGGCAAGGTGATGTTTGGATAACACAGAACAAATTGAAGACAAGTTTGTTTGTAATAATGCTCCTTATTTTTGTATTAAATACTCTCATGAGATAAGCAACAGATAGGTCAAGATACTGCTTTTTGTGAAGATACTTGGAGACTTCATATCACTGCTTTGGTTTCCAACTGTTTAATTTTAAGAAAGTCATTTCTTATTAAAATCTGTTCAAGTGTTGAAGCCTAAGGGAGATTGCTGAATTAAATAAATCAAAATGAATAAATCACCACCTTGGGTAGCTTTTCAATTGATCTTCAAGAAAGTGTTGTAACTCTTCAACAAGCTTTGTGGTATTTTTAAAATAAATAATATGAATTAATATGCCCTTTTGTATACATGGAAATAAAATTACTCCAAACTTAATAGATGTTCTCATTTTGTTTTTATCTTTTTATTCCCCCTCTATTGAGTGGATTTTTTTTCAGGGTATTTTTACTCTCAACCTTAAACAGCAGGCAGCCTATGGATGGCTCCAGAGTTCTGTGGGTTCTATGAAATTGTATGCATTATTTAGTGTAAGTTGAATTTCTAGGCAGAAGACCACAGCATTTGTCAGATCATATTTGACCTCTATAACCCAAAAGACTTAAAAATCACTGACCCATACAAATATATGAAAATGTTTCACATCTTATTTGCAATAAATGACTCTTGTTTGTGCAACTACTGCCTCTATCGAAGTCAGTTAAAAGGAAACAACTTTTCTCTGAGCAAAATTAATTAGCCCGTGGGGTGCTACAACTGTATATGATCTTGGCCTCATAAACGACATTCTCCAACTGAGTTAACTGGGACATAGTGGTGATCTCAATTCAGTACTAATCTCTTTAGAACTATCTTGTATTTATTAGGTGCATTTTTACCTTTAATTTAATTTACATGAGAATTTCACTGGAGGATTTTTTTTTTACCTTCAATTTAATTTACATGAGAATTTCACTGGAGGATTTTTTTTTTTTACCTTTAATTTAATTTACATGAGAATTTCACTGGAGGATTTTTTTTTTCAGAAACTAAGAATTAGGGGCACCTGGGTGGCTCATTTGTTAAGTGTCTGCCTTTGGCTCAGGTCATGATCCCAGAGTCCTGGGATTGAGTTCTGCATCGGGCTCCCTGCTTGGCAGGAACCCTGCTTCTCCCTCTCCCACTCCCCCAGCTTGTGTTCCCTCTCTTGCTGTCTCTCTCAGTCAAATAAATAAAATCTTTAAAAAAAAAAAAGAAACTAAGAATTAGTCCTCAGTGAGGTGATAATTTCTTATCTTCTTTTAACAAGCTTTTTATTTTTTATGGGAATTGAGATTGGGCGATAGATTATAAGGATTAACCAGCTGAAAATGCAATACTCATTCTGCAGTCGTAAGAGAGAAATTTAATCTTTAAGTCTACAAGGAAAATGCTTCAGAATTCAACACAATTTACTTTATTTCTGATATTAGACTCTGTAAACCAATATGCAATATAATAAAGACAATTATGAAGTTCAAGGAATACCGAAATTGGGAATAGACTGTATTAAAGGATTTTATCTCTTCATAGTGTCTTAATTTGCTTTTGAACAAATATATAAAGTTTCTCACTTACTCAAAAATGTCCTCAACGTTAAGATTTGTTTGATTCTAATCTCTTCTTTAGCTTCTAGTTCCACATACAGTGTAACATTTCTTGAATAATTTTTAAGAGTAAATACACTTTAATTACTAGTCTGACTGTCTCCTAGAATTAATGACAATTAATAAATTCACTCATTGCTGACATTTATAAAATATTTCTGATTACTGATATTGAACGCATGTGATAACTTATATTTCCAGTGATGATTCTCCTTATACCATTTTCTTTATTGTTTTATAGATTTTAATGACTTAAAGTATTGTTTTCATTCACATATTCGTAAATGATTGAAAATATGAAGAAACATTTTAAATCCCTTTGAGTAGAACCTGTTGACTTTGAGGACAGAATGGGTCATCAAAAAACAAAAACCTGTATGTAAAAAATAAAATTTATGAAATAACACCCTGACCAGAACTAAAAGCACAACAGAATAAAAATTTGGGGGACCTTCTACCTTTAGTCATTATGTTTCTTTCAAAGTACATTATAGTTTAGGGGCGCCTGGGTGGCACAGCGGTTAAGCATCTGCCTTCAGCTCAGGGCGTGACCCCAGCGTTATGGGATCGAGCCCCACATCAGGCTCCTCCGCTATGAGCCTGCTTCTTCCTCTCCCACTCCCCCTGCTTGTGCTCCCTCTCTCACTGGCTGTCTCTATCTCTGTCGAATAAATAAATAAAATCTTTAAAAAAACAACAACAACAAAAAAAAACAAAGTACATTATAGTTTAGAAAAACCATCAAGCTGGAGAATTTAAGCCTGCATTTTGATCATCAGGAATACAAGATTTGAGTTAGCTGTTTCCTTAGAGATTCATCATGTACCTCTCTAGGATAGCTCTTACCAATGGTCAATCATTCAGTCTTTATATAAATATTTTAATATGCATACAACCATATAAAACAAATACAAAACTTAAAGAATTATTAGAGGGGAAAAAACAAAGGTTGTTACCCTTGTAACCACTACCTAGATCAAGAAATAAAACTATGACAGGCACCTCTTGATCTATGCCATGTGCTCCATCCTAATGACAGTTCCTCCCCTCTCCAAATGCAAACACTACTCTGACTATAACCACTTTCTTATGTTTCTTTATGTCCATCCTAATTTATTAGAGTTTAAAGGTATCTCTATTTTTTCAAGAAACCAGCTTCAATGTTTTAGGTCTGTGATCTTAGAAGTCTCTTTCTTATAACAACCTCAAAATATGCCTTTCAATTACTGCTAAGATTTGCTCCTATATCCTAGAAATACATGGTTAGACTATTATTTTCCCCGTAACACAGTTTCAGTAACTGAGAAGGTATCACAAAGTTCCAATAATCTTCTTCAAGTTAAACATAAACTTAAACCCCATTCTCAATCTAGAGTCCCCAAACCATTTTCATGAAAATGTTCCAAATCTACTCAATAAAAAACTCCAAGGCAGGATATAATCATCATCCAATTTTAACCAGCTTCCCAGGTAATTGCATATTTACTTCTAGAATATTATGTGTGGGAAGTTCTGATTTCTAATAAAGATAGCAGAGATGAACATGAAATCAATTGAAGGACTTACTTATCTTCTTTATATCTTAAGCTTCTTGTCTCTAATAATATTTTCTCTTCTTCCTTCCTCTATTCCTTGATTTTCACAGTGGTTGCCTAGACAATTCATGCCCTGCTTTTCATTCTCATTTGTGGACATTGTTTTACTTGGAATAGGAGTGGCTAAGAACTGATGGCAGTATCAGCAGCACACCAGGTCCTATAACTTGGGTGTACAGCTGCACTACCCACCCACCATCTCTCTATAGAGACAGTCAAGTGAGGAGAAAAGGTAAAACCAATAGAATAATACTAAATATTATCAAGCCAAGTGTTATTAGTGTTTCAAAAACGAGAACTGCAGTTTCAAATGCTGCTGAAAAATCAAATAACATAAAAAAGATATGAACGCCTGTTGGCTTTATTGACATGGACAATATAGATATATTCACCAAGAGCTGAATTCATATATTGATGAGGGAAGTAACCACTCATGAGTGAGCAGATGAAGGCATTTTGAAAAATTTCAGTGTAAACAAGTATCTTTAAAATTTGTCTGTGAAGGTGAAGGGAGATAATATCGCTAACTGGAGAATAGATATACTGACAATTTTTTTACTGTGTTTGCTTTTATTCTTACTGCATTTACACTAAGTATTTAATGCTGTTGAGGTTTTGATAGGTAGTATCATGTAACAAATAATCCTTCGAAGGTATGAGAAGGAGTAACTGATTGTGTAAGGGTCTTTGTAGACATAGGGGATGGGAAAATTACGTTTTCTTCATTAAAACTGGAAGAAACTAAGAGAAAATGAATAAAAATTTAGATGGGAATTCGTTTGGAACAGAAAAACAATGTTTTCACATGATGTTCTATTTTCTGTTAGGTAGAAGTTGAAAGTGCTTCAAGTAAAAGGGTAGTTATAGGACAGATACAGATATTGAGCAGGTTGGAGAAGTTTGTAATTGTTATAGCAATGGATAAAAAATTCACACTTTATTTGGAACAGAGTTGAAATTAGCAAATTTGTAGTAACACTAATCTGTCTTTTTGCATGATTGCTTTTTGCCAGCTTTACCATAGAGGTAGGGGTTGAGTGGATTCATATAGATTTACAGTTTGAATGGATTCATATAGATTTACAGAATGAATAAACCACAAAATGAAAACAGTAAGATATTAGGCAAGGAAATTTATGCATAAGATTACTATTATATATATATTTTATATATTTCATATTTGTATATACACACACACATATACATATAGACCATGTATACATACATACAATAAATATATGTATATATAATTTTATATATATAAACTCTTGCAGTTCAATGTTGCAAAAAATTTTATTTTGTGTATTATTTATATATATTATTTATATTTTATATATTATTATATGCATATACATGTATGTATAATATATATAAGGTATATATAATGTTTTGCAACAGTGAACTGCAAGAGTGTTTAAACAAGCTTGCTGTAAGGCCACTAGATTGTGAGCAGAAAACGAAATGATTGGTTGAGTGACTTTGTAGGTAAGGTGATTTTTTCTTCAAGATGTATTGGATAAAGCATAAATATACTTAAACTGAAATAGCCAAAACAGGAAAAGAAACTAGATTCAAGGTGCTGGTTGGTTCACCCATGACAATACCAACAATTTAGGTAGGGAGTACAATTGAAAGAAAGAAGCCACATTGTTACAAAATGGACATATAAAAAGTAGGAGAGGAAGAAGAGTTAGGTGGTAAGATTCCGGTTTAAAAAAAAAAAAAGGCTGCTTTTTCATTTGTTGGTTTACTATTTGATCACTTATTGCTTCATTACTTTTACTTTATTCTTTGTTTATATATAAACATTTAGAGAGGTGAGTTTTACTTTTACTTCTGTTATGTTTTTTATTTAAATATAATTAACATACAATGTTATATTAGTTTCAGATGTGCTATGTAAGAGTTCAACAAATTTACACATTTCTCAGTGCTCACTACTGTAGGTGTACTCTTAATCCTCTTTATTTCACCCATCCCCTCATCCTCCTCCCCTCTGACAACCACTGGTTTGTTCTCTGCATTTAACAGTCTATTTTTTTTGTCTTTTTAAAAATTTGTTTCTTTGTTTTGTCTCTTAAATTCCACATATGTGGGGTACCTGGGTGGCTCAGCCATTAAGTGCCTTTGGCTCAGGTCATGATCCCAGGGTCCTGGGATTGAGCCCCACATCGGGCTCCCTGCTCGGCAGGAAGCCTGCTTCTGCCTCTCCCACTCTCCTTGCTTGTGTTCCCTCTCTCACTGTCTCTTTCTGTTAAATAAATAAATAAAATCTTAAAAAAAATTCCCCGTATGTGTGAAAGCATATCAGGTCATGATCCCAGGGTCCTGGGATTGAGCCCCGCATCGGGCTCCCTGCTCAGCAGGAAGCCTGCTTCTGCCTCTCCCACTCTCCTTGCTTGTGTTCCCTCTCTCACTGTCTCTCTCTGTTAAATAAATAAATAAATAAAATCTTAAAAAAAATTCCCCGTATGTGTGAAAGCATATATTTGTCTTTCTCTAATTTATTATACTTAGCATTACACCCTTTAAGTCCATCCTTGTTGTTACACATGGCAAGATGTCATTCTTTTCCATGACTGAGTAATATTCCAGTGCATAAATTTACCATGTCTTCTTTAGCCACTCAACCAACAATGAAACACTAGGGTTGTTTCCATAGCTTGGCTATTGTAAGGAATGCTGGAATAAACATAAGGAAGCATTTATCTTTTCAAATTAGTGTTTTGATTTTCTTAGGTAAATACCCAGTTGTGGAATTAGTGGATTATATGTGAATTCTATTTTTAATCTTTTGAGGATCTGCCACACTGATTCTCGTAGTGGCTGTACCAATTTGCATTTCCACCAAAAAGTGCACGAAGGCTCCTTTTTCTCCACAACTTCACCAACATTTGTTATTGCTTGTGTTTTTGATTTTAGACATTCTGACAGGTTTAAAATCATATCCCATTGTAGTTTTAATTTTTGTTTCCCTGGTGATTGATGTTGAGCATCTTTTCATGTTTCTGTTGGCTATTGTTTTACATATATTAAAAAAAAAAACCTTGTAGAATAGCAGTTGCCTGAAGGCAACAGTGAACAATGAGGATTGATTCTGTGGTAAAGGAGTTGAGAGAATTTGTAATCTATCCCTAGAAACGGTCAAAGTGAAATGGTGTCTTCAGTGGTAAATTGGTATTCAGCTGAAGCAAAAGGATTGGGGGGAATCCCCCTGAGAATGTGATCATCTACCAATATTCCTGTGTCAATTTATCACAGGGAATCAGTTGCCTAAACAAGAACTAGATTTCTTAGGTACTTTTTCAATAAAGGATTGCCCTGAGACATAGTTCTAGCATATGGAATGGGAGTGAAAGTAATATGTCTTTCCAGGAACAGCTTAGGGCCTTTCCTGTGCTTATTTGTCCATGATTTTTCCCCCCTTTCTGGCAGTTTCAATGGAGTGGAGCTACCACCTAGGAGGACCTTAGAATCCATATAGTAAACGTGATAGTTTTTGTCAGACTGGATCCTTGAATCACTATACAGAAGAGGACTACCCCACTGACCTATTTATTTACCCAATACTATTATATGGACAACAAATAAGCATTAACTATATTATTTTATTACAAAATTTAGAGTTAATATTGCTACCATAGCTAACTTTATAATAAGAGATACAGGGAGCTTGGTTGCGTGTTTCCTTGTTTAATAGATTGGTTACCTGGTTGGTTGCTTTCAATAAAGAGTTGATTCTAGATGACAAAGCAGAGTGGTCTGGGTTTTAGGGAAGAGAGGAAGACCAGGTCAGGAAAGAAAAAAACAAAACAAAACATATATCAAAGTAATTAGCTTCTATAATGGTTACTTTGCCCAAGTGTTGACTTTATACCGTCTATGTTCGTTGGTCAAAATGGAGCTAGAAAAATAGATAAATTCAGGTACTCAATTTCTTTAAGCTTAGTGATGAAGGACATAGTGCTTATGACTTAGTTCATGTGATCTGAGCATACACAACCTGGTAAATACAAGGTCCTATACCAGCTCTTTTACCCAGGGATGCTGTTGGTCCCAGCAACTGTAAGGCATTGCCTATTTTTGATTGAATTATTTATAATTTGAAAATAAAAGTGTTTTCCTCCCCCTTTTGTTCTTAACAGTAATGTTATTTTTAATAAAAATTAGACCCAACCACCTACTTAAGCAAGACAAATTAGGAAGGAAAACACAAACACACATACATACAAAGCTTTAAAAAATGTGTGTACACAAACACGCATACACAAACACATAACACTCACATATACTCTTACTTATTTGGCTGCTTTAGCTGAAATATTTTAAATATTATAGTTGGATGTGGGTCTAAGGACCATAAAACCTCCTTTGCAAGTTCTATATAGACAGTTAAGCAATTCATACTGG
>NC_048220.1:131557475-131574416 GCF_002007445.2 Ailuropoda melanoleuca
TTTGTTTCTTTGTTTTGTCTCTTAAATTCCACATATGTGGGGTACCTGGGTGGCTCAGCCATTAAGTGCCTTTGGCTCAGGTCATGATCCCAGGGTCCTGGGATTGAGCCCCACATCGGGCTCCCTGCTCGGCAGGAAGCCTGCTTCTGCCTCTCCCACTCTCCTTGCTTGTGTTCCCTCTCTCACTGTCTCTTTCTGTTAAATAAATAAATAAAATCTTAAAAAAAATTCCCCGTATGTGTGAAAGCATATATTTGTCTTTCTCTAATTTATTATACTTAGCATTACACCCTTTAAGTCCATCCTTGTTGTTACACATGGCAAGATGTCATTCTTTTCCATGACTGAGTAATATTCCAGTGCATAAATTTACCATGTCTTCTTTAGCCACTCAACCAACAATGAAACACTAGGGTTGTTTCCATAGCTTGGCTATTGTAAGGAATGCTGGAATAAACATAAGGAAGCATTTATCTTTTCAAATTAGTGTTTTGATTTTCTTAGGTAAATACCCAGTTGTGGAATTAGTGGATTATATGTGAATTCTATTTTTAATCTTTTGAGGATCTGCCACACTGATTCTCGTAGTGGCTGTACCAATTTGCATTTCCACCAAAAAGTGCACGAAGGCTCCTTTTTCTCCACAACTTCACCAACATTTGTTATTGCTTGTGTTTTTGATTTTAGACATTCTGACAGGTTTAAAATCATATCCCATTGTAGTTTTAATTTTTGTTTCCCTGGTGATTGATGTTGAGCATCTTTTCATGTTTCTGTTGGCTATTGTTTTACATATATTAAAAAAAAACCTTGTAGAATAGCAATTGCCTGAAGGCAACAGTGAACAATGAGGATTGATTCTGTGGTAAAGGAGTTGAGAGAATTTGTAATCTATCCCTAGAAACGGTCAAAGTGAAATGGTGTCTTCAGTGGTAAATTGGTATTCAGCTGAAGCAAAAGGATTGGGGGGAATCCCCCTGAGAATGTGATCATCTACCAATATTCCTGTGTCAATTTATCACAGGGAATCAGTTGCCTAAACAAGAACTAGATTTCTTAGGTACTTTTTCAATAAAGGATTGCCCTGAGACATAGTTCTAGCATATGGAATGGGAGTGAAAGTAATATGTCTTTCCAGGAACAGCTTAGGGCCTTTCCTGTGCTTATTTGTCCATGATTTTTCCCCCCTTTCTGGCAGTTTCAATGGAGTGGAGCTACCACCTAGGAGGACCTTAGAATCCATATAGTAAACGTGATAGTTTTTGTCAGACTGGATCCTTGAATCACTATACAGAAGAGGACTACCCCACTGACCTATTTATTTACCCAATACTATTATATGGACAACAAATAAGCATTAATTATATTATTTTATTACAAAATTTAGAGTTAATATTGCTACCATAGCTAACTTTATAATAAGAGATACAGGGAGCTTGGTTGCATGTTTCCTTGTTTAATAGATTGGTTACCTGGTTGGTTGCTTTCAATAAAGAGTTGATTCTAGATGACAAAGCAGAGTGGTCTGGGTTTTAGGGAAGAGAGGAAGACCAGGTCAGGAAAGAAAAAAACAAAACAAAACATATATCAAAGTAATTAGCTTCTATAATGGTTACTTTGCCCAAGTGTTGACTTTATACCGTCTGTGTTCGTTGGTCAAAATGGAGCTAGAAAAATAGATAAATTCAGGTACTCAATTTCTTTAAGCTTAGTGATGAAGGACATAGTGCTTATGACTTAGTTCATGTGATCTGAGCATACACAACCTGGTAAATACAAGGTCCTATACCAGCTCTTTTACCCAGGGATGCTGTTGGTCCCAGCAACTGTAAGGCATTGCCTATTTTTGATTGAATTATTTATAATTTGAAAATAAAAGTGTTTTCCTCCCCCTTTTGTTCTTAACAGTAATGTTATTTTTAATAAAAATTAGACCCAACCACCTACTTAAGCAAGACAAATTAGGAAGGAAAACACAAACACACATACATACAAAGCTTTAAAAAATGTGTGTACACAAACACGCATACACAAACANTGTGTGTACACAAACACACATACACAAACACATAACACTCACATATACTCTTACTTATTTGGCTGCTTTAGCTGAAATATTTTAAATATTATAGTTGGATGTGGGTCTAAGGACCATAAAACCTCCTTTGCAAGTTCTATATAGACAGTTAAGCAATTCATACTGGCAAGTAGGAGTTTTTGCCTTTTTGTTTACTTTCAGCTTTTTATGACAATAGCAAAAACAAATGTAGCTTCCCTGTTTTGATATTCTTTTACATCTATTCATTAGAAAATCCTTCTGGACCTTGCTCCAAATGGAGAGGAAAAGTTATAAGAATAAATGACAAAAATAGTTTCTACTCTGGTACTAAATGCAGGAAAAAAGTTTATGTAAAGAAAGGGAAAATGAGAATAAAAGCAAACAAAAGCAATATTTTCAAAACATATGGTTTTAAAACATATTGCTAAAATTTATTAAAATTTAAAATGTATAGTAAATTTACACATTGCTGTTATATCTGGAGTATTTCCAACTTTAGGGTATTATAGTACATATTGGGAACAAAAAACTATTTACAGAGATCAAATGGTTTGCAATTTTTAAATTCTCTTATTCAATATTTTCTTTTCTTTTTAAAATGAATCAATTGANCTTTTCTTTTTAAAATGAATCAATGATCTCATCTTTAACTGCAATCTAATGATACTTCTGGCTGAGCTGGAGGGTATAAAAATGCAATCAATTTATTTTCTGCTTAATAACTTTTGCAATGCCTTGGTGTAAACATCGCTTATATTTGTTTGTATACTTCTATTAAAAATTCCAAGCAGAAAATAAGCAATCTTTGTAATACCAAATCCCTAAGTACTCTTTCTTTGAATCAACCTTATTAAATATACAACATATGCAAATTAAATTCAAACAATAATAATTTGTAAATATAATGCAATCATTTATGTCTCTTAAAATTGAAAATGAATTCGAAGAATTCTCTCTTTAGCATTGTTTCCAACGTCCATGATTTTCTTTAACTTGAAATGTTTTAAACTTTGTGACAAGCTTCATAATGAGTACCTCTTAGAAGCAGGGCCCAGAAAAATGTGTATACTTTTAGAAATAAATGAATGAGTGAATGAACAAAACAATATCTTTTATTTTTCAGCTTTTCCTCAAAGAGCTCAAGAACTGTACTAATAAGTTCTGAAGTAATAGGAAATAATGTCTAAGATATAGAAATAAAAGTCTATCTATATCAAAATTATGAAAAATCATTGCCCTGACTATATTATTTTCAGAAAGAATGCTATCGTTTGTTTGGAAAAAAAAATGTAAACAAGGAAACTTCTTTCAGAGTATGCTATTGTTAGTTTTTGAAAATGAACATTTTTAATTAGCTGAAATTTAGTAGATTACATGTTATTTCTACCATTTGCTAAAACTTTATATGCAGCATTTAAATTTGGCCTTAATAAGTAAAGTGGTAAATAAAGCAATTTTTATTTGACTGTAATAAAGGACATACATTTTTTTGTTAGACATTCATTCATCTTTCAACAAAATTTTTATGAAGTACTTATGGACACTCCAAGTACTACTTAAAGTGTTGAAGACAAAGAAAGGAATATGTTTGAAGAAGCTTTTTTCTTCGTGGACTGAACTCCTAGTGATATACGTAACAATAAATAAATGAGAAAAGAAATAATCAGTATGATATAACACAATATAATAAATTCCGGGTAGGTAAATTGATCAAGAGTGACTGAACTGAGGGGAGGGAGTTACTACTTTAAGAAGGAAGTGAAGGAATGCTCTTCATTTGGCAAAATGAAAGCAGAATTCTGAATGATGAAAGAGTCAGTCATATGAAGATCTTGGGAAGAACTGTTGCAAGAGAAGAGATAAATGTTCTAAGATGGGAATAAGATTGTGAATGAGGAAATGTCAGAAGGTAAGTTTGTTTTGATATGGAGAGTGAGGGAGAGTGTGGTCAGATAGAATTCAGAAGATTATGGGGAAGAATCAAATATGTCCTTATAGCCCATTGCAAGGTTTTGAGATTTTGTTTTTAGGAAAAATAAGCCCAAGTTTTAGGTATGAGCATGACATAACTGTAGTTATAGCTAAAGTTTGCAGATTCACTCCAGGTGATACATGGAGAATGAGTCTAGGGGGAAGGTCAAGCAATAGCGAAAATATGGTGATGAGTTTGAAGGTTATTGAATGGTCCAAATGGAAGGTGGTAATTATTTGCACTAGGTGATATATGAGGAGTTTTAGTAAATTGTAGGCTATGATGATTAATATAATGTGTCAACTTGTTTAGGCTATGATGTCTAGTTGTTCAGTCTAACACCAGTCTAGAAGCTGTTGTGAAAGTATTTTTTAGCTATAAATAACATTTCTATCAGCTGACTTTTAGTAAAGCAAATTTCTTTCTATATGTTGGTGTGCCTCATTCAATCAGTTGAAGGTCTTGAGGGAAAAGATTGAAGGAAGAGGAGAGTAGGAAGAAGGAATTTTGCTTCCAGAATGCCTTCAAACTCAGAATCGCACCATTGACTCTGGCTAGAATTTACAGATGTTGACTTGCCCTATGGCTATAAAATATGCCACCCCCACAATTGCATTAGACAATTACCTAAAATTCCCCCCCCCGTTATCTTCATCCTATTGGTTCTGTTTTTCCTGATTAATGCATAGGTTATTGATTGATATGTGTATAGTTGACAGGATATGTGGACCATGAGTGAGAGAGGGAAATCAAGGATTTTTCTTTATGTTTGAGTTTTGAACAACGCATTGAATACTGATGCCATTAATGGATCTAGAAAACACCTAGTGGAACTGCTTTATATGGAGGAGAGATCAAGATTTCCATTTTACACATGTTAAGAGGCCTGTTAGAGTCCCATCTCCAATTGTAGTCAGACATACACACCTGGAGTGCCAAAAAAAAAAAAAAAAGTCAGGCCTAGAGATAGAGGTTCAGAGTCATCACTTTGTAGATATTATTTAAAGCCATGGACCTAGATGAGTTCACCTAGAAAGAGAGTTCTCCTAAGTACATCGAATTATACAGAGTGTCAATGGGCATTAAGAACCATTTCATAATAATGTATAAAATCAATACATAAAGACTGTTAATTTTAACTAAGAATTCAGTTGGCAATAAGGAACAAAGTTAAACTAAAGTAATATTCAGATAACCATATGAAATTCTGGGGCAGAGGGTAGAAAGGGGATTTATAACTCCTCCATTGCCATAATAATAAAGTCAGACAGTTGTTTCAGTAATTAAAATATCTTTACTTTGAATATATTTTAATATTAAAAATAGCACAGACTAAGATATAAACACATTCTTAAGGAATATTCACTACTAAAATGAAAGGAAATCAAATCTAATAGATGAGAGAGACACCTTCACCCCCATAAGCCACATTATGATAGCATAAAGTTAGTTGTTTTTACCACACACAAAAAAATAAATAGTAATTATGTGACTGAATGGAGATATTAGCTGACACTATGGTGGTAATCATTTTGCAGTATATAAGTGTGTCAAGTCAACTCAGTGGATGCTTTAAACTTCAAATGTTTTATGTCAGTTATATCTCAAAGCTGGGGGAAATTCTGTTATAATTAGTACTAACTGTCAAATGGGAGAAAGACAATTTTTAAAAGAAACTCAAAACTACCTTTAGTCCTGAGAATGAAAAAATCAATTAATAAAACAAAAAGAAAAACAAAATAAAAAGTTTGTGTCTATGCTAATAAAATTTCATTAGGATAATTCATGAATTTATAACCATCTCAGATATATCAAAATAAATTAGAAATAAGGGTTAAATTTTAAATGCAGATATATATGTTTTTAATTCTTGAAGAAAAATAAGATTTTTTGTTTTGTTTTTCCATATGGCACTATATTGATTTGATAGAGTGGCTGTAACAAAGTTCCAATACATTGAGTGGCTTAACAGCAGAAATATATTGTCTCACAGTTCTGAGGGGTAGAAGTCCAAGAACAAGGTGTTAACAGAGTTGGTTACTCCCAAGGACTGTGTGGAAGGATTGTTTCAAATGGCTCCCTTAGCTTCTGGTGTTTCATTAGCATCTTTGGTGTCCATTGGCTTATAGACCATCATCTTGATCTCTATCTTCATATTCAATGGGATTATCCATTTGTTGATATCTGTGTCCAAATTTCTGCCTTTTATAAGAACATCAGTCATATTGGATTAGAGTTCATCCTAATAACCTCATTTTAACTGGGTTCCCCTATAAAGAACCCGTGTCCAAATAAGGTCATATCCTACCATACCGAGGTTAAGACTTTAACATATGAATTTGGGGGGGGGAGTACAAGTCAACCCACAACAATCTGTCTTCTGGCTTCCCCAAATTACTATGTTCACCCCAACCCAATACCCCCAACTTTCTTAACTCATTCTAGTATGAACTTTAAGTTTAAAATCTAAGTATCATCTAAATCAGGTATAGGTGAATTTTGAAGTGTGACTTGTCCTGAAGCAAAATTGCTATTTATCTGTGAACTTGTAAATCTGGAAAATAAGTTATTTGCTTTCAAAATACAGTGATGTTTCAGGCATAGGCTAGACCTTCCTCTTTCATAAGAGAGAAATTGGAAGGGGAAAAGAAAGAAAGAAAAATAAAAAAGGTTGCAGGTCTCAAGCAAAACCTCCATTAGGTTTAAAGGCTTGAGAATAATCAACTTTGGTTTATGATGCCCTGCTTCTTGAACTCCCTGGTAAAGCAGCCCAGTCCTCTAGAAGCTGCACTGCCAACCCCCTCCGTGAGTGGTGTTCCTCCTCCTTATGCCATGGATGGCAGTCTTCCCTCTGAAACCCCAAGGAGGTGACTCTGTTCTCTGGATCAATGGCTCTACCCTCACAGTATTGTTTCCTTTAATGACTCTGCTGTTAAAGTCATTTTCTCTTCCTGTCCAGATTGGCATGGTTTCTGCTTTTATAAGGTTCTCAAAAATCTCATTGGCCTCCCATGCAATTCACAGAAGTCCCAGACACCCTAAAAAGGATCCTCCACAGATCTTTTCTGCATAATTATATTTCTATTCCTGGATTCTGCTAAGATGGTTGATTGAATTACATATCACACACCTAATATCTTTAGCTAACTATCATCTGGCTATACCCTTGACTCTGTTTCAAGAACACCCTGTCAGCATAAGGAGAAAATTTCTACACCATCAAGTACAATTTCTTTTTGTTGAGGAGTTCCTTCTTCAAATTATTTTTCTCCTCTTTCATTTTACTATAAGCAACAAGAAGCCACTCCATCCCTTCAGCATGTTATTTAGAAATCTCCTCAGCTAGATATCCACGTTCATCACTTGCAAGTTTTACCTTCCATCTGACAGATCCCAATTAAAATAAGTTCTCTGCCATTTTATATCCAAAGTTTGTCTTTTCTCCAGTTGCTAATAACATGTTCTTAATTTCCTTCTGATATCTACTGGATCATCTTTCTAGCAATATTCTGTTCATTATGATAAATGTATTCTCTAACATGATAGAAGTTTCTCTATAGCTTTTCGCTTTTCTTTTTGAGCTCTCACCAGAATCCCTGTTAACACCCATACTTCCACCAAAAGTCTGTTCAAGGCAATCTAGACTTCTTCAAATCACACCCCTCAAAACTCTTCTAACATCTACTTATTTTCCAGTTCCACATTTTGTTACATCAGTAACCCACTCTTGGTACTAAAATCTGTATGAGTTTGCTAGGGCTATCTTCACAAAGTACTACAAAATGGGTGACCTAAGCAACAGAAATATATTGTCTCATAGTTCAAGAGACTAGAATGATCAAGATGTCATCAGGGTTGGTTCATTCTGAGAGCAGTGTGGAAGAATCTGTTTCATGCCTTTCGCCTAGTTTCCAGTGGTTTGCTATCAATCCTTAGCATGCCTTGGCTTGTAGAGAATGAACTCCAATGTCTGCCTTCCTGGTCACCTGACATTCCCCCACTGCGCATGTCTATGCCCTACATTTCCCTTTTTATAAAAATATAAATATAAAATATTTATATGAAAATATAATTATTTTATATATAAATATATAAAATATATAAAAATATTAGTCATATTATATAATGACCTCATTTGACTGGATTACTTCATTTTAATTGGATTACAATTTAGTCCTCCATTAGATTAAAGGACATAACTAAATTTTAAAGGAGATAAAGTCTTTCTCTGAACATATTTTCTTGTTTTTTTCTATAACATTAGATATTATAATGGTTAAACAGTCCTTAATAACTAACAGAGTTATCCTTACTGCTTGAGACACCTAACCATTTGCTTTCTCTTATTCTATCTGAACAGTAATTCACCTTGAAAAGGAAATCTCCTTTTACCATATATACATGTCTATTTTATAGGTTGTTACTTGTCTATTATAATATGATGCTTCCATATCAAATTTCTAATTGCCTACATAACACTTAAAAATTTACTTTTCATATGTTGCTGAATTTAATATTTTTAATAATAATATTCTTTCTTATAATACTCTCCTTCAGTGACTTTAATGACATTGAACTATCTTTACCTTTTTTTCTAAGCCCTCTCTTTTCAATTCCCTGTGTGTATTTCAGATGTTGTCTCTCTTTTATTTTTATTATTTCGTTTTCCACTATGTCATGTCCCAATATAATTTGTGTCCAATAAACCCTTCGCTGCAATTGCCTTCTAAACCTCAATCTATATTCCAATCTTCAGGCTTCAATAATTCAAAAAACTGGCTGGATCTTTGTCACAGGATGGCCTCAAATCTATCATCTGCCACAAACCGATCTTGCACATAACAATTCTTCTTCCTGACCTCACTTTTACTATTGATGTCACCCGGCTCAACCTTAGAGTTCTGTAGACTCTTCCATCTATCTTACACCATCACTTACATGACATCAAGAATAATCAATTCTTCTTCATGTAGCATCTCGAATCTCAACTTCATTTCTACATCCACGAATTAAGTGCTTTTATAGGTGCCTCTTACTTAGGATATTGTAATATTTCTCTTGCTTGCTGTGATGTCACTCCACTTCACTCTCTCCTAGCAGCACCATCAAGGTCAATCTAATCAAATTTCATAAGCTGATATTTCAAGATATCTATTAGATACCTGGATCTAATTTTTTTTGTTTTCTAGAAACAAATTATAGTTGGGTGACAGCTGCATAAAAATAGGTGTAATAATAATTATAAGTGGTAAAATAGAAGCATACATATTTAGATTATGAATTCAAGCAATTCAGAATTTCTTCCTGGGGATTCAGGGTAAATTACGTGGTGGAGATGGAAATGGAAGGTGATTGGGAGTTCCACTGGCTGATAAGCACATCCCAAACACTAGAAAAGTCAAGTGTAAATGCATTGTGGCATCCGAATATGTGGAACTTTAATGAGAAGCAGGTGGTTGACAATGAGAGAAAGAAAGTAAAGCCTGAATTGGAAAATACTCCAAGTTCTCTAAAAGTTTAATGGAAATGTATATTATAGTGCAAGGAGAGGAGTGGAGTGAGGCTGAAGGTAACAAAATTAATTTAATGCATTTCAAATGGGGACTTCTAGTACCAGCTGTGACATGCAAAGAGGTTGAAATTTGTCAGTCTCACTCTTACAAGAAAAAGCCGAAGAAACTGAAAATTAATAACTTTTGTTGGACTTGTCAGGGAACTGAGGTTACGGATCACCGTCCCTCCAATATCTGCAGAGCCAGTTACATTCAGAGAGATGCAGCTGAGATCTATTTATCTGAAACCTAAACTGCTGGAGGTAGAAACTAGTTGGATTAATTAAATAGTAATATATTGGATTTGCTGGAGGCTAAATCTGGACAAGCAGGAGAGAAAAACACATTGGGGCTCCATATTTAGGACACTTGCACTTTCATGACATGTACCCCAAGGAATCTCAACACATTTCCTTGGTAAAGATGAGAGAACAAAATTCTAGTGGGTCTGATGGAAGATAGGAAGAGTAATCGTTTTGAAATAACACTTATGTCATTCACCAAGACAAAGATAGAGTCTCTGGGGTAAAATACTTTACCAGAAATTTATTCTTGCAGAGGTAAGAAATTTACTTTCACTCCAGCCCCAACTGACCTTCCTGTTAACCCAAAGGGGAAAAATAAACATAGTAACCAGGGACAGGCATTGGTTACAAAGAAATAGAGGGGAGATGCTATAGCCAGTGAAGATAAAGGAAGAAAAAGTTAACTCACTGAAGAAACACTGGGGAAGGACACGGCCCAAGACACAGGACCAATAAACTACTGAGATATTATCGGAGTATTATAGAACACTCTCTCCCCTCACCCAAACTTGGTTTTGCCATAATAACCATAGATTATAGCTGAAAGACCTGCTAGATACAGTCTCTGAGCAAGAATGCTTAGGAAAGCCCACATTAAGAGGAGACAAAAAGCAAGGACACCAAAAAAAAAAAAATTAAAACTTTGTGCATGTATTGTTAAACATTTCAGCAAAAAATTATAACTCATAACAAAAGGGAAGAAAAATACAGTCTGAATAGACAAAGCCATCATCAAAAACAGATTCAGAGAGAAAATATCAGTCAGAAATATCAGATAGATTATTTAAAAATAATGGTGATTAATATTTTTAAAGGTTCTAATGGAAAAAAATAGAAAAGAAGCAGTAACAGAAGAATAATATGAGAGAGATGGAAATTCTAGGAATGAAGCAAAAGGAAAGGCTAGAAATTAAAAACAGTGTAACAGAAATGAATACTGCCTGATCAGTAAACTGTATATAGTCAAGAAAGCAATCAGGGCACTCGATGTATGTCAGTAGAAACTCCAAACTGAAATGTAAAGAGAAAAAAGAATGGAAAAAAGAGAAAAGAAAATTCAAGAAATGTGAAACAGTGATATAAGGTGCAACATATGTGTAATCAGAGGAGCAGAAGGTAAAGTAAGAGAGAATAGAGGAAATTTGGGAGGTAGTAATGACCTAGAACTTTCCAAAATTAAAGGCAGACAGGAAGAGGAATGAAGTATTTAAAATGGTAGAAGAACACAGAAAATAAAAGCCAGGAACCTAAAACCTAGTTTCCGTAGCTAGTGAGATTATCCTTCAAAAGTGAATGAGAAACAAGGACTTCCTCAGACAAATGCAAATGAAAGGAACGTGTTGCCAGAAAACATGCCCTATAGAAAATGTTAAAAATAGTTTTCCAGACAGAAGGAAAATTGTGTAGACCAGAAGCTTGGATCTATGTAAAAGGAGAAGATTGTTAGACAAGGAATAAATGCAGGAAAAATTGTTTGTTTGTTTGTTTTCCATTCTCTATTTAAAAGATACTGGTTAGGTTAGAGCAATAATGGTAACTGATTTTAGCATATAGATGAGTGAAATGACAGCAATATCACAACCAATGGGAGGGAGGAACTGGAAGGTCTTTTGTAGAAGCTGACTGCACGATGCTTGAAAATACATAGTGTTATTTGAAAGTGAACTTAGTTAATTAAAAGGTATATTATATTTTTTCAACAACTGATAAAGAACTGAAAACAAATGATCATTTATATGCCAAAAGAATATTAAGAATACTATATTATAGTATGTTATATAGTAATAATATCAAGAATAAGAGAATATTGCATCTATAAGAGTTTGTTTAAGAAGGAATAAAATATAATTCACACTGAAGTTAGACTGGCTAAGAAAGAAGACTTGGAGGAAAAGGAAGACAATTGAGGCTTTTTACTACAAATTTCTTGATATTCACCAATTATTTTTCCTGAATCTCTGATCATGGACCTACCCACTCAAAAGTGTTCAATAGCTTCAACTATCAAATTGAGTACAAGTACAGCACAATCTACCTGTGATGGTTGATTTTGTGGTTCAGTGTGGGTAGGCCATGCTACCACATATTTCATTTAGTTGCCACCATGAAGGTTATTTTTTTAGATGAAATCAATTATTTAAATCAGTAGACTTTGAGTAAAGCAGATTAACTTCCATATTGTTGGTGGGTCTATTCTAATCAGTTGAAAACCTGAAACAAAAACAAAAACAAAAAATAACAAAACAGCAATAAAAACTGACGTCCCCTGAGGAAGAGAAAATTCTGCTTGTAGACTGTCTTTGAAACCTCCCCTGGGTCTGCATCTTGTTCTGCTGTCCCATAGATTGCAAACTTGTCATGATCAATTCATGATTCATTATCAATTTAATTTGAATTGCAGGATTCAATCCTTTAAAATAAATTCTCTCTTTCTCATTCTCTTTCTCTCTCTCTACACACACACACACTCACACACACACACAAACATACACACACACACATCCAGGCACACACATGCTATTGGTTAATATCCAAGTATTTTCATGTAGAATGCCTCAGATTTTGCCAAAATGTGTTACTTGCATTTCCCAAACACACTCAATAATAGGAATGTTATTTCCACAGAATCTATTTCCCAATATGCTTTCCACCGAGCCTAGCTGTTTATATTTTTCTAATTTCTCAAGACCGATCTAAAATATCATTTATCCCTGGGATGACTTGCTGGCTCAGTCAGAAGAGCATGTGACTCTTGATCTCAGGGTTGAGAGTTTGAGCCCCACATTGGGTGTGGAGATTACTTAAAAATAAAATCTTAAAAAAATAAAATATCACATATCCCTGGCCCTTTGTGATTCATCTGAAAAAATATATTCTTTACCTAGTATATAATTATATGGTCCATTATAATTTTTAAAGCTTTACATATTCTGTAGTTGTTATTACTATTTTAATTACCTTTCTATCATTAAACTTTAATACTTTATGCTGTAGTAAATAAAAAGATTACTTAAATTAGTGACTTGCATCAGCAGATTTTTTTATTTGTTTGTTTGTTTAGCTCTTTTTGTATCTCCTTCTCGAATTGTCTATGGTTCTCCTTCTCTGGAATCAAAGTGGAAGGAGCCATACCCATCTGGTATATCCTGGGCTTATGGAAGACGGAAATAGAAAGATTCCAACAAGATGACACATTTTCAAGCTTCTGCTCATAAGAGGCACATGTCACATCCACTCACATTTGTTGACCCATGACACTTATACCACTAAGACTTTATTAAACTTCATCTAATATCTCTGATATATAGTGTATAATTTCCTTATTAATTTACTCAAATTGGATTAATGAGATTTATGTCATTTGTAGTAATAGAATATAACCTGACATAAAAAGTATGATGTGTGAAATTGTTGAATGTTTTCTTGGACCATAGAACCCAAGAGTAGAAATTAGAAAGAGTAAATGAACGTCAATAGGTGTATTATTTTCTTTTGGTGACTGTAACAAATTCCCATAAACATGGTGGCTTCAAATAACAGAAATGTATTCTCTTATAGTTCTGGAGGTCAGAACTCTGAGATTTTTATTACTGGTCTGAAACCAAGGTGTTAGCAGGGTCATACTCTGTATGGAAGATCTAGAAGAGAATCTGTTCCTTGCTTCTTCTGGCTTCTGGTGGCTGCCAGCATTCCTTGGCTTATGACAGCCTAATCTTTAAGCCAGTTTCTTCAAGTCTCTGTTCTCATTACCTTCTCCTCTGTATATGTACAATCTCAATCTCTCTCACTTTTCTGCGGTTACATATGGTCACATTTAGGACCCAACTAGATTATCCAGAATAACCTATGCATCTCTATAGCTTTAATTTAATCACACCTGAAAAGATTCCCCCCTCCTTTTTCTTTTTCTTTTTTTTCCCATATGAGATAGCATCCAGAATTTCTAAGGATAGGATGTGGACGTATTTTGGGAAGTGTTTTTTCAGCCTACCACATTGAGACTATCTCTTTTCTTATTTGTTTGACCTATGCTTCTCTCTGTCCCTCACTGTGTGTGTGTGTGTGTGTGTGTGTGTGTGTGTGTGTAAACCAACCTTTTCTAGTCGGTTACCCACATATTGGCACAAGATTGAATAACAGTATTTCATTTTCATATCACATACACTTCAAAACACATGCAAGGATTATTTCTGAATCCCAAATTCAGATATTCAGATTTTTAGGATTGAGGATCTTGTTTCAGCATTTCATGAGTCCACTCCTGGTCCTGTCAAATATGACCAGGTGATTGTCTTCAAACATAACTGCTAGGCATCTTCCCTTACAGAAGATCAATTCTGAAAATAAAGTTAATGGTCATAGGTTGGACAAGCATCCTGCAAATTGTCTACTATATTTGCATTGAATATGGTGGTCCAGAGCAAAAATGCTACTGTGCCTAATCAATCTTTCAAAAAGTCTTAACATTTATTTTCTAAGATTTTATACCTTTTCTTAACTTCTCTTTAAGTCAATACATTGATGCAATAGCAATCCCTAAGAAAATTAGTAATACTATTTCTTTTTTTTTTAAGATTTTATTTACTTATTTGACAGAGATAGAGACAGCCAGCGAGAGAGGAAACACAAGCAGGGGGAGTGGGAGAGGAAGAAGCAGCCTCATAGCAGAGGAGCCTGAGATGGGGCTCGATCCCATAACGCCGGGATCACGCCCTGAGCCGAAGGCAGACGCTTAACCGCTGTGCCAGGCGCCCCTAGTAATACTATTTCTGATATATCACTACTTGCCAACCTGCATTTTGTTTTTAAAAGTTAGTAAAGTGATAAACTGACTATAAGCAGAGTTCTGCTCCTGTAGTAGAGCATTTTGATTTGTGTCAGGGTTAGAGAAGTGCATGGACAATGAATTTCCCCTTTAGTTGTTTCAAAAGACATGATTCATCAATATATGATGGTCTATATATTGATTCATACCAAGGAGACATGTCAGAACACTGCAGTACTGTAAAAATGAGCTCAGTGGTAGCCCAAATTTGGGCAGTTGAAGACTGCAGTATTTTACATATCACAGAGAAACTATTTTAAACTTCCGCCATGTATATCTCTCTTCTGATAGAAAAATTCTTCGGTAGTTCAGAGACATTTTAGCCAGGTTTTCTTAAAAATAATAGTGCTGTATCTTTGTGTACTGTCTTCAGAAAACTTTCTGTCATGTTATCTTTCATTTTTTTTTTTTTTAGTTTTAACAACATCTTTGTAGATGAATAAGAGAGTTGCTATCATTATTGATGAGAGTTATTTTCATCAGGGCTCAGAAAAATTAAAAGGCTCTCAGAGACAGACCTTCAAGTGACTTTACTTGAAGAAGACTTTTATTGGGGTAAATGGAGTGATGCTCGAGTGTCCTTCTAGGAATGCCCATTGGGAAGAGTGAGTTGATACTGATCCCGAAGGAGCCTCTTGAAGATTAGGGTCAGTCCAGGGAGGTGAGGACAGTCCCTCCTCCCTGGGTACAGGGTGAAAATCCATAAACCAATTTTAAGACAGAGTGGCAATGTCAGATCTTTTCTAGGTCACAGCCAATGGGAAAGTGTAAAAAGAGGGCGTCTTATAAAAGGATTGTGGCATCTCAGCTGAGTAGCAGGAGTCCTCAAGGATGAAAGAAAAATTAAGGTGACCAACTAGCTTGGTCTTAAGAAGTGAAAGCAGTAATGTCCAATGAGAAGTTTCTGTTCCAACAACAATAAAATTGTTGTTTGATCTTGTGGACTATAGATATAGATTTATATTAGTACACTATATATTAGTACACTATATATGTCACTATATATATTAGTACACACATAATTGTATAGTTGAGTCAAATGTTTCTTTTTAAAAAAATATTTATTTATTTATTTGAGAGAGAGAGAGAAAGAGAGAAAGAGAAAGAAAGAAAGAAAGAAAGAAAGAAAGAAAGAAAGAAAGAGCGAGCTGAGAGTGAGGACAAGCAGACTCTGCACTGAGAAAGGAGCCCCACCTAGGCAGGGCTCAGTCCCAGGGCTCCGAGATCATGATCTGAGCTGAAATCAGGAGTCAGATGCTTAACTCACTGAGCCACCCAGGCACCCTCAGTGTTTCATTTTTAGTTACATTTACTCTTTGAGTTCTTCCTGAACCACAAATTTTCCTCTTCATAGCAGACCAACTTTTCAAAACACTTGTCTGGCACACTCCTGTGTTGTATGCAGTATGTTGGGGGCAGAAGATTCTCATTTATTTTGTGTAGGGTATTTTTATACTTGCTAACACTGAATTCCTAACAACTCCTTTCATAGAATGTAGATAATAAATAATAGATTACAAACCATATTCCTCTTTGTTAACCCAGTCTGTAGCCTCAGTTTTTCTCTTGGAAACTCCCACAGGCTACCCAAATACGTGGACTAGGCACCGGGCATTAATCCAGAGAACATCACAAATAGAATTCCCTAATACTTTAAAATAAAATAAAACCCTTTCCTTATGTTATGTGCCAGACATTGTTCGGTTAGAGGTAGTTATCAACCATATGCTTTTGCTTCAAGGACGTCTTGTCTTTCTCTGAATCTAACCCTTGTTTATTGAGCACCATCTCTGTGGGAGCCACGAGCCCCCAGGTCCTTAGAAAGATCGGTAGACAAAACTGACAGAAAACCCTGCCTCCACAGAACTTACATTATACGCATTTTCACCAAAATACAACGTGAGTTTTCAAACTTTCTTTTGCTACCAAGCAAGCCTATTTTAAATGCATCTTTTTGTAGAATTGGGGGAGGCTAGAAATAGAGCTTAGCAAAGAGTTAAATACTGAGTGTGTACATCTGAGCCCTAAAAGAGGACAAGGNCCCTAATTGGTTGAATTTGAATTAATCAAAAGGCGATTATCTTGGGTAGGCTTGACCTAATAAAGTGACCCCTTTTTTTTTTTTTAAAGACTTTTATTTATTTATTTGACAGAGATAGAGATAGCCAGCGAGAGAGGGAACACAAGCAGGGGGAGTGGGAGAGGAAGAAGCAGGCTCATAGCAGAGG
>NC_048220.1:131576623-131603306 GCF_002007445.2 Ailuropoda melanoleuca
TTTCTTTCTTTCTTTCTTTCTTTCTTTCTTTCTTTCTTTCTTTCTTTCTTTTCTTCCTTTCTTCTTCTTTATTGTGGGAGGGGTAAGGAATAAACAATGATGTTTCTAAGCTTTTTGCTGACAGTGAAGTTATAGAAATGACTATGGACCCTATTTTCAACTTGGATTTTAGGGCTTATAAAAGGTATAGTATACACCATGATAGTACTGATCTTAGCAAAACATTTTTGAATCTTTGGGTCTGTTGTTTTATTTTGAATTTTTAAGCTAATTTCACTTTCCAGAACATTCCACAGCAGCTTACTAGCAGGAGAATAGTGTAAATTTAGCCTTGCTATTCAGCATGAACTATTCAATGATTCTGTTTTCTGTATGATCATCAGAATTTTTCTCTCTTAGCTGAAGACCTGCTGAGATGTGTATTTAAGTGCAGGAGTGCAATATTAGCCTCGTTTAGCAGGAAGAGAAAACTGTAGCTTTTCATGTTTTTAAAGTCTTTTCTTCTAGTATGCTGATTGCAAGCTAATGGGTGATAATTTCCATGTGGTTGTGTCTTGCACCTGCTTCACTCCCCCATTCTCATCTTTCTGTTTGAGGAGGAAACATTTTGCTATTTCCTATAAGAGTGGTTAATATCTACTGTACTAATACAAATAGTAACAAACATTGTGGGCTCACATAGTTTTCAATAAAAACAAGCTTAAATTAAAAAGCAGGGGAAGTCATGAATTTACACTTTAAATAGAAAACATATATGCAGAATTTATGAGTTAATTTAATTTTACTTAATCCCTCCTAAAGCATCAATGACTTTGAAACTCTTGAGAAAGATTTCAAGATAACTTACAAATTAAATCAAGTTGTAGTTAACTTTCTTGCAAATGAATGCTTTTGGAAGTATTATAGAAACACCTGGAAGAATAATACAGAATTACCCAAATAAATGATGTTCCCTTCTTGAAAGCACACCGTGCTTTGCAGAAATAAAACATTAAAAATTCCCAATTGACTTTACATTTTTGACTAAATTAGGTTGTGGAGGTGGTGGGAAAATATTTCTAAAATTCCTTTCATGAATGCACAATGTTGCTGTTCAGAAAAATCTTGTGATGATATATCAACTACCCATTGTTTTGATAGACATTGACACCCAACAGTAATTCAAAATATTTTTAAAAATATTGTATGAAAATCTAAATTGCTATATCAGTGGCAACTCAGGAACACAATCATTATAGCAGGTAAATAATGATCATTTCAATATTGAATGGTGAAATCCAAGGAAAACCAGGAAGTGGTATTGCAAAGGTGTTGAATAAAATATGCTTTCTTCAGTTGGAAACTATTTGTTTATAGTTAACTAGAGCTGATCTAACCATTTTTCAAGAACAATTTAGCATTTATTAACACCATTCAGGCTATTCTCTTATGGGAAATAATCAGAATTAAAAATCTAGATCCCGCCCAAGAAGACCTGAATATATTACATTGGTAGTATGGCAGTTAGATGCTATTATGTTGTGGTAATGAAAAAGATATAATAAAAAATACTAGGTACTTACCACATGTATGATTCCATGATCAATAACGGTTTTTTCCCACATTACATGAGCATCTTGCCCTGCTTTATCTCCAGCATTTAGCTCACTTCATGGCATAGTGGTGGTTGTGAAATAAATATTTAGTGAAAGAATGAACGTGTATTTAAAGAGCAAGATTTGGCTTACTGCAAATTAACCTAAGTTTACAGATACACAGATTGTTTTAATGTACTTTGCCCTAGAAAATGTCAATATACATTTTCTCTCTGGTTTTATGCACCTTCATTCATTCAGTCAGTCATTCATTCACTCTTTCATTTGTTGTTCCTTTCAAGGAATATTGATACATAACAGATGATAGATGATAGATAGATTTATGGAGTATTTCTCTGGAGATTTGTAAGAACCCAAAGTAAGACAAATAATACACACAATCAGAGAGTTATATTGTAGTTAGAGTTAAAAATATTTTGCCTAAATTAATGGTGAAGTCTTAAATTCAGTTGTTGAGTGGAAGGACAATGTGTATAAAAAGTTATCACAGAAGTGGTTAAGGTATGTTTAAGAAGGGCCTGGATTTATATGAAGGAGATACATAGATGTCAAAGGAAGCAGTGGAACAAGATACAAAAACTTACCTTATTTTTTTTTTTCAAGAGGGAAAAAGAGGTAAAAGTGAAGTGATTTCATCAATGGGAAGTTCTTCCTAAAAATTAGATTGGTCCAGCAATATAAGTCAGGGCTTCAGATCTTCATGTCCTTTGCCAGAAATGCTTACAGGATCAGAAGTGGGAAGCCACGTGTAGTGATGCCTCAGAAAGGGAGAGGATGTGTCTGATCATCTCCAACTTCAAACTGAAACAGTATGATCTCATATGCAGAGCACAACTGTGAGAAATCCTCTTAGGCAACATTTCATTTTACTTTTTCTTAGGCAATATTTTAAAGTCCTCTACCAATCATTTATTGATTGATTTTTTCATTCAATAAATATAAATTGCGTATTTAGTATATGAAAAGAGAAAATTATTATTACACACAAGTAACTATCAGACAGTGTACTGGTGAACCTGGTATATATATTCAGTCCGAGGTGGCACAATGGAAAGAACAATAAATTCCTTCTGAAAAGGCATAGACATATTTGCTAGAGAAGCTTTCTATTTTTTATTTATATTTTTAAACTATACCTTAATCAATATGATGATACTACTTGCAAATTGTAAAAGATATATTTTGAGAGATACACAGAGGTCTTGAATGATGTACTAAATTGCTCGGATTATATCCTAAAGTTGACATGGAATTAATTTAGGTTTCCAAATATAGTTAAAACTATATAATTACAACAGATATATTTAGTAAATGTTTCACAGCAACTACTATTAAAAAAAGATTATAGTGTGTAAAAATAATCTACCTGTGATCAGAGTTTCTCTTTATAATTTGTAATAAATTACATCTGAAGAAGAGTTATGAATAGACACTTCAATAGGATTTGATGTGAACTTTTCTGTTCATATTTTTAAAAAGTTATCTCTTGGACAAAAGTCTGAATACCATCACATAATTGCTTTAGTCTCTCAGCATTATTTTTCCAAAAAAAAATTTTTTTTTCAATTGAAAAAAAAAAAAAAACTTAAAAAGTTTCCTATGACTCAATTTTTAATGTAGTGTACTTTTTCAACTTGCTGACATACTACCCTACACCGATTACATTCATTTATTCTAATTCTTCTTAATAAGTTGATCCTTTCTGGGAATTATTTGCATAAAATAATGAAGTAGGATTACAGAGGAATTAGAGCAGTGTTATTAACATACTCCTCCCCCCCACACACACCTCCTGTGGCCTCATACTTGACATCAGAGGAGGAACATTTATTTTCATTCACTTATAATAGCAAACTAAAAACCAAAAGCATCGGGAAAAAATGGTGGTTTCTCCAGTTATTATTTAAAGAAATTGAAATACCTATGTCTTAAATATCATTATCTATTAAGCCAAAAATACTTTTATGTATTTCATGAAATGCCTTAAAATTGTTGTTGGATATGTTTTCTAGAGCATAATTGCCAGTTAATCAAAAGAAATTAGAACTATTTAAAAATCCTTAATAACATTCTATCTTATAATTCTGTTCACTACATTTCTAAAATCTCTCCCGCTTAATTTGCACTCACTTTTTCTAAGTCAACATGTTTTGATCTTGTGGTAAATGTTGTTTATAACCTGAAGGTGATTATAAAACTACATCCTACTTATTACTTAATAGATCTTCAATTTAGAATCAGTGCACTCAATTTATCTCCACTAGATCTAAACAAATACTGTATTATAGAGGTCAGATTTGACTGGCACAAGTAAACAAGTAATCTTAATAAAATCTTGGTAAGAAGAAGCACATTTTCTATCTTCAGCTTTTAAGCAAAGTTGCTTTTCACATATACTTGAAGAGAAATTAGTCATATTTCATTCTTGTTGGTATAATGTGTTTATCAATGCAAAATAATTTGTTTACAATGAGGTCAAATCGGATTACAATTTTTCCTTGATGTATGGCATATGCATATAGGCTTGCTTTGAATTAGCAAGCTTATTTGGAGGAAGTATGAACTGATGGCTCTAGAGGTAGACACGAGTATAAAACAATTATTAGTTATGTTTAAACATTATGAATATAAACTTAAATGTAAAGCACAGTTGTTTAAATGATAAAGTGGAAAAGAAATCAAATCAAATACCCCTCAAAGGTTCCATGCTAAGAATTCGGTCATCAAGTGAAAAAACAACTCTAGTAGAATTTGGGTATGCTTGAAAGGCTTTATTTTCAGGTACAATTTAATGATGCTTAAAATATATATTTTTTTCTTTGTCTGGTTTTATAAACTAACCCACAGGTATAACTTTCCGTCTGAAAAAATTGTTAATTTCCCTGCCAAATACATTTTATTTTTCAGATCTATAGCAAAAACAGCTTATTTCATCTATTAAATTCCAATTTCCAACTGTGTTTTCATTGAACTGCAGACATTCTATTCTATTTTATTTTTATTTTTTAAAATTAATTTTTTTTTAATTTGAGTATAGTTGACACAGTATTACATTAGTTTCAGGTGTACAACATAGTGATTCAACTTCTCTATATGTTATGCTGTGCTCACCAGAGGGGAAGCTATCATCCATCACCATACAATGCTATTAACAATATCTTTGACTATATTCCTTGTTCTGTGCCTTTTATTCTCATAATTTACTCATTCCATAACTGGAAGTTTGTATCTTCTCTCTTTCACCCATTTTGCCCAACCTATACCTCCCTTCCCTCTGGCAACCATCAGTTTATTTTCTGTATTTATAGTTTCAGACATCGTTGTCTTCTTTCATTTGTCACATCAGTTTTGTTTTGTTTTTGGCACTTCTCTGCTAAGTTTCAGGCAATCGTTAATTTCATGGGATATTAGAGAAGTATTTAGAAAGATGAAATTGATTAAATGTGCTGTTGTTAGCAAAATTTAAAGTCTTCTCCCATTTCCTGAGATAACTCCATTTAAAATTAACAGTTTAACTGTGGTGCAGAAAGGATGAGAGATGAGGACTCCTGGAATAGACATCAGGTCAAAGTGTATATACTGAAATTTGAAAATGAAGTTGAAAATGCTGGGTATCTTCACTGAGGCCTAGGATTTATGAAAATAAATCTCTAGTAATTTTTGAAACAGAACCTCTTATTTTCTCTTGTAGGGAAGATAGAATACTACTTAATGGAGTGAGCACTGGGATAGGTAGGATAGGAAGGATGGAGGAATTCCGCCCCCCCCCCCCCCCCGCCAGACTTTTAGGATTGGAAATCCCACCCCTAATCTTTCCCTGTAAACCCTATAATGGGATAAGCAATATTTGGCCAGGATTTAAATAGGATTCAACCACTTAATTCAGAAGCATCGCTTTTCTTTTCCCTAGATCAACATAAGCATCAATGGAGGTCAAAGCCTCAACATTTACAAATTTATACATTGTGTATCACCTAGGTGATTCCTTGACTCTGACTCTGCAATATTCCTCATTTCCTTTCAATTCTCAGACTCTATAGCTTTCTTATTGTAGGGACCCAATACTTCTCCCAATCTGTCCTTAACACATCTCGTGGATTTTTCATATTTTTAGGTTCCTGCGTTTCTAAGGTGGGGAGAGGATTCTGGTGCTTTATGTAAGGAGAGGGAGGAAGAGAAGGTGGCTTTGCAAGCTGCTTGGATCCCAGTTCTCCTTCCCAGTGATGACTGCTGTTTCCTCCTGAATTCCCTAATGGCTGACACAGTCCACTATCTGGGATGTGAATTTGCTTTTGAAGAACTTGGAATCTATAATCATATGAGAAATCATACTTTACCTGTTAACATTACTTTTGTCCTACTCTGAAAAAGTATTTACTCCAACTTCTTAGGCCAAATCCATGGCATTTAATTTTTTTGTATCTTCCTGAAAAAAAGTAATAATGGCTTGCTTCATCTTTCTGGACCTTCCCATGCTTCCAGAACACAACTCACCCCTGGTCTCCTCTGTTACACTCGTCATTCCTTCTCAATGATGTGCGCTAATTCTTTTCTCATTTTCTGAAATGTGAACATTATGGGGTCTCTGGGTTCAGGATTTTGAATTTGTCTTAATCTATTACATTTTTGGTGATCTCATATAGACTTAAGAAAGATGTATATACTTCTTTGTGCTGATAAATAGCAGATTCTCTTTCTAAAACTAGATTCTTTTGTAGAATCCACCCAAACTCTCAAATATGGTGTATAATAGGAATCTCAAATGTAAACTGACTGTCCTACAAACACACACACACACACACACACACACACACACACACACACACACGCTCCCCACTCAAGTCTCATGCTATTTGCTTCTCCTTTAGTCTTGTCCCTCTGAGCAGGTGGCAATGCTTTCAGTCCCATTATTCATTATGAAAAGCCTGGTGTTATAGTTGAATAATCACTTTCATATTCTCTAGGTCAATCCAACAGCAAATGCTGTAGGCCCTAAAATCAAACCATACACCATCTCATTAACTAGTTGATACCACCATCATCTCTCAACTTGATGCTTGCAATAGCTCCTACTCATTTCCTGCTTCCAGCTGCCCTCTTCCAAGCTGCTGTAGTCAGAACAGTCCTTCTAAAGCTTAACACCATTCACCTTGTCCTTCTTTTTAAAACCCTGAGGGTGACTAAGTAGGAAAGCCCTGAGTCTGGTGTGTAAGGTTTGCCTCTCTTTCCTCACCTTTCATCACCCTCCTGTTGTTCTTTACAACCCAGTGACCCTACCCTCCTTGATGTTCTCATCACATGCTGGCCTTTTGCTGTTCCTTTTGTCTACAATGGCCATTCTCTGTGCACCTGCATGGCTCCCTTTCTCATTTCTTTTACCTCTGTGAATTTCACCACTCTTTACCCAGTATCTTACCTCTCTATACCCACAACATCCAACTTATAGGATATTAATTTATGCATTTGTTTATTGTGTATAACCCTCTAATTGGAAAGAAACATTCATGACAACAAAATTTGGTTTGTTTTATTCTCTGCCAAATTCAAGCACCTAAGGCAGTGGCTGGTGCTCAATAAACAGCTTTATTCTTAATGTTAAATTTAAATGATCCCTGAATGTTTTTCATTAAAAAGAGCCTCTTCTTTAGTGGAAAATTCCTCTGGCTTTATCTTTGTCTGAACCTCTAATTGCACAAGGATTTTGCAATGAGTATCTAGTGATTTCTCTTTGTTCTTCAAATTCTATTTTGATAGTGGATTAGGGAGAGAGTAGGGGGTGGAAGAATTGGTTAATCCCACCATAGGACTATTAAATTATTGGGCTGCAGGTGTAACTCAGGATAATATCCCTTACTTCCAAAAATACTTCCAGGTTATTTTTCAATTACAAATTTTTTGTCAGACTGGCTGCTGCAACACCTACTCCCCTTGATTTAAATAAGTTTGTTGACTGTCTTCAATATGCCTGGACCATCTTGTGCCAAAAGCCCTCCATTTGGAGATAGGTACAACCCACAGATGTCTCTAACACAATTAAAAGCAACAAAAATTGAACAGCAACAACAAAATGAGACAATACAATTCCAAGCATCCATGAATAATAATGTAGATTTTTACCAAAGATGCTGAGCAAAAAGAATAAAGATATTACATCATAAAATACATGGAAAGAACTTCTGAAAACACTATTTATTTATTTATTTAGAGAGGGAGGAGGGACAGAGGAAGAGTGGGAAAGAGAATCTTATGCAGGCTCTACGCCCTGAAATCCTCTTTAAAAATATTCTGTTTTACCTTAAAGTTAAGCCCATTTTCCATTATCATCTCCCTGCCTCCCTGCATCTTCTCTCTCCACATGTTCTCAACTTCTCTTTGCACTGGCTACTCTAATGTCTACTCCATCTTCAATATTTCCCTGAAAAAATAATGTTATGTTATTGATATTTTTACGTAAGTCCTTACTTCTCTTACCGTTTTGATAAGAAACTTTAGAAAAATGTTAGCATTGATGGGGGCGCCTGGGTGGCTCAGTCGTTAAGTGTCTGCCTTCGGCCCAGGGCGTGATCCCGGCATTCTGGGATTGAGCCCCGCATCAGGCTCCTCTGCTGGGAGCCTGCTTCTTCCTCTCCCACTCCCGCTGCTTGTGTTCCCTCTCTCACTGGCTGTGTCTCTCTCTGTGTCAAATAAATAAAATCTTTAAAAAAAATGTTAGCGTTGAGTTTTCAATTTTTTAACTAACCCATGAGGTTATCATTGCTAATAACATTTTTGAAATGCCTTTTATTGAAACACTTTGATCAAGAGCTACCTATGGAAACGATTTGCATTATGTTATTGTCATGCCATGTGTATCACAGCTAAATACTGAAATCAGACTCTTGGCATCAGAATGCAATCAGTCTGCTAGAGACTGAGGTGTGAAGTGGTTTGTTGTTCTTGTTTTGGTGGGGGGAGAGAGATATTACATGTTTTGAATACAAAATTATTTAAATAAAGTTGCAGATTGGTAGCACAGTTCATTATAGACAGAGAGCAAGAAGAAAAAGACAAGGATTAATAAATTGGCAGAGAATAAGAGGGCCCAGATTGGGGAAGAGGAATATAATTCCTCTTTCAATAAAAGTGAATACTGTGACATTCCACCACTGAAAACATATGCCAGCAGTTTAATTCCTGAATGTTCCAATATTTGGATTTTGACTTGGATTTTGACTCAGTATTTCCCAGACTAAAATAAAATCTTTAGAAATATTACTATTTACTAAAATAATGCATTTGTTAAAATGTGATGAGCATATAAGACACATTTGTGCTCACTTTTGCTGTTAGAACAACAAAAAAAAATTGCATTCTCCAAGAACAGGGAAGAATCGAGTCTTCAATGATTGTGTTGTGTCTTATTTAAGCCAAAATACCTGCTTTTCATGTCAATTTTTATTAAAAAATCAGTAGAAAGATTCTAATCATGTCGGGCTCTCAGTTTCAGAACAAAATTTCAAATTATGCTAAAAATAATATTTCTAATACCTGCTCCACAATTCAGTTTGAAATTCTCTCACTAGTACGATTTTATCTTATTAAAATTTTGGTCAAAAACAAAGGCTATACAAAGGCTATATACATGTGTATGTGTGTGTTGGGAGAGAGAATGTGAATAATTTTTATTATGAAGAATGATTACATTGTTTTTAATATTAACTACTAGCGATATAATTAAATTATACTTATTTATTTACCAATTTACTATAGCTATACTTGTCAGTAAAGCACTATTAATTCTTCATATATTTGGTTAATTATATGACGGTATTTGACAATATACTACCATGTCAGTAAGTAACATCATGCCTTAAGATAAACTAGTTAGGTCAAAATTATAACAAACATAAAAGAGACTGAAGTTGGCTTATTTATTAAATTTTCAAGTATATATTTCTCAGTTGGCTGAGAAAAAACATTTACTTAACTACAATGATTTCTGTGATAGAAATATATATTTGAAGTCTTTCAGTTCTTGTCAGAGCAAGAACTGAATATCAGTTAATAATTATCCATGTGACTGCAAGTAATCATCTCTTATGTTACATTGTAATGTAAAAAATAGGATAATATTCTACTATGAACTTTACTATTAATAATTACATATAGAGAAACAAAATCCTGTCTATGAATCTACTAATCATTTACACTGGTTTCATATTTTTAGTGGGGGACAGTATAAACTTCAGACTCAGATATTAGATCACTCTTTGCCATGTATAAATGCAAAGTTCCTAAAAAAGAGGCTGGCACATAGCAGGTGCTTTATTAGTTAGAGGAATTCTCACCAGCTATTGAAAGATAACCTCCAATATATCCATACCACAGTGCATTTAAATGTATTTCTTGTTTATCTTGAAAGGTGGTATACATAAATATACATAAATCTACTTTCTAGGACTGCTGTCCTTTAAGGGGTGACCCAGGCATCCAGGCTTTTCCATTGGGCAGTTTCTCCATCCTCTTTGCCTTCAGTATTGGATAGACACAGTGTGCAAAATAATTCTAAGGGTCGGGATTAGAAAAATTTTCTATCACTTCTGTCCACAATGCTTTGGCTGTAATAGTGACATACACCAACCCTAACTGCAAAGAGGGATTGCAAATGTTATTTCCCTGTGCTCATGAAGAAAGGGAACTAGACTGGCAAACATCTACCTAGTTCCATCTAAATAAAAGAAAAAAAAATGTTTTTGGATAAATTTCATTACAGATTCTGTTTCATTACAAAATGACTATCAATTAGCTAGTATTTCCTTTGAAACTTTGACTCAAAGCAGACTTAGGAGGAGAAATGAAAATCTTATTTATAAAGGTAAAAAATTAGCTCTACTTTGCTGGTTCCCTTCTTTTGCTCAAGAAGGGAAAATGGTATATATAGGTTAATATAATACAGCAATGGTATATATGGGTTAATATAATGCAGCAAATTAAAGGAGAAAATATCACTGCTGTATAAACAATAATTATATAGAAATTGTTTACTTGAAAAGTAACCATTTTTCTACCATTTGAGTAACTGAAAGCAATAACCAAAAAAGATAAAAAAAAATCACTGACCTAGCCTAGTTATTAATTGCTGATTAATTGCTAATTAATAAAAATGTGAATCTTTTATCCTTAATTATGAAACAGCAAAGTACTAGAAAAAAATTGAAAGACAAATCCACATGCACTTTAGCATTTTATTCTAAGGGAGATAATTTTCTTTTTGCATTGTTGTGAATAAATAGATTTCATTAGGGAGAAGTACAAATGCATTTTCAATATTCCAGATTCTCAATTCTTTTTCATTATTTTGTCACTACTTTGGGTGTGAAGTTGGTATAAATGTTAGCTACAGTAATTGCTCTTATATTTCACATGCCAAACCCAAATCCCTAAGGGCCATGGAGGTAATCCTTGAAAAAATACATCTTTAAAAGTATAAATAAAATGGTATAATCACCAAAATATAACCTGAATGGCTGAAAGCATATGTTTCTATCATTTGGTAGATTTTACAAAGTGGAAGTTCTGATTAGCAATTATATATCTATAGGTTATCCAAGGTTAACAACAACTACAACAAAACACAAGCATTAATTTTTGTACATTATAAACTCTGGTAGACAAGTATTCAAATGTGAGGTTCATGGAGGAGGTCTGGCAGTTCTCAGCCTCAGTGCTGGGAAACATTATTTTCACGTTTTCCATAGGCATCTATATGACAATCCCAGCTGCAGAAAGTCTGAAATTGAGAGATAACATGTGAATCTTGTCATGATCTCTCTCTCCCTCCTATCTCTTTCTCTTAATGGTGATTCCAACCTAATGATCTACATAGTATATTTACAGATGTAAAAAAGGAGAAATCACTTACTTTCTACCCTTCTAGGTTCTTGGCTGAGAAAAAACGAACAGAAGTTTAATACAGTTAAAACTCCTGTTTACATGGGAGATACCCAAGAAAACTGAGTAACTGCCAGAAATGTTCCAAGTCACCACCTGAAATAGCATCTCCAGCTAAAGACAAACAATATTGATGGGAGGCAGTTATAGGAAGTTATCAAGCAAAGCACAATAAGCAAGGTTGAAGTTGTTAAACAGATTTAAGTCAACATCATCTCCATTGATGAGTTTCCCATGATTTAATCACCCTTCTCTTCCTGGTACAAAAAACACAAGTACTAATCTCTGTTACCAGGTTTATAGGGACACATAATATTAACATTTTTGCATGCCATGAGGCAAACATTTATAAGATGAGGGAATGAGAGTTTATCACTGAGTTTCCAATTGTTTTCTGTTAAAATATGAGTGTGCTCAAAATACATTAATAACTTCCCATGACTCTTAGAGTAAAAACAAAATAAAACAAAAATAATTCTTTTTAGGATGTCCCATGTGATCTAGGTTCCTGCTACATTTCAAACTTCAACACCTTTTTCTTTCACCTTCAAGTGTATGGCCCTCTTTTATTTCCAGATCCATTACAAGGACTCCTCTAACACCTGGGATAAACTCTCTTGATGTGTTGCAGGAGGTAATTGAAAGGACATGACCACAGGTTGACCCCAAGATAGATCCAGGCAATTAGAGACTCTTCAGTAGAGCAGGGATTAGTACCTATGTTTTCTGACTTTTGCTTATACATTATATCCCATATCATTATCACTCAGAAGAATTTGTGCATAGCAGTTGTTCAATAGAGGTGATTTTTAATTAATTACCACTATACCAAGAAATGAATGTAATTTAACTTGCCTTATGAAATTCATAGGAAACATGATTTTAAATACATCTATATATGTAAATCATATATATCTACATCTATAGCTATCCATCTATCTGCACAAACACACGTGTTTGTACATGTTTATGTATAATGTACATATACATACTACATACATACTTTTATATGCACAGAAAATATGTATATTTACATAAAGTTTAAATACATATATGGAAAATGTTAGGAGATACGTTTAGTACAATATATCAACACCATATTGGTATATATGCTTGTGTGTGTTTATTACAGACTTACCTGGATGTACATTTATGAATTGTATCTAAAAATGCCCACGCCCCCTAGGTCTCAGCTGAGGCCAATTGAATCTTAGTAAATGAAAGTGAAATGTAAAGGTTAAGTTTATTTTAAGGTGAGCCAGGTGATTCTAATTTGCCACCAGGGTTGATAAATACTCAAAGGGCATTATGAGAGAGGAAAGTCTTCAGCCATGTTCACACACAGTTTGGGAACCAAAAGAGGGGTAACTTCATACAGAATAATTTCCAAGCTACAAAGTAACATTTAATTATATTAACATTTATTTTTCTAACTTTTCTTTCTTTTGGTTTATGTACATAGCTACTATAATAAATTCTATATTAAAGTATGGGAAGCATTTTTCCATAAATATCTCCTTTGAAGGTGCTATCATTCATCTACTTCCTATTTGTGTTCTCCTTTCAAAATGCAATCACAAATGTTGCTTTTATAAATTCTTTTGGCCAATGATATGTGAGTCTGAATTACTTTTCAAGAGGATATTTGAAAGCCTTTCAAGCAAATTGTCCATTTTGAAGAGCACAGTAATCAACTATTGCAAAAACAGAAGTCTAAAAAGATAGACATGTTTCAACATTGCTTAAAAGCCAACAATTTGACAAGGGCTGTTACAGAGAACTCTTGTTTGTACTAAAATGACTCATGACACAACAAAATAGGCATGGGATTTCTTCAAAAGACATTGAGTTCCAGGAATGCTCAGTCTGGGCATTAGGATTTTGGCTGAAAATACTACTTTGTAACAATTTGATTGAGACAGTTTTTAGATACATGCTGGATTTTATGTTTTTGTGTTTATGTGTTTTATTCCAGAACACTATAAAGCCAAAAAAAAAAAAAAAACCCACAAACTTACTAGTTATGAGCCAATGAACTAATGCCAATCATAGAGAGAAACAATCTTTCTTTTTCTTATTCTGGTCACGGATGGTTCATAATCTCTTCTTCCAGTTAAAGAATTTTGACCCCTGTGATTGTTTCCAAACTTTCCCCATTTTCACTACCCTCTCAAGGGCCCCTCCTTCTATTCCTCCTTATTCTACTTCTGGTTTTACTCATTTCTGAACATCCACAAATTGTTGTCTTCAGAGAGTCAAAGTTGAATGCAATTAAGTGGTTGATGAAGAGGCACGGGAGAGGCAGTCTCAACCTGAATTAATTCCGGGGGCTGGGCAGTTGCTGCCAACCCAAACCTCAGGTAGTTGGTCCTGTTTCTGCATGAGTCTGAAGTAAGTGCTAACTTGTGGAACTTCTGGTCCCCAGGCCTTCAGTTCATCAACTCTTCATTCAACCCATGGCAGACACTACATTTCCTCCTGCTCAGCTCCAGTGGGTGACAGTGTCATAATTTTCTGCTGAAGGCCTCTGCTGATCTTTGCTGGGAGGGCTCTTCAACACCAGGGAGAAGGTAAGGCCTTGGGAATCACAGTCAGGAGACTTTAAGGGGGAAACAGATCACATATTCAATGTTTTAAAGTACTGACACGAGTACAGGCCTCACAACCAGCTCAATTATGAATACTAAACACACATGGCACATGATGCCTGAATACAGTCTCAACACAGTTTAATGTTTACTTTGTCAAAAATCATGACATAACAGGCATAAAGTCAATGAATCACTGAAGTAGCAATTAGTAAAAATTTGTTTTGCACACACCAAAAAGACTGTTCACTGAACCAAAACATGGAATGAGATTCTGGGGCATATTATTATAAAGCAGTTTATATAATAAGAAAGCAGTGACTGTTTATTCTTCACCGTGATTGGTTATAATAGCAGAAATTTCTTAAGCGATAGAAAATTGGTCAGTGGTTACTTCATATCAGTTTTGGGAACCAGTTTAAGTTTTGCTTATGATTTTCAGAGGCATAAGCAAGAAATGACCCAGGCCAAGTCAATCTTGCAAAATAAGCTGAATTAAGCTTTGCATGTATGATTAAACTGATTTTGTATGCTCAGGGAACTTTTGAGTCTGGTGTCGGCTTTTGATTTTAGTAACTTCTTTACATTTATGAAATTGATGTAAAACGTTGGCAGTACAAAATGGAGGTTCGGCTGTTTTATTGGTAATCTAGCTCTTCTGTCATCATCTTGGATCATTGTCTATCTCCTTCATCGGTCATTTGTGTTTTTTAAACTGGAGCTAGGTCTGAGGTTTAGGTCTTTAGTCAGTGGTATGCAAACTAGAAACTTCTGAGTCTGTTTTCAATGATTTAAGTCCACACTTATGATAGTCATTATCGCCTGTATTTCCATGGTTTCAGTTGTTAATGGTCCTAGTTTGATGCTCTGAGGTTGTTAGCAATAGTGGAAATTAGCAACATCTCTTAATGCTTTCAAGTTGGCCTGTGGCAGAGATACCTGAATGTATTTGTAAACTCTTTCCTTTTGAAAGTTTTAATATGTTGGTGCTGTGGAAGGCTTGTAAGCTATGATAGAATTTACTAAATGAGAGTGTCTTTTACGTTATACAAAATAATCGTCTGTGAGTCCTTCCTGAGTCACCCCAGCAACTGTTCTATTGGTTCCAACAGGTTGGAATTTTACCCTCTAATGACACCAATTGTATCACAGGCAGAAAAAATTCTCAGTTGTATAAAATAAGTCATAATTACATGATTATTATATATATGTACTCAATTAGAAGTTTAATCCTTTCTAAATGTATTAAAGTATAAAGTGAAAGTGAAATCTATGCTAACAGGTAAATAAAAGATAACCACGCTTCCATACTCTATGTATGGAACATAGGGTAAATTTTAGATGCTATGAAATTGCATTCTGACATAAACACCTAAACAAAACTCATTATGTAACATGAAGAAATGGTTTTTACCAAAATCAGTATGTACAAAGATGACAACCTCCAAAAGAGGTAAAATCTTTTGTATGAAGGTGCAAGAAAACGGTACTAAGAATGTTATAGAGGTGGTCCTAATTGAACTTAGAGTTTTAATGACAGCTTTGTAATAATTGAAACTCAATACAGGTTTCTCTTGACCAAAAACTCTGAAACACCTGTCTCAGGGAAAACAGCAATTCTTAAAATAAAAACGTAGTATAATAAACAAAAGGATATAAAGCAACCGAGTGTAAGCTTGTTCTTCCCATCATGCAACCAGCCAATAGAGCAAGATGTTGGTATAAGGAATGCCAGCAAACCAAACATGACTGGCTATTATCCTAAAGAACCAGCTTAACTCAGCATAAAATTTGAGCTTCTCTTATGTAGGAAGAGAGAGAAGCAAGGAGATTGGAGTCAGGAGGTGACTGGTGTCTGTAGCTATTCTGGTGCTTGCAAGTGTCCGAGGAAGGTTATGAAACTTTCTGTCCTTGGTCAGTTGATTGGTGTACAAAAATCTGGTCCTGTCATTCCAGTAAATCTTAAACATAGTGTTATTTCTGTAGGTACTTATCTCTTTGGTGGTGGGGGGGATTAGTTCTGGATGAAGAGTCGTTTTACAAATCTTGACTATAAACAAAATTCTTTCAATGGTTAACATGACTTTGTGCAGGGCTAAGCAGAAGTTTCTAAGCTATAGGTTACAGCCCCAAGGGAAATAGAAGCACTGTGGAGTCAGACATGCTAAGTTTCTCCCCGTTACGCTAACAAATGAAAGTTTCAAAATTATGTCCCACTTGTACTACCCAAGGAGTATTCTCCCTTCTCCATATTTGCATTATATATTTAATAAAATTCTCTTTTGCAAAGTGGGGTGTGTGTATATTACTTAAGAAGTAGACCTGTGAGCCCTGGGTGTTTTATGTAAGTGATGAATCACTAAATTCTACACCTGAAACTAATATACTGATAGTACACTGAATGTTAACTGGAATTTAAATAAAAACTTGAGATTAAAAAACNTGGGTGTTTTATGTAAGTGATGAATCACTAAATTCTACACCTGAAACTAATATACTGATAGTACACTGAATGCTAACTGGAATTTAAATAAAAACTTGAGATTAAAAAACAAAACAAACACAAACAAAACAAAACACTAATATTTCTTACAAAAACTAAAAATGATAATCAGAAATCAGTGGTAGAAAAGTGTATTTTACCAGAAAATTAAGAAAAATGATTCTAATAGATACATTCAAAGTATTCCCTTCTGTTTATGAAGACTTTTCTGTTATTTGATATGTAGGAATAATTGCTTCCATTAGAAACTACAGAACAAAATTAGATGTCACTCTATAGGCCGTAATTTTCTCTGACATTAGAAAAAACTTGTTAAAATAAGGCTATTAATACTTCCAAGTAGATAGGTATGTGATTTATATTTATAGAAAAACAAAAATAGGTGATAGTAATTTCTTCCTGAAAACAACTTAATATTAAATTTTAAAAGAATACTTTTGGGGCGCCTGGGTGGCACAGCGGTTAAGCGTCTGCCTTCAGCTCGGGGCGTGATCCCGGCGTTGTGGGATCGAGCCCCACATCAGGCTCCTCTGCTATGAGCCTGCTTCTTCCTCTCCCACTCCCCCTGCTTGTGTTCCCTCTCTCACTGGCTGTCTCTATCTCTGTTGAATAAATAAATAAAAAATCTTAAAAAAAAATAAAAAAAAATAAACACAAAACAAAACACTAATATTTCTTACAAAAACTAAAAATGATAATCAGAAATCAGTGGTAGAAAAGTGTATTTTACCAGAAAATTAAGAAAAATGATTCTAATAGATACATTCAAAGTATTCCCTTCTGTTTATGAAGACTTTTCTGTTATTTGATATGTAGGAATAATTGCTTCCATTAGAAACTACAGAACAAAATTAGATGTCACTCTATAGGCCGTAATTTTCTCTGACATTAGAAAAAACTTGTTAAAATAAGGCTATTAATACTTCCAAGTAGATAGGTATGTGATTTATATTTATAGAAAAACAAAAATAGGTGATAGTAATTTCTTCCTGAAAACAACTTAATATTAAATTTTAAAAGAATACTTNTTTCTGTTATTTGATATGTAGGAATAATTGCTTCCATTAGAAACTACAGAACAAAATTAGATGTCACTCTATAGGCCGTAATTTTCTCTGACGTTAGAAAAAACTTGTTAAAATAAGGCTATTAATACTTCCAAGTAGATAGGTATGTGATTTATATTAATAAAAAAACAAAAATAAGTGATAGTAATTTCTTCCTGAAAACAACTTAATATTAAATTTNAAAAAAAATAAAAGAATACTTTTTTATCAGGAGTCAGTAAGCCCTCAGTACATCTTGTCTTTTTTTGGGGGTCCTATCAATATGACCCAATAAGCACAAAACTTCTGAAACGTTCACTGTCCTCTAATTCAGTCTTTGTTTAAATAACTTGGGCATTGATGGGGAACCTGGGGAGTCTGTGAAGCATCAGACTCTTGATTTCAGTACAGATCATGACATCTAGGCTCTGTGCTTAGCATGGAGTCTGCTTGAGATTCTCTCTCTCCCCCTGCCTATGCTCTCTCTCTCTCTCTCTCTCTCAAATAAATAAATAAAATCTTAAAAAAAAAAGTGGCAAGGGGCGCCTGGGTGGCACAGTGGTTAAGCGTCTGCCTTCGGCTCAGGGCGTGATCCCGGCGTTCTGGGATCGAGCCCCACATCAGGCTCTTCTGCTGTGAGCCTGCTTCTTCCTCTCCCACTCCCCCTGCTTGTGTTCCCTCTCTCACTGGCTGTCTCTCTCTCTGTCAAATAAATAAAAATAAAATCTTTAAAAAAAAAAAAGTGGCATGAGCATTGAAATTAGTGAATGCACTATAATAGCCTGTCCTTAGAAACCAAGAATTGTTAATCTCTACAATCACCCAATGTGTGATTATGTTCTCCCTTTAAAAGAAAATTGGAAATCAGTGGGAAAATGGCATTTTGGAGTAATTGAGATTGTGTTTATTCACAGAGTGTCTTGTTTTCCTTATGTGCTGCCAGACATCTGGATAAAGACTGAAAATTTTAGCAAAATATTAACATCTTTCCAAGTATCTAAATGTTGATTGCATTTTATGTTTTACTCTAAATATTTGATGAAACTTAGTTTTAGCTATAAAATATATATACTGTTGCCCTGGTATCTCTGAAGTAATTTCTCTAGCATTCCAAAGTTTGGTTACTATCTGATTTGGGAAGAGACAAGTGAATATGTGATGGAATTTTAGAATTGAAAGAGCTAAAATTGTTGTCCAAACTTAATATTTGTGGTGAACGATTTTATTTTTCTAAATTCTATGTTGGTATTTGTGGCCAACTATAGCAAGAACCTCTTGTTGAACAATAAATGCCCTTTATTTTCCCCTCAATGAAATGACCCTGAGTGCTAAAATCATAACAACTGAAACACAGTATACAAGAAACCACCTGTTAGTCTCATTACTATGTAGGACAGTCTTTGAGGTTCTACTGATTGGAATAATAAAGTAGTTAACTATAAAATTTGAAAATAAGAGATGATAGTTGTCCCCTGAAGATAAGACATATCATTGATATCCAATAAAATACTTTGGAAGTATAGAAAAATCAAATGAATAAGCCATATAGAACAATTTTTATTTCTATTCTAACTTATAAATGAAATTGGGAAATATATCCCATTCCCTTTAATGCAGAAATAAAATAGAATTACTAGTTAACTAGTCAGCCTAGAACCCCCTTAAATAAATCGTGTGGTGTAATGGAAAAGAGATAAAACTGGGTCAGCCTAAGGGAAAGTGACTTTAAAATATAAAGAAAAATGTAGTTCTTATTATCATAGAAGTCTGTTTATCCAAAATTTAATACAGAAACTAAATACATTTTCAATAAATTGACAATAATTTTTGTCTCTAGATAAAATCTTAAGGAAAATCTTAAGGAACAGAAATCTGTTAAGGAATAGGTATTTAAAAACAAACAAGATAACTTCAAAAAGAAGTGACTATCCAGAGTATTGTTTCATTAGTCATTGGAACATACTATAAGTTTTATTTTAGTGAAATCAGTTACTACATTGGCAAATAACATAAAGTAGTGAAACAGTTGAGCACGCACAAATGGATTACAACATACATAATTGTATGGTGTGTGTAATCACCATTGTTTTGGACCGTGAGAAAATTATAGATTGTATGAGAGCTGGGAAAGGACTTTTGACCTAGAAGTTTGAAGAAGTACATATAAAAATTAAAAATTGCGAATTGCAAGAAAATTTGGGAGAAACGGTTTGAGTATATCAACGAGTGGATAAATCTTGAAAAATTAATGCTGAGCAACCCGGATCTCCTCAAGAAAAAGGAAAAAAAAATGTGTAAATGTTAAAATTATCTGTATGACCAAATATACTATGGAAAAATCAGTACTGCAATTGATGACAAAGGACCTAAGAATGACAAAAGACTGCTATCTGTACCATACAAAAATGCTTCTTATATTTAGAGCAATTTTTGTGAGCAGCATATAGTTGTTTTTTTTAAATTATCTGTTATTATGATTTTGACTTGAACTAATGGACATAAGCCATACTTGCAAAGTAATCACTGATATTTGGCTTTGTGTGTTTCATTGTACTATTTGTCCCATTTGTTTCATTGTCTTGTGTAACATTTTTTCTCTTATTACCTCCTTTTGAAATCTATTTCCACTTAGCATTTTAGTTATAGATCATTTTAAGTAAAAGGTAACTTTTTTTTTCCTGATAGTTAAATTGGAGATTCCAAAATACACAATTAAATTCTTATGGTTAATATGAATATCATTTGTAAGAAAATGTTAGCCTCTTAAAACTAGATCTACTGAGTGTCTTTCAGGCTCTTTAATTCTCTCTACATGTTAAACCCATACATGTTATTTCAACTTTATATAATTAAAATTCTCTTATATTTTTGAATGTATTTGTTTTCATTTTATATCTGCATATCTCTATTTACTTCTGGTATACTTTTTCTTGGGCGAAAGGAGTTCCCTTATAGTTTACATTGTTTATAATAATGTGTGACTAGTTTTATCCTGAAAAAAATCTGTATTTCATGTTACAATTAATATTTGTGATAAGAGCAAAAACACTGGTTGACAGTCTGTTTTCTCTCAGCAATTTAAGAATATTTTGGTCTGGCATTTTAGTTATTTTGTTTAAAATAACCTTAAAGGAACAGGACACTTCTGAATATTTTATATATATTTACATATAAACCTGTATATACATATAAAATATATTGTGTGCATTTATACAAATTAGATAAATTTAAATAAAGATGGGCCTATATGGGGTTTTCTGAGTACTTATGTTTAGGTTTACATCTGTATAGTAAAGGTATGACTTGATGGCTTTCAAATTTGGGGGACTTGTAGCCATTTTTCTCTTCAATAATAGTTTCCCATTCTCCTTGGCTTCCAATATAATAAGATCCCCTTCTTAAATTACCCTCTTAAAAGTTTTTACTTTTTGCTTTTTTTTCCCCAGTCTATGTGTTCTCTATTCACCCATTTTCCAGTTCACTATCTGTCTCATTTCCAATCTGTCATCGAATAATCCAGTTAATTTAGATTACTTTTTTTGTTTTAGAATCTTCCATGTGGTTATCTTATATAGACACTAGTTTTCTGGCCAAATTCTACATTCTTTCAATCATTTTTGAACACATCATTCAGCTGATTAAAATCTGTTACTGTTAACTTCAATTTCAGAGTTATATATGAATTTGTTTATATTGCCTCTTTAGTTTCTTGGAAATTTTGAAAAAAAAATATAAGTCCTAGAGGTCATTAATATTTCTAGTGATTATTTATCACCCTATCCTCTAATCTTTTGCTAGACTGGAAACCTCACTTTAAATCCAATCAGGTATGGACTGAGCTGATTCCAGGCTGGGTTGTAGTCTTCTAATAATTTTACTTTTAAGATTTTATTTATTTATTTGAGAGAGATAGTAGAGAGAGAGCACAAGCAGGGAGGAAAGGGAGAAGCAGGCTTCCAGCTGAGCAGGACCCTGGGATCATGACATGAGCCAAAGGTAGACAATCAGCTGAGCTATCCAGGTGCCCTAGTCTTCTAATAATTTATATCTTATTTTGGTGGTTTCTAGGCTGCAGACCTCTGAGTCTCAGGAGAGCATGGCGTATTTACTAGGTCCCTTCCTACTTAGAAAGTCCTGAATTTGTTTTCTTGGCTCAGAGTTGCTGCTAAGCGTGCCATGCTTTCAGTAGTTTCTTTTTTGTCCCTTAGACTCTCATCTTACACAGTTGGATACTTGGGTAAATGACTCTAGGGAATTAGTTTCCTTTCTGCTTAAAATATGGCCTCTTTAATGCTGAAAGTTTTTGCTGCTCTGAATGAACCCTCTGCCCTAGGAGTTTGGGGTGTGGGTGGGTGGGTGTGTTTAATAAACCCTCTTGCCCTGAAAGCTTCTGAGAACTTCACTAGTTTCTTTGCTCTTTCCTACTCCAGGATTCTTAGTCTCGGGATCTGCACCAAGAATTGGTAAGAGCCCTGAGGGGGGACAAAGCAGCTTACTGTATACTGGCTCACTTACATACCCCTGGAATCCTGATTACCTAGGCAGATTTCAGATACTTTCAATCAGATTTTTTTAGATTTTTTTTGTGTTTTTTTTCTTTTTTTGTTCCTTTCACCTATTGTTATAATTTGAATAAGAAAATTAGCAAGAAATAAAACAAGTAGCCATCAGTGTTTATTTGTCTGTATTTTGTGTAGAGAATCCAAGTTTAATGCAGTATGATGAACCTGTACAGTTTAATATAATGTCAATATGATTAATGTGCCTTCTAAACCAATGAATTCCATGTTGCGTTCTTTTCCATATAATGTAATTCTAAGAATTTTATAAACCTATATTACTTGCCTATTCAAGTAACTAGAGATCATAAAGAAGAGTACATGGTAAGTTATTTAATGTNTCTTTTCCATATAATGTAATTCTAAGAATTTTATAAACCTATATTACTTGCCTATTCAAGTAACTAGAGATCATAAAGAAGAGTACATGGTGAGTTATTTAATGTGTACAAAGTTTCAGTTTGGAAAGAAAAAGTTCTGGAAATGCATAATGATATTGCACAACAATGTAGATGTCCTTACATCACTGAATTCCATTCTTAAAACTTATCAATTTACCCATTTTTATGTTATATATTTCTATGACAAAAAGGGCAGATTTAAATCAATTGTCAATAAATTAAATCTAAAATGATTTTTTAAAACATAATTAGTACTGATTTTATTTATGGGTTTTCCCACAGTTAATGTAATCTCAACCAGGAGCATTCTTCAATATCTGTGAACATATTAAGCTAGTCCTTTTTTTTTTCCATTCAGTGTCATAAATCTTCATTTACTTTCATTACTCATTTTGGACTCAAATATTTTTTAAAAATGCTATATGATGCATTGCGGAGGACCATAAAATCAAATTATATATTCTTTCTTATATGGTAAGAAAAATAAAAAGAACCTATTATAAATGTTTGAGAAGAAGGATTTGTGAAGGAGGTCATAGATGAGACAGGCCTTGAAAAATATACATAAATATTTCTACAATAATTTGGATTTTTAAGACCAATCAGAGAACAGTTTATCCTCAATAGTGATATTAAAATGTGAATCATTTTAAGACAATTATCTTATGATCTCACGGATATGTGGAATTTAAGAAACAAGGCAGAGGATCATAGGGGAAGAGAGGAAAAAATGAAACAAGATGAAACCAGAGAAGGAGACAAACCATAAGAGACTCTTAATCTCAGGAAACAAACTGAGGGTTGCTGGAGGGGAGGGGGTGAGAGGATGGGGTGGCTGGGTGATGGACATTGGGGAGGGTATGTGTTGTGGTGAGCTCTGTGTATTGTGTAAGACTGATGAATCACAGACCTGTACCTCTGAAACAAATAATACATTATATGTTAATGATAAAAAAATTAAAAAACGTGAATCATTTTATTATGTGCCCAAACATTTAAACATGTATTTGCAGATATATTATTAACCATGTACACAGTTTTTCTCTTTGGGACATTTTTGTCATTTCATAATTTAGCCAAAATATTGTAAGACTTTCTTCATTTATTGGTCAAGAATAATGATGTCTATTTTTCTGGTTCAGCAAAATGCAAATTACAAAATCTTTAAACAATGTGGGAAACAGACTTTTATGTCCATTCCTAGGAAACCATTTTCTTTTTCATTATAGCAGTTTTGTAGAGTAGCAGTCTACCCTCCAAGCACAAGTGGGCCCGGTGTTTTTCACCTTGCTAAATGTTGCTAGATACTCTGTCAAGCCCTCATTGAAATCATTCTCTGATGTGTTACCTTACATTGGAAGAAAAATGCAGTCACCATAATGAAATCCGTTGACCATATTTCAGTCGATTGGTCAACAGAAAGAATCAATATTCTCCTTTACCTATGGGTCCAAAATTACATGGTGAGGCAGCAAAACACAGACTCTTAAATTGACTATATCCTTTCCCCTAATCTTTGTAACTTCACCTCTGGCTTTGCTTAATCTGGGGGTCCTTTGTTTAATTTATCATGAAGGTATCGTGATACTTGAATCTTATTTCTATTGAAAGGTTAATTTTTTGGAGTGTGGCCATCTCTCTTCCTTTCAAGCAAAAGCAATGTACAAATCTTTCAAAAATAGAAAAGGAGGGATTATTATTGATTTATAAGACAATGTTTAAAAGTTGAATCTAACACAACAGGTAACTACCTGATTGTAATACATGGATAAACTACCGGTAGTCTGCTAGCTTAAGTAAATTAACAATTGTAAACTAAATAAGGAGACCCAGAATTAAGAAAAAAATTAGACTGTTACCTAAGCTGTTATGATTTTAAATAGTCAGACTTAAGTCCTTATTTTAAGAGCTTTTTATATACTATAGTAAAACTCTAAAAAATTCAGTTTGCCCTCACTTTTGTATTCACCTTTAACTCCTGAATTATTGAAGATCATAAATGTCTTTTAATTTTCTATTTTGGAACTGGTTCCATGGCACAGATTCACAAGTGTGAAAGAGAAGTATATTCATCCTTAGTTTACATATATCTTTTTTGAAATTGCTTCCCTTTAACAATTTCAAATACTCGTGTGTATTAATACATGGACAGTATTATTTTCTATAACATGCCACAGTTTTTTGTATCTACTCTCCAAAGTCAAGTACTTTACTAAACACAAATAGTTTTCCAAGATTTTAATGAAGTCCACATTCTTGTCTTTTTATCACAGATCCTTTGTTATGATCTTTTATTTCCTGTTTTCATTTGATACACCTTTTATTTATTTTTTTTAAATTTTTTTTTAAAGATTTTATTTATTTATTCGACAGAGATAGCCAGCAAGAGAGGGAACACAAGCAGGGGGAATGGGAGGGGAAGAAGCAGGCTCATAGTGGAGGAGCCTGATGTGGGGCTCGATCCCACAACGCCGGGATCACGCCCTGAGCCGAAGGCAGACGCTTAACTGCTGTGCCACCCAGGCGCCCCTGATACACCTTTTAAATGGTCACACTCAGCGTCACCAACATGTATAGTCGTATCTATGAACTATATTTATTCTATAGATACATCAAATACTTTATATATTTCAAAGGATTTTTAATCACCAGATACAAAACCTTTGACACCATCCAGGTCACTTTGTGGAAATAGGAATACTAACTTTGAAAAAAAAAATGATTTCTTGATGATCAACTACTCCAAGTCATGATGAAACTAGTACCAAGTAATGTGGCAAAACTGAACTAATTTTTTAAATGAAAATAAAGTACTTCATAGGCAGCAAAGTTTTATTAGTCTGAGTACTTATGATTCTACTAAAGATATTTGGACACTTCTCTGCTCTGGGAAAGTTTTATAATAACAATAAAATTGCCCTAAAATAATAGCAGACAAAGTGATACTTCTTCATATTGCTTGTGCCAAAATCTTGATAACTTTAAAAATAAGAACCAGATTGAAACAAGAAACTCTGGAGTTTTCATTTTTAACACTTTTCTATGCAAATAGCACTTATCCCAAATGTTAACATGAACTATTTAAATGAAAATGCAACAATTACAACTAAGTGCATTAATTTTCTGGTCATTTACTATGTTGATCTTGCAAAAGATCAAGATGATAAGATTAGAAGTAAGAAATATTTATAGTTATTCAATTATTAGAATAAGAACCAAACTTGGAAGAAAATGTGTGAGATAATTTCCTAAATCTTCCCATTACAACTAGACTAAAGAATTTTGCTATTTGCCATTGACCATGTAATTAACGTAGAGTTTGAAAAACAGGAAAAGCGAGTCAGCAATGTGTACAAAGAAAATTCAAGTGTTCTATTTTACCAAGGTACTATGTTTTATTTTACGCCAGAATTAAAACAAACAACTTAGGGTTGACTTGGTTTTAGCTGGCATATTCAGAATTAAATGATTATTCAGTCTTTGGTAAACAATTCAGCAAAATTTATGAAAAAAAATAAGCATAATGGGTTTGGACTTGTGTTTCAAAACATCTTTATACTCTTCAGAAATATATAGTCTCCTCCTGCCCCCATATTCTTATTTTTCAAGGCTACCAGGAAAAACAGCAATTTCAACTGGGTTATTTGTCAAGCTTTTTTTTTNAACTTTTTTTTTTTTTTTTTTATTCAAAAGCTAACAGGGGTGCTGAATCATGAGCTAATTTTTTTTCAGTGTTGGATTCAAGACTATTTTTAGATCTTTTTAGAAAGGAATGAAGAGTAGTGAGTCATGCAAGACTGAGATTAAAGACAATAGAACAGCTACTAGCTTTGTGATCATGGACAATTTAACTCACCATTTGAATTTGCTTTATTCATGTATAAAATTAGAATAATTCTATTTGTTAGCCTGCTTTCAACTACAGGTTATGGAGAAGCCAACTCAAAAAGGCCTTAACAATAAGGAACTTTATTAACTTTCAAAAGAAAGAGTTTGGGGGGGCGCCTGGGTAGCGCAGTCGTTAAGCGTCTGCCTTTGGCTCAGGGCGTGATCCCGGCGTT
>NC_048220.1:131603395-131636308 GCF_002007445.2 Ailuropoda melanoleuca
TGGATTAAGGCCCATTTTAATGACTTGATTTTAACTCAAATACCTCTATAAAGATCTTAATTCCTGATGACATCACACTCTGAGATACTGGGGGTTAGACTTCAATCTCTCTCTCTCTTTTTTTTTTTTAATATTTTTTTTCTTCCTTTAAGAGCAGTTTTAGGTTCTCAGCAAAATTGAACAGAAAGTAAAAAGATTTCTCATATACCCCTACATTCATACTTGCATAATATCCCCAGCCAGAGCGGCACATTTGTTACCATCGACGAATCTATATTGACACATTATTAACACTCAAAATCTATAGTTTATATTAGAGTTCGCTCTTGGTGTAAAGTTTATGGGTTTGACCAAAGATAATGNTTGATTATATATATATTTGATATATCTCTCAGAATTATTTTGAGTGAAATAGCATTTGTAAATTATCATATGTAATGCTGGCTATAAAATAGGAGCTCAACACATTAAGTGTTACTGGGAATGACAGTATTCCAATTTTCTACCTAATCTCTGAATTTTTTGTCAACTATCTAACTTCCTCAGCTATATGCTAGAAAAATCTAGTGATATCTATAACGTGGCTAAATGCNTATAGTTAACATAGAGTGTTATATTAGTTTTAGGTGTACCATGTGCTGCTTCAACAAGTCTATACTGAGGGCTCATCACCGTAAGTGTACTTTTAATTCCCTTCACCTATTTCACCTATTTCACCCATTTCCTACCCCCACCTCCCCTCTGGTAACCTTCAGTTTGTTCTTTATAATTGAGTCTTTTTTTTATTTGTCTCTTTCTTTATTCATTTGTTTTTTAAATTCAACGTATGAGTGAAGTCCTACAGTATTTGTCTTTCTCTGACTTATTTCACTTAGCATTATACTCTCTCGCTCTAGCCATGTTGTGACAAATGGCAAGGTTTCATTCTTTGTATGGCTGAGTAATATTCCATTGTGTGTGTGTGTGTGTGTGTGTGTGTGTAATTTCACATACTTATCCATTCATCTATCAAGGGACACTTGGACTGCTTCTGTAAGTTGGCTATTGTAAAAAAAAAAATGCTGCAATAAACATAGGGGTGCATATATATTTTCAAATTAGTGTTTTCATATTCTTTGGGTAAATAACCATGATGGAATTATGGATCATAGGTTAGTTGTATTTATAACTTTTTGAGGAAACACCATACCATTTTCCACAGTGGCTAAACCAGTTGCATGCCCACCAACAGTACATGAGGATTCCTTTTTCTGGTGTTTTTTTTTATTTTAGCCCTTCTGACAGGTGTACGGTAATATGTCATTGTGGTTTTGATTTTCATTTCCTTGATGATGAGTGGTTTTGAGCATCTTTTCATGTGTCTGTTTGCCATCCATATGTCTTCTTTGGATAAATGTCTATTCAGGTCCTCTGCCCAGTTTTTAATTGCATTATTATTTATTATTTTTGCCATCAAGTTTTATAAGTTCCTTGTACATTTTGGATACTAACCCCTTATTGAATATATCAGCTACAACTATTATCTCCCATTCAGTATGTTGTCTTTTAGTTTTATTGATTATTTCCTTTGCTGTGCCCAAATATATCTTTTTTGAGGGACACAGTTCAACTCCTACTGGGGAAAACTCTTCAAGTCAAGGATGAAGAAACTGAACTACTGAAATAGTCTCATAATATACTCTGTCATAGTATGGGTTTATGCAACTTGCAGAAATAGGTAGCAACATATAGATAACTAGCCTTAAATTTGAGTCAAGTNTATTTAATATTTATATATTTCATATGTAAAATTTATATGTATCAATTAACACATTGATTATATATATATTTGATATATCTCTCAGAATTATTTTGAGTGAAATAGCATTTGTAAATTATCATATGAAATGCTGGCTATAAAATAGGAGCTCAACACATTAAGTGTTACTAGGAATGACAGTATTCCAATTTTCTACCTAATCTCTGAATTTTTTGTCAACTATCTAACTTCCTCAACTATATGCTAGAAAAATCTAGTGATATCTATAACGTGGCTAAATGCAGACTTCACAGAGTTATTGTAGCAGATTATGAGGAGGAAAGAATATTTGTATGTAATTAGGAAATCTTGACTCTTGAACTTCAGTGAAAAGGACCACCATCCCAGGTGGAGAAATCTGTTCTTCATTCTAAGGTATTCATGGCCTATATGGACTTTACTTTCCAGTTGCAGCTTAATTGACCCTCACATCTATTAGTGATTTCCCCTCAGCAAATCTATTCGTTCCTGCAAATCCCCACCCAAAACTATAGCAGCCTCTAATGGGACCATTCTTTCTTCAAATGCGCATTTAAGCCCTCATTCTAAATCCTTGGTGACATAATGCATGCTGTAACTTTTCCTTCATTAATTGCTTTATAACTGTACTCTACATGTTGGAAATCATGATGTGTTTTTATAAAAACAATTCAACTTATTTACCAGATCCTGAGAAAGAAGGTTTATTACCTTCCTAGAACTACTGCAACAAAGTGCCAGAAACTGTGTGGCTTATAACAAGAGAAATCTATTGTTTTACATTTCTAGAGGCTGTATGTCTGAAAGCAAGGTATTCTTAGGTTGGTTTCCTTCTGAGGGCTGGCTGTGAGGAGAATGTGTTCCATGCCTTTCTCTTAGCTTCTGGTAGCAACAGGCATTCCTGGGTTCACAGATGGTGGTCTCCCTGCGTCTTCACACAGTCTGTTCTCTGTATGTATCACTTTGTGTACAAATCCCACCCCCCTTCTTTATTAAGCCACTAGTCAATTGGATGGATTAAGGCCCATTTTAATGACTTAATTTTAACTCAAATACCTCTATAAAGATCTTAATTCCTGATGACATCACACTCTGAGATACTGGGGGTTAGACTTCAATCTCTCTCTCTCTTTTTTTTTTTTAATATTTTTTTTTCTTCCTTTAAGAGCAGTTTTAGGTTCTCAGCAAAATTGAACAGAAAGTAAAAAGATTTCTCATATACCCCTACCTTCATACTTGCATAATATCCCCAGCCAGAGCGGCACATTTCTTACCATCGATGAATCTATATTGACACATTATTATCACTCAAAATCTATAGTTTATATTAGAGTTCGCTCTTGGTGTAAAGTTTATGGGTTTGACCAAAGATAATTACACACTTCTATCATTATAGTATCATGCAGATCATTTCATTATCAAGACCCAACCCTGCCAATACCTTGCTTTCATTTCAAAATCATCTGTGTTCTGCCTATTTATTCCTCCTTTCCCCTAGACATCTTTTTTTTAAATTTTAATTCCAGTATAGTTAACATAGAGTGTTATATTAGTTTTAGGTGTACCATGTGCTGCTTCAACAAGTCTATACTGAGGGCCCATCACCGTAAGTGTACTCTTAATTCCCTTCACCTATTTCACCCATTTCCTACCCCCACCTCCCCTCTGGTAACCTTCAGTTTGTTCTTTATAATTGAGTCTTTTTTTTATTTGTCTCTTTCTTTATTCATTTGTTTTTTAAATTCAACGTATGAGTGAAGTCCTACAGTATTTGTCTTTCTCTGACTTATTTCACTTAGCATTATACTCTCTCGCTCTAGCCATGTTGTGACAAATGGCAAGGTTTCATTCTTTGTATGGCTGAGTAATATTCCATTGTGTGTGTGTGTGTGTGTGTGTGTGTGTGTGTGTAATTTCACATACTTATCCATTCATCTATCAAGGGACACTTGGACTGCTTCTATAAGTTGGCTATTATAAAAAAAAATGCTGCAATAAACATAGGGGTGCATATATATTTTCNCTCTCTCGCTCTAGCCATGTTGTGACAAATGGCAAGGTTTCATTCTTTGTATGGCTGAGTAATATTCCATTGTGTGTGTGTGNGGGATAGACTGGTGATGGGTAGTAAGGAGGGCACGTATTGCATGGTGCACTGGGTGTTATACGCAACTAATGAAGCATCAAACTTTACATCGGAATCTGGGGATGTACTGTATGGTGATTAACATAATATAATAAAATAAAAAAAAATAAAAAAAATTAGTGTTTTCATATTCTTTGGGTAAATAACCATGATGGAATTATGGATCATAGGTTAGTTGTATTTATAACTTTTTGAGGAAACACCATACCATTTTCCACAGTGGCTAAACCAGTTGCATGCCCACCAACAGTACATGAGGATTCCTTTTTCTGGTGTTTTTTTTTATTTTAGCCCTTCTGACAGGTGTACGGTAATATGTCATTGTGGTTTTGATTTTCATTTCCTTGATGATGAGTGGTTTTGAGCATCTTTTCATGTGTCTGTTTGCCATCCATATGTCTTCTTTGGATAAATGTCTATTCAGGTCCTCTGCCCAGTTTTTAATTGCATTATTATTTATTATTTTTGCCATCAAGTTTTATAAGTTCCTTGTACATTTTGGATACTAACCCCTTATTGAATATATCAGCTACAACTATTATCTCCCATTCAGTATGTTGTCTTTTAGTTTTATTGATTATTTCCTTTGCTGTGCCCAAATATATCTTTTTTGAGGGACACAGTTCAACTCCTACTGGGGAAAACTCTTCAAGTCAAGGATGAAGAAACTGAACTACTGAAATAGTCTCATAATATACTCTGTCATAGTATGGGTTTATGCAACTTGCAGAAATAGGTAGCAACATATAGATAACTAACCTTAAATTTGAGTCAAGTAGGGTGTTAGAAGAGGCTGAATATATTTCTTTTTAAAATTAAACCCTATCCTTGAAAAATCACTTCCAAAATTATTTTTAATTCCTGTTTCAAATAATATTTTATATAAATTATGGAATATTAAGTAAATTGAAAGCAAAACCACCTTTATTTGAGGGATTTAAGTCAGCCTGCATTTTGTGTTTTGTTGAATTCATAAAGCAGAAATCGATTTTCCATAATTGTTATTTGTGTTCACAGTGTGATATGAATTAATTCTGTTTGTTCGTCTTGGCAAAATATATTGTGAATGCATGGAATATCAGTTGATTGAATCCGATGATGTCTTTCCCAGAATGCTTTTTGAATCATGGACCATAACTAGAATAAGTAAAATCTGAATGGCAAGACTTAATCTATCTTTGCGAACAAAAAACACATCCAATAATAAACTTTAAATAGTATTAAATGGTTTGAAAACCACTGACCCTATTTCAAATTACAAATAATAGGAAAACAGTTACCAAATGTAGGTTAAGATAAAAAATCACTAATGTATGCTAAGAAATGAAATAAATGATTGATTAGGTAATTATATTCCTAATTAGTAAATATTTACTGACCACCTACTTTATAGCAAGTGCTGTTTGGGTAATGGTAATAGGGAATTCCTCTTAAGAAATTCATATTCTGGCATGAAATAGTAACATAAATATATTTTAAATACAGTGTAATCAATGTAATATTAAGGAAGTGAATGTAGTTGAGTCCTTGCAAAGAGAAGAAATCTGGTTTACCTGATCTGACTTAGGGAAGATTACACAACTCTGGGTATTAATTATGAATTTTATTGTTTTTGTTACTTTGCATGTCATTAACATGGAAATGGTGGCTTTTTTTTTTCTTTATTTTTTTATTTCTCTTTTACCTCTCCTCCCTTTTCTCCTCTCTTCCTTTTCTTTTTTATGAAATCTCTGTTCAGTTTATAGCTCTGGCTTATAAATACAGTATATTGTGGGTTTTTTTTTTTCTATTTTAGTCCAAAATATGTATGTAAATAATAGGTTTAAGACAGTTTACTTTGCTTTCAAAGATTTCGAATACTTTATTGATAACGCGAAGTAGGTGAGATTGCAGTGGGATCACTGCATTCTCACTGCCTTTGAGCAGTCCCTGTACAACAATTGAATACATGTTGGTATCCTAGTCATGTAATTCAGTCGATGATATTTGTGTATCCTCCAGAGTTATGCCAATGCTCCATTCCTAATGAGTTAGCTTAATGGGATTCTGCACACTACTACTAAATCATTTTACTTCACAGTTAATCACTTGGTGCTTCGATTATTCAATGAAAAAATACCTTCAATGCACTTTCAACTTCACTATTTTAAGGAAGTTCAAGGTAATGAAGAGAATATAGGTGGCCTAAATATTTGTAATGCTCAATAGAAAGCAAAGGAATAAAAACAATGATGCAGGAGAAGTTTTGAGAGGTGTCTATGATTGTCTCCTATGTGTACGTGTATTTTTTAACAAGTTTTTTGAAGATACATATACTCTTGACTGCTTGTTGAGTGCAAACATTACAAAAGGTCAGACTTAAATATTTTCTAGTCTATTGGTTTCTTCTCCACCTGATGAACTCCTTTCACATCTAAGCTCTTTATATGTAGATATGTTGATTGCACAGTCAGCAGCATTACAACACAAGGACACTAAATTGTAAATGCACACATCAATCTGGCTGCTCTCTTGAATTCCTTCCCTTCTCACCTGCTGCCTTACCTTTCCTATGGGAGCTAGTGAAGCTGATTGAGTAGAAGCAGTAAGAGATTAGGTCAATCTTTTGTTTTTCAAAAGTTTCACAAAATACAAAGAACAGGAAGGTTTTAAACAATGTTCCTAATAAAATTTTAAAAAATATGTACAGAAATATATCATAGAATAGAATATCATACTTTCTCCATGCACAGCCAACTTTTAGTGATAGAGAATAAAATCTCATCCAAATGAACATACTAGTTTAGACTATTGAAGCAGTTGACATCCCATTAAAAATGAATAATTACCCAGTAGTATATAATTGTAAGAGAACATCATAGAACTGTTTTTGGTTTTATTTTGGGGGAGGTTCTAAATAAGATATCTGAATGTTTGAAGCCTATTAATTAAAAAAATAAGTAAAATCATGAATATAGTCATAAACTCTTTTCCCACTAACAAACAGTCGCATAAACTATATTTGAAAGAAAAAGTTTATTTTTAGACAAACTATTTCATGTTTGGAGCTGTATTTTTGTGTTTCACAGCCTGTAAATCAAAATCCTTGAGGGACTGCTGCCATCCCAGCCTAGGGAAGTGATTTGGAATGGCCTGAATTTCATTGAAAGGGTGTATTCTCCTAAGCTCTACATTGGCAGTTTGCTGTGTCATCAATCTTGTTCAGCTGAACAGCATGACAATTTGTCTGGACAACACTACATAAAGGATAACAAAAGGTTATTGCTGGGTTATGAAGTTTTTCTGACAAGTACAACATGCCAAGGTTTATATAAGTATAAAACAAACCTTAAGTTCCAAAGTTGTTTTGTTAAGAAGTCCTCTAGCTCTGTTTTGTAGAGAAATTTTGAAACCTTAGTTTATGTACTCTAAGTTTTAGAGATGCAACCTGAACCATAGTGATTGCCTACATAATCTCTTTTATAATTTCCTCTAATACTATTTTAATGGAGTAGCGAATGCAAGGGAGAGCTAAAGTCAACCTCTGAGTCAAGGGCACAGGAACACAGTTCCATTATTCTTAGTGGTTAAGACCAACCACAATTCAAGTCAATTGGAATTCAGTATATTTGGTATTTTTTGCTAACCATTGCAAATGATTTTTACAAAGACTTTTTTTTTTAACTTATGAGTGGAATCCTGAAAGACTGTTAATTTGTACCTTTTGTTTTTTAGCACAAATTGATATTGGAAAGGTGTTAAAGACTTATTTAGTACCCTCACCCTAAACTTTTGATATGGAAATATTTTAAAAATATTGTCTTTCTTAAAAAATTTTTTCTTAATGTGTACCTCTTCCAGAATGTATATAGAAGACAGAAATGTGAATCTGAGAAGTTTATAGGAATACATTAAAAAAATCAAATACTGAGGCATATAGTTGAAGTAGCCTGAAACTATGTACAATATCCATATCCGTTTTCTAACCTTAATTAATCACAGTACTTAGTTATTATACTTGCTTTCACAACTTGGTTCTGTTCCTTTTCTTTTAGAATTTATTTAAAGTCATTAATTTGTTTTAATATCTATTTTATTTTTAAAGAGGTAATTAAAGAGATATTTATGAAGTTTGTGTTAACTTTTGTTTTCTATAAACTTCTCAATTGATGAAGATGAAAACACACAAAAATATACAACCTAGTGTAGTTTGACTTTTGTATGCTTTAAACATATTTGCCAATAAAGGCAAGGTCAATTATCTACAATTCTGAACACTCCACCCACACACACATAAGAATCCTTTTATAAGTCCTGATACATCAGTGCAAAAGTATAATATGATACTACATATAATTCGTGTGATGTGTTATATGATATATAATATATACTAACAAATATGTAATAAATGTATATCTTAAAAATATTCTTACAATGGAAAGTAATAAAGTATGATCTGAACCTTCTAGAACATAATGTTTTTGATTCCACATTGAGAGGAAAAGTGTCAGATTTTTTTTTAAACATTCAATTATTTGTGTCTCTGAAAATGGCACATTATATAACAGGTTTAATACAAAACGAAAGGACTTTTCCATTGTTCTCTAACCCAAATTGTCAACACAGGGCACTTTAGCATTAGCGAGATCTCAGACTTTGAGTGCAGAAACAGAACAGGGCTCTTATGTTGACTGTCTCACCTTGAATTTTGTACAAAGCACTTAGCCTTCTCTTGTGAATAATAAAAGATTGAAAGCTACATTATAATTTTCTTTTAGTTTTTAATTATCTGTCTTAACCTAAAATGCTTAGGTCCTATGTCATGGCTACACTCTGTCTCTATGGAGCTATACCAAAGTTTAATGTCCCTTCCAAGGAGTTGATGGTCATATCTATGTTTCCTTGGTTTGACCTGCATAATCCTGTCATGATGAAGACAGGCCTATAGAAGCAAAAATAAAATAAAAAAATTGGTGATTATGTTGTACTCTCTGCAGACTATCACAAGTGATTGATTTGCCCAGCCTGTTTTCCACGATAAGATTCCCCATCCTGGAGGATACAAATCTGCATAGGTTCAGCATCCTCTATAAAGGTAGAAATCAAAATCACAGTGTTGTTTCACTAATAACAAATATCATTAAATCAATGTGGTATTTTACCTTTTTTTCCTATAAAGGTAAATGATGAATACAGTTAATATGTGTTAAAATAATTTTCTAAAAAACTTACAATTATAATAAATATGTCTCTGCTATTTTAATGTTTAAAATAATAGGCTTCACAATATTTTACTTGAATTGTAGAAATTTTATCTAAAAATTATTAACCTTATAGATGCAAAAGCATTGCATTAAAACCTATTTAAACCTTCTCATGTGGAGGTGTGTATTGCCTATTCTAATTACAGCATCATTCATATTTCTACTAGATTTTAAAGCACAAATATAAGCATGTATTATGCAAAGATAAATGAGACTATGTATTTTTATTGGTATTTATTCTGCAGGTCTCCCTGTCATTTAAAGTTTATTTTAAACAGAAAAATGTTATTTTGTAACTGTTAACTTGGGTTGTTACTTCATTATTTCACTTATTTCCAGGAGTATTTAGACACTTTATTTTGCTATTTTGTCTCAGAAGCCCAAAGCAATTATTTGCAAATTTGTATACAAGGCATTATTTTCAAAGAGTAGTCAATAGCAGGTCAACAATCAGTTTATAAACATAATGTGTCTAAGGGCCATCCTGAGCTTTAAAAAAAAAAATCACTCAAACATGAGACAGGACATGTAATAATCATGCACATATAAGAACGTAGATCAGTAGTGAAGGCATCCAAATAGGTGATCCATGTTTCAGCAGTATAGCTGTATATATATGAATAACTGCTGTTGTTACTGTCATTTCATTACTGGAAAAGAGCACCTGAAAAGATGGCCAATTAACATAATTTGAATACCTTGAACGCATTTGTTCCAACCCAAAAAGGCTCTTGTGTTTGAGGCAGGGTTTATGTGTAAAGCCCTTTCCAATTTCTTAAAAGCAAATTCAGCCTAACATTAGTGGTAATTCTGAAAAAAAAGAAAATCTTTAAAACGAAGTTCTTAGAGATAAATTGGTTTTACATGAGGTAATACCTTTGCAATGTAAATGGTAGGATTACTCAAGTGCCCACTGAATCTCAGAATAAATAACATTTTATAAAGCATAAAGATGTTCCTGAAAATACATAAGCAAGTTAATACTATTATTTCTTTCTCATTTTTTCCCTTTTATCCTTTTCATGTTTCCTTTTTTTTAATACTCTTCATTTTTTCCTTATTTTTCTATTTTCAGCCAATGCTATATATAAGAATCATGGTGGTTCTGTTACAATAGGAGTATTATCCTGTCCAGTATATGTTATACCAGCATATACTGACTTTTCTCCTCTATTCTGAATATATCTCAGTCTTATAGGATGTTTATGTGATTTTTCTTATAACTAAACATGATTCCACTAGCCCAGCAGCGCTATAAGCAAATTCTCTTTATTCAAAAAATGTTTCATTCAAAATGCAGTGACATACTGTGCTGGGAATGCTTTTTTGGTATGTATAATAGCGTAGGGTATTTTAGCTTCTACCCCCACCCCCCACTGGAAAAATAAAAGGAGAAGGAATGAAAAAGGAAAATATATTATTTGGGGAGAAATGAATGAGAAATAGTAGGTCACGTAACAAAATGTTTGCAATTAGCAGTTTTAATTAATTAGTTAAAGTTTATTCAAGTAATCTCTATACTCATTGTGGGGCTCAAACTCATGACCGAGAGATCAAGTGTCACATGCTCTTCCAATTGAGCCAGCCAGGTGCCCTGCAATTAGCAAATTTTAAAATGTTACTTTCACCTAGAACTATTTCCCCTCAAATTTCAGAAGGAATACTTCCCTCAAATTTCAGAAGACTGGGTGTAAATTTGAAGTCACGATACATCTAGGAAAAGACTCAACTGACCTTTCAAAAGTTAGACATGTGGAAATCCTTCACTGAAAATGAAATGAATTGAAATGGAATTATATGAATTCTATAGTGTCAGAACCTGCAGCAGAAGAATTATTTAGATTATGAATTGGTAAACATTGGCATTTGGATCTGTTGTCATCTAAAATGCTTAATATAATTAATTTAAGACATTTTAACTTTTTAGAGCATCCTGAAGTTAATAACTAATAATTCTAAAGTTTTTTGATGTATATTTTTCCTAGTAACATCAATGAGACAAGAACTGAAAAAATATGAAGAGCTAATGACTCAATTCCTGTCATCCTCCTATTAACAAAAATATAAACATCATTTCCTGATTCATCATGTGTAAAACAAGCAGCTAGATGATCTCTAATGTCCTGTCAGCCATAACAGTCTACAGATATCTGAAAATATGCTAAATCTTTCTGCCAACTTTTATGGAAATATGTATTCCAGGCAAAATACTAAACGAAGTTAACTTTTAATAATCATAGATTAACTTGTCAAATTTCTCATTTATCAGAAGATATGATACTATTCAAATTTTTAAAAATATTTAGATTTCTCTGGATTTGCAGATCTTCTCAAAACCATTGTAAACTGTTAAAATAGTATGTGTACTCTACCGTCAGGGTGAAATTTATGGAAATTTTCTTTTTGTTAAAGATCATTGATTTGTAGGGCTGCCTGGGTAGCTCAGTCAGCTAATCAATGGACTCTTGATTTAGGCTTAGGTCATGATCTCGGGGTCACGAGATTGAGCCCTGCCTCTGGGTCCGCAGTCAGTGGAGAGTCTGCTTGAAATTCACTTTCCCTCTCTCTCTCTGCTTCTCCCCCTGCTCATTCATATGCACTCTCTTTTTCTCTAAAATAAATAAATCTTAAAGGATCTCTATCTCTCTCTTTTTTTTATTTGTATTAAAGCATCCTGTCTCTATGCTATTGTCTCTCCTTCTCTGGACATTTCTGAGACTTGTGTGTCTTTGTGAAGTTCACTTCAACTATCACTACAATTACAGTCTCAAGGAGTATTTCAATGGTGTCAAAGTTTAATCTTCCACTGTATTAAAAGTTTCATGCAATCACCCCCACAGTGCCCTCAATGTAACTGCATCTGTCAAGCAATTTTAATTGCAAATACACTGTGAAGTGAATAATCCCCTTTTCATTGGGCATAACCAAGTAACCTTGGAAGAGAATTCATGGAGTGGATCCCTTACTGTGGCTGGGGCTTCCTTTCCTTACAAGGGTTTTCCTAGTGTCCATGCCTCACTCAGTTTTCAGTTATTGTGTAGTTTTTCTCAAAGATCTTATTGTGGCTTCATGGTTCCCTGGTTCATATTAAGATCTAAGATGGGACATGGTACTTGAGATAGACAAGTGATTGAGACAACCATTTGCAAATTGTGAGAATTTTGGAGTTTGTTATTTCTTAAATTGGGTATCCTGCATTAGTTTGGGTAAAATACCAGTTTAATAAGGAGACCTATTAGCTGGCAGTTCACTTTCTAAGGACACTCTCAGCTAAGCTGTTAGGCCTCCAAGTTGGCAAATGACTTCTCTAGTTTATAAGATGGGAAATACATCTAAATTCTGAGAGTGAGTGGATTGCAGACCTGAAATATTTAGAAGTCTGTTGCACAAGACAGCATGTAATCCTTTAAAATGTTACTATGTATGAGGGAAAAAATGTTGGAGAAATGTATGGCACATGTGTATGTGTAATTTCCAAAGTCCGTTTACAACAGCTCTATTTTTCAAAATTTAATGAAGATTATAGGAGAAGGTTAACAGATTGTATCCCCTTCCAGTTTCTATATTGTTTAATAGCCACCAGGCTCCCACATTTCTCATTTGGTATTAAGAAAGGCCAACACATTTAATTTGGTTGTCGTTCCATGTGTTTGTTGATAATGGAAAACAGCAATTCAATCATATAGGTGTTGCTTCAGATTTAAAGAATTCCAGGGTCTAAATAAATAACTCAGGGGTCTTATTTGCATTTCCCGGTGTTGTATACACATATCCTAAATGATAGGCTGCTGAAAAGAATAAGGGGGTAGATGAATCATTTTGGGGAGTTAGAAGAATTGAATGATAGATTTCTATCTTGGTGTCCTTTGTTTAGCTTATGTCATTTTAACATTTCTCTTGCTTATTTGGGCAGAAGTATAGTCCTCTCAAGCAGCGAAAGGCAGGATGTAGCATTGCACTTCTTGGGAATTAAATCTTTGTGGGGGTTTTTATTTCTGTAGCAACAGAGAAGAAAAGGTAATAGTACTGCATGAAGTTAAAAAATATTTTCCAGGTCTGAAATTCAGATTTGTCTATCGCTCCTCATTCTTTCTCAAAGGGCAAATCTCATCTGACATAGTCAAATGACTGAGATGAGTGACTTACACTTTAATTTCAAACCTTCATTTCATTTTGTTTGTGTTTACATAGCTTTAAGAAATTATTACACCTTTATTCTCTAGACAAACCAGGATGAATGAGCCCATTAAACTTGTTCACCTAAGATTTTAGGAAAATGGGAGAAAGGATCTTTTTAATAGAATTGCACAAGCTAGTGAGTGATGCTTTATTAGAAATTAGTGTACTAACTCTTAGACCAAGATTTGATAAAATAATTATTTTCTATTATAATTGTTATATTTTTATATGCTCTTGCTCTATCTTGTCTAAGATATTAAATTACGGGATTTTAAAGGGTTTATCTGGAAGTAAGTTAAATAAAAATTCCCAGTTTATTACTGACTGTTTACATTTATTCTCTGCAAACTACTCATATTTCATCTGTTGGTAGAGCAAGGACTTGGTCATCCATTGACAAAATCTTGGTATAATCCGTTACTTCTTTATATCAAGTCAGAGGTGATAATATCCTGACAAATCTTTGCCCATATCCTTATCATTTACTGTTTCACTTTTTTATTTTAAGATTTTATTTATTTATTTGACAGTGAGAGAGCACAAGCAGGGGGGGAATGGCAGGCAGAGGGAGAGGGAGAAGCAGGCTCTCCACTGAGCAAGAAACCCAACACAGGGCTCTATCCCGGGACCCTGGGATCATGACTTGAGCCTAAGTCAGACCCTTAACTGGCTGAGCCACCCAGGCACCCCTACTATTTCACTTTTACATTCACTGATATCACTGTAGTTCAGAGTCATTGAATTTTCATCTGGTCACCATGGACCATCTACTTGACCAATTCAACAACCTCTTGTTAGTTTTTCTCTAAGATGGCCAATGTCACATTCTTAAAATAGTTCCTTAACTTTGACTACCAGAATGTGAATTTTTTGCCATTCTACTCCTCAGTTTGTTGCCCTCCCTTCTCATACATCTAAAGGCTCTTTCCTTAACCATCTTCTCTTCTTCGCCATATTCTCCCTGGGTGATCTCATTTACTTTCATGATTTGCACTAACTTTTCTCTCTGAAGACTTCAAATATTTTTATCCCTACTTAATTCAAGAAATACAAATCAATCGTTGTAAATAAATATTTTATAATTTTTCCATTTATTTCCCTGACCTCAATCCAGATAAAAATGGCACCCACTTACTTCTCCAAAGCTGTTCTGGATCAATATTTGTTATTTTGGTGAATGATATGACATACCCAAGCATTATCAGAAGCCACATACACACACAAATCTTTTCCTGACTTATTACATCAAGATTAACTTTTTCTCGGGGAACTTGGGTAGCTCACTTGATTAAACATCCGACTCTTGGTTTCGGCTCAGATCATGATCTCAGGGTCATGTGATAGAGCCCCAGGTAGGTCTCCATGCTCAGCATGGAGCCTACTTGAGATTCTCTACCTTTGACCTTCCCCTCCATGTGCTTGCTCGCTCACTCTCTCAAATAAATAATTGAAATCTAAAAGAAAAAAAGAAATTACCTGTTTCTTATTTTCTTATTTCTTTATTTCTTTATTTCTTTATTTATTTAATTTCTTTATTTATTTAATTTTCTGTGCCCTTTCCATTCTAAAAGCAAACCTTGCTTTAAGTTACTATCACATCATTGGACAGATCTTTCTATAACCCACTGTTATATGCCATACATAGTTCTAGATGATTGAAATACATTAAGAAATAAGGAAACTAAATTTCCCTCTCAATGATTTTATTTTCTAATGAGGGAGGTAAAAAGGAGAACAAATATACGACATATGTGTAATTTCAAATAAAGGCTAGTAAGATAATGAAACAAGGTAATGGGATAATGTGTGAGTAGGAAAGGGGAGAATTTCTCATGAGTAAAAGGCTTTTCTGAGGGAGTGACATGGTAAAGTTCAGGTATTAGGAGAAGCAGTCTAATCAAAGAGTCTCAGAAAAAGCACCTTAGGTGAAAGACATAGCATATATAAAGGTCCTGGGGTGAAGGCAAGCTTGGCATGTTTGTATAATGGAAATAATGTTTTTTATGATGTATTTCTAAATAACAACCAGTTAAGAAATAATTATTTTTTTAAAAGATTTTATTTATTTATTTGACAGAGATAGAGACAGCCAGCGAGAGAGGGAACACAAGCAGGGGAGTGGGAGAGGAAGAAGCAGGCTCATAGCGGAAGAGCCTGATGTAGGGCTCGATCCCATAACACCAGGATCATGCCCTGAGCCGAAGGCAGACGCTTAACCGCTGTGCCACCCAGGTGCCCCAGAAATAATTATTTTATAACCGCTTGCATCAGTGAAATTTTAAAACAATAATGAATAATACTATGACTAGAACAAAGAAACAAAATTTCCTTTTGTTCACCACTTACTAGCTCAATGGTATAGCTCAGGAGCAGTTGTGTGATAAATGACTATTGGTAAGGCAATTTGAGTCTAAGTTAATCAGAGTGATGAAATTATTTTAGTGAATTTGGGTTCATTTCTTATGTTTTAGCATGAAGCTATCAAATCAAGAACTACTTCTGAGTTATTATAATGACACACATAATCTATTTGTGGCCTATATATTTTAATTGTTTTAATGATGTACTCAATCAAAAATTTTCTGATTTGGGAGATAATTTTTTAATCAACAATTTGATCAAAGTGAATTCTGCAACACTATCTTACTTTCGATCATTTTTATTTGAAATATTTTAGTATTCTTTATACTTTAGTATGTTAACATTATAAGCATATGTAAAGTTACAAAAATAGCATAGCTAACAACAAATTATCACTTCTCTGAAAGAGGAGGTATTAATTTTCTAGATGTCCTTTAGACTTTTCTTTTGAAAAAATTAATAATACAAAGCCAAATTCTACTCTTTTTCTTTTTGTCTACTATTTTCCTCCTCAGAAGTCACCATTATACTAAGGTTGTGTTTCTTATTGCTGGGCATGCTCTTATATCCTTACCACATATCTTGTATCCCAAAACAGTATATACTATTGTTTTTGATGTTTGTTTCTTGGTCTTTGCCTTTTTCCATAGTCTTCAATTCCTCACCATTTGAAAAATCTATACTCTGTTATATTGGACCCATAAACTAGAATTAAAACTTTAAAAAAAAGCTTGCTGTAAAGAATGATGCCTTGAGAAGCAACATTCCTTTAAGGATAAAAAAACAGTGCTTTAGAATAATGTGGAAGGGACCCTGGCTGGCTCAGTTGGTGGAGCATAGGACTCTTGATCTCAGGGTTGTGAATTCAAGCCCCCATTTTGGGTATGGAGATTACTTAATAATAAAATCTAAAAAAAAAAAAAAAGTGACAAAATAGGAAGCACTGGGAATCTGTTGACCTACCTAGACAATTGTTATCCTGGTAGAATCTGTATGATGTAACTATTTTGGGATTCTGGAGTCTTTGAATGCTTGCAATTTCCAAAGGAAGGCTTGAACTCTAAATTGCAGTTAATTTACATCAATTTCAGCTCTTTGCACACCAGCACCTACCCATCTGCTCACCCCCAGCCCATGGCAGACAGCTGTGCACATGTTCGTAGAGCAGCTCGCACCAGCTTGTTGGAAACAAAGTGGATAAATATTGGACATGAGTGTTCTGGTAACCTATTGCTGCTTTAGATCTCAGAGGCAAAAAGAGGCAGGCAGCCATTGTAGTTGTACCCACTGCCTCCCCCGCATTGTTGCAAACCCAGCACCTTTTGGCTAAAGTGAATTCCAGGGGATTTAAAGGACCAACACTTCTTTTGCCTCTACTTTTCTTTCCCCTTTGGAAGCAAACAATAAAACATTAAACATTATGGGGGCCCTTAGTGGCTCAGTCAGTTAAGCACCTGACTTTTGATTTCACCTTAGGTCATGATCTCAGGGTTGTGAGATTGAGCCTTGCGTCCAGGTCCATGTTTAGCACAGAGTCTGCTTGAGATTCTCTCTCTCTTTATCAAATAAATAAATAAAATGTTTAAAAACACATTAAATATTATAAACATTAAGGAATCAAACGTAAAACATATCTATATATATGGAGGAAATCAGAAAGTCACCATGCATGCCCAAGAAAACACACAGGCTCAAGGAGACCTGAGAAGACTTCAAGTTTATGCCTCAGGTTGCCCATCATCAGAGAAACAGTCTATACAACAAAATAAGTAAATAAATAAAAACAAGAATGAGAAACCACAAACCCAGGGAAAGCAAGAGAATCTGATTTCCAGAGTCACCACATTATATTCAAATGTCCAGTTTTCAACAAATATATCACACAGCATACAAAGAAACAAGGAAGCATGGCACATTCAATGGAAAAAAAAGACAACAACAACAACAACAACAAAAACTGTCTCTTGAAAAAGACCTGATGGCAGATTTCCTAAAGGTAAATACTTTAAAACAAGTATTTTAAAATTCATAGAACTAAAAGACATGGAGAGAAGTAGGAAAATGGTACATGAACAAAATGGAAATATCAATAAAGATGTAAAAAAACCTAAAAGGAAACCAAAGTGAAATTCTGGAGCTGAACATTATAATAGCTGAAAGGAAAAAAAAAATCACCAGAGGTATCCAAAAGGCAAATTTGAACAGGCAGAAGAAATAATCAACAATTTCGAATATGGGACAATGGGAATCATCATGTCTGAGGAAAAAAAAGAAAAAAAATCAAATTAAAGTGAACAGAATCTAAGGGAACTTTGGGATACCATCAAGTGGATCAACACATGCATTGGGATGGTCTCAGAAGAAGAGAGGGAAGAAGGGCAGAAAGAATATCTGAGTAAATAATGACTGAAAACTTCTCACATTTGAAGAAAGACATGAATATAAACATTCAAGCTCAGCAGACCCCAATTAAAGTGAACTCAGACTCCCACCAAGACACATTATAATAATACTTTTGAAAGACAAAGCATCTTGAAAGGAGCAAGAGAGAAGCAATTCATTACATATAAGAGACCCTCAATAAGACTACAGTTTCTGATGAGAAATCTGCAGTGGGTCTATAAAATCAAAGTGTTAAAAGGAAAAAAAAAATGCCAAACAAGAACTCTGAATCCTCTACTGTCCTTGAACTTTCCTTCAAAAATGAGGAGAAAATTAAGACAATCCTATATAAACAAATGCTGAGGGAGTCTCCTTACCATTAGACCTGCCCTGCAAGCAATGCAAAAGGGAACCTTCAAGTTAGTGAGATATAATTAACAAAACTATCAGATTCTTAAACTACACAAGTAGTAATTTGATATACATATATGTTGTGAAATGATTTCCCCCATTGGGTTAATTAATACATCTATCACCTCACACATTTACTTTTTTAACTTTTGGTGACAGTGCTGAAGTTCTACTCTTAGAAAATTTCAACTATACAGTGAAATATATACGGTGTTGTCCACTATAGTCATTGTTATACATTAGTTTGTCAGAACTTACTGATCTTATGATGGAAAGTTTATACTGCTATATCGACTTCTCCCTATTTCCCCCAGCCTATAGGGCCTGGTGACTACCTTTGTACACTGTTTCTGTAAGTTCATTTTTTTTTTTTTTTACGATTTCAAATATAAGTGATACCATGTGATGTTTTTCTTTCTCCATCTGACTTATTTCACCTAGCATAAGACCCTCCAGTTTCATCTATGTTGTTGCAAATGACAGGACTTTCATTTTTAAGGCAGAATAATATTCCTGTGTGTTTGTGTTTGTATGTGTGTTTGTGTGAGTGACATTTTCTTTATTCATCTGTCGATGGACACTTTTGTTGTTTCCACACCTCGGCTGTTGTGAATAATGCTGCAATGAACATGAGAGTACAAATATGTCTTTGAGGTATAATTTCATTCCCTTTGGATGTATGCACGGAAGTTGGATTGCTAGATCATATGGTAGTTCTATTTTTAAATTCTTGAGGAACCTCCATATTATTTTTCATAGTGGATGTACCAATTTACATTCCTACAAACAAGGATTCTATTTTCTCCACATTCTTGACAACACTTATTTTCTGTTTTTTGTTTTGTTTTGTTTTGTTTTGTTTTGTTTTGTTTTAATAGTAGCTATACTAATGGATGTGAGGTGGTATCTCATTATAGTTTGTTTGTTTGTTTTTTAATGGTTTGTTTGCCTTTCCCTGATGATGAATGATGTTGAGTACCTTTTGTGTACCTGTATTTGTATGTATTTTTTGAGAAAAAAATTCAATTCAGGTCCTTTGCTCATTTTAATTAGGTTATTTTATTTTTTGATAGAATAATATTCAGCCTTAATAAGGAGGGCAATTCAGACATAAACTAGTGAAGTGAAATAGCTAAGTGAAATAAACCAGTCACTAAAAAGTAAACACTGTAGGACTCTACTTTTTCTTAACGGGCATGGAGTTTCGGCTTTACAAAGTGATAAGAGTTCTGGAAATGGATGGTAGCACATTATAAATGTACTCAATGCCACTGAACTATACACTTAGAAAGGGTTAAGATGGTGATTATGTATGTTTTACCTAAGTAAAAATTTTGGGAAGAGAAAACATTACTTTTATGTCATGACAACTACTCTTGGTTATTTTAATCAATAGTTTTTTCAAGTGAACATAACCAAAATTTGGCAATGAGTTCACTTTGTTAGTTTGCATAGGGCAGGAATTTATATTGTAATATATGGTTGTCAAACCAAATAAAAGAAGAGAGGCGAGGCTCCATTTGGTTAAGATCACAATGCAGCCTCTAAATAACATATAATTTATTTTCTTTGGTTTCAAGCACTGGCCGAAAGCAGAAGAAAACGTAACAAAAAAGTAAAAAAGAAAAGAAAAAAGAAGGAAAGACCTTGCCAAAGTTGTGTTTAGCATCTTTAGTTCATTTCTTATTAGAACTAAATACATAAGCAAATATCTACATATTGGTAAAATATGGGAATATTCACAATTCATGAGCAACCTTTCTTTAATTTATAGTCAGACTAAAAATTAATTAGCCCGTGATCACTGGAAGACTTTCATTTAATTAAAATCAACTAATGGCCTGAGTAACTACACCACAGTATACTGTGAGTCTGAATCCATAATTAGTTTGATATTGAAAATAAGTAGATAGTAGTAATACATTAGCAAGTCGGTTTAGGTGAGGGTTATCAGTAATTAGCTGAGTCTTACTATAAAGGCCTCAGATAAGAATGTTCAATATATTCCACATGGGTATTGTTAGAGAATTGTTTTTGATGGTGAAATTTTTCCTTTTTTTTTTTTTTTAATAATGCCTCCAAAACTTACCAAAAAAGTACATGAAGAAGAAAATGTCAGGGGAATTCTAAAATGCCTGAAAGCACATATTAGTAATTCTGATATTTAGTTAGATATCACATTGCTGGTTTTCTTCTTAAGGAATTAAAAATAATGTTCAAAATATATTGATAGGTTACTGTAACTAGGAATGCTTTTGAATATGTCAGTGCACAATTACATGTAATTACCCCTTTTTTTCTGATGGCCAATGTTGGTAACCTGCTGTTAAAAAAAAATATGAGGCACCTAGGTGGCTCAGTCAGTTAAGCATCCAACTCTTGATTTCAGCTCAGGTCATGATCTCAGGGTTGTGAGATCATCCCACGTTGGGGTCCGTGCTGGGCAGGGAGCCTGCTAAAGTTTCTTTCTCTCCCTCTTCCTCTGTCCTTCCACCCCTACCTGCCCCCTCTCTCTTCCTCTCTTAAATAAATAAATAAATGTCAAGTTTTTTGGTAATGTCCAAATTTATAATTGCTCTTCATATTTGACTATTACATGTCATATATCCTTCTTCCAGTAAAATCAAAAACTTTAATTCATTTCATATATCGTCTCTTTCCCCCCATTTGCCATGTTTATTTACTTGAATTTTGTTGCGGTGGCTTTTAAATAAAGGAAAGCATGGAAAATATATTTTCATATTTAGATTATGGGGCATATTGCTAAAAAAAAATTAGATCTTTTAGATCTTACATTCCATAGAAGAGTGTTTCCTGATATTCTATGGAGTCCTTTGAAAATCACCCTGGGTAGATGTATTTACATAGGTTTGTCTCACCTCACATCATAACAGGAGTTGTAATTCTGAGACATAAGTCAACAACACTGTACAAAATAACAAATTGAAACTTTAATATTAGGAATATTTAGTAATTAGATAATTCTAAATTTTAAAATTTTCTCTGGTGTCTAGATCAGTAGTACTCAAATGAGACAGTACATCAGAATCATTGGTAAGAGGAGAGAGGGAGACAGAGAGATCCCCGAAGCCCTTCTTCTAAATCTCTTAGAATCTGAGAAAGCAGGGATTCTAAGGTTCAGATTTCCAAAAATTTATTCATGTGCTTCAGATCAAGGTAGCCAGGGAAAGTTATACTGACTCAGGATTCAAGCAAAATTATAATTAATGTTTGAGTTTGACCTTGTAGAATTTATTCTCAGTTGATGCAGTTTTGTTATTAGATCTGCCCTGGCCAGATTTGTAATACTGGTTTTCCAGCATTAATCATCTTGATTTTTACACATCTTACAAAAATACATANCTATAATTAATGTTTGAGTTTGACCTTGTAGAATTTATTCTCAGTTGATGCAGTTTTTGTTATTAGATCTGCCCTGGCCAGATTTGTAATACTGGTTTTCCAGCATTAATCATCTTGATTTTTACACATCTTACAAAAATACATAAACTGCCTTTGAAAATGCAATCAGTAAAACAGCCCCATTTTAAAGTTGCCTCCAGTAAATTCTACGCAGTAATTTGAATGTAGTTTGAAAAATAAGTAAATTCGTGTTAAGCACTGGAGTTGCCCTTATATTAAATATATTCTTTTAAAAGTCTCAAAGAAATACAATATTATAATCTCTAATATTAAATAAAAAATATAAAAATGTATAAAATATTAAATACAATATTATAATCTCATGTAATGAAATTTTAAACATCCAAACTCTTATGAAACATGTTTTGCATACTATGTTTAAGAAAATTACCAGAAAACTATTTTTATTTTTAATTTTTAAATTTTTATTTTAAGATTTTTATTTTTAGTAAATCTCTATACCCAGTATGGGGCTCAAACTTACAACCCCAAGATCAAGAGTTGCACACTCCACCAAGTAAGCCAGCCAGACACCCCAGGAAACTATTTTAAAATTATAGTTTAATTATTTATAATATTATCTTTAATTTTGTGTTTAAATTTCTAGAGCAAATCAATTGTATCTATTTAACATAAACTCCTGGAATGAGAAACCCCAAATAAATTATAACCCTCAAGTAAAATTTTCTTATAAACATCATTTCCTTATTTTTTTAATGAACAAAGACCCTTAGGAAAATGTTTTCAAACTCTTTTTAAAATCAGTAGAAAAATAGCATAAAATCAACACAAAACTTAGGAGGAGTTTCTCTAATATTCTGATAGAAACATGGAAATCCTAAGCCTGCAGGAAGAGAGCATCATGGATAAAGCTAGGACAATAAACTAATTTTTAACCATTTTTATCATTTCATCATTATCAGTCACTTCCTTGATAATGGTCAGGATGTTGAAGCAAGGCATTAGGCATTAGCAAGGCATTGCAGAATTGCAATGCAGGGGCATGGATTCAACATGGAGATGGGTTTCAAAATTAATCAGGGCAGCCCATATTTCAAAGTTGTCAAGTAAAATTTAATCAGAAGGACTAACAACTTTATATGCTCTACATGTTAAGAATTAGCTACAATGCTGACAAATTGCAGCAGGCTTTCATGGAGTAAGCATTAATTCACTTCATCTTCATTTGCTTATTATAATGTAAAACTAAAACAATTCCAAAGAACTAAAGTTGTAACAGGAGTCTCAAATAAGGAAAAATTTTGATGGAAGCACAGTGGACACTGACAAACATTACAATTTGCTAGTGAGGAATCTAACCTCAGATTTTTTTTTTTAAGATGTCTTTCAAATAATGCAATTGCCTTGGTTAATTCTGAGTAGACAATGTGCAGGTGTCACACATTAAATGAGATACTAAATCACCCTTTCTAGAGATTTAGACACTAGACCTAGACATTCGTTCTCCTAAATATCTTTAGATATAAATGAACTACATATTTTCCCACTATGTATCTGACTACAAGCATGGAGCTTGCCCTGAGTCAGCACTGGATAAATGTTGTCTGGACATTTGCTTGTCTCCACCACTAGACTTTGTGCTCCTTGTGGGTAGGACTATAACTCAGCATAAAGTTCATCGTCCAGCACACACATACAAGGTAAAGAAATATTTGCAGTGAATTAAAAACATGTTTTAAGTGTGTCTGTAATTTGTTTGGGCTGGTTCTTATGCTGTACTTTAATATATGTTATTTTATAGTACATAAAAATAATCTAGAACAGTATAATTACAGGTTATACATTCCTTTAATGGGTTGTTGTGAAGACAGACGCTATTTGCCATCAGTTAAAACTTTCTCTGTAGTTTCAGAAGCCACACTGCACAAAGGTGGCAGTGACAAATAATCTCTGGACTTCATAAATTGAAAATACCATGGTTGGAAGTTAGCCATTTGATTTAGAATGTAACACAAAAGCCTGATGACATTTTTTTCCCTTTTCATATATAGTCAAACTGAAGAGCAAAAGATGAATTGACTTTATCAAGAAAAATTGGCAAATAAAATGGCTCGTCACTGCTATTTATCTTGATTCTTGTGTCTTGCTCTTAATCGGGAGCTGTTAGTTTAGAAGCCAAGATTTGTTTCTTTATGGAATGACGTGTGTGAACCAAAATTTCATTTGTTTTGATTCAAAATAATTCTTATCTCCTTTTTAATTTCTTTATGATTTTATCTGTTTACAGATACATTTTCCTGAGGATATATATGTTACATATATAATATATACAATAGAGTAGATAATATATATAATACATATATAATATACATAATACAATAGAAGTGGTATATATACACGCGTACATATAATACACAGATATACATATATACATATATATGTGTGTATATATATATATGTGTTTGTATATATATATATCAGTTCTGTTGTTGGCTTTTTAGATCCATATACACAAAAGTACTTAACTGAAGATTTTGCTGACCAGAAGGCCTATATACATGTGACTTTACAATAACAAATTAAACTCTTTACCTCAGTTTTTGGCAGAAACTCTGTAGAATAGACATCAGCGTACTCAGTTTAATGCACAGGGCTGATGTGAGAACCAGTTGAGATAATTTACAGAGGCTTTCATAGGAATTATGTAATCTTCAAATATAAGGTATAATATATAATAGATTCTACTACAAATAAAACATTTGCATGTTTGAATAACTAGTTTTGGTATTAACTTTATGAGTGGGAATCATTTTTTCATGAAACTTACATACATTATGAAATGCTCACTGTGATACACGTTGTTACCATCTGTCATTATACAAAGTTATTATAATCTTAATTGACCATTTTTTCTATGCTGTACTTTCATCTCCTTGACTTATTTTATAACTGGAAGTTTGTACCTCTTAATCTCCTTCACTATATTACCTATTCCCTCATTCCCCTCCCCTCTGCCAACCACTAGTTTGTTCTCTGTATTTGAATCTACTTTTTGTTTTGTTTTATTCATTTTTAAGATTCCACATATATGTAAAATCATTGTATTGTTCTTTTTCTGATTTATTTCACTTGGCATAATACCTTTTAGATGTATTCATGGTGTCACAAATGGACAAGATTTCATTCTTTTTTTACCCCTGAGTAATATTCCATTGTGTATATATACACATTTTCTTATCTGCCGTGACACTGCCCATGGAGTTGCAGCATGATTAGGGAGAAGGACGAGGCAGAGACAGGTTGGCTGCGAAAGAAGGCGTGGGTGCAGGGGACGACCACAAAGAGTGCAACCGCCAAGAGTGTGATTGCCTGAATAGCTGCAACCTCGCATATTTATTGGCAATAAACCATCAAACACAGTCAAGGGGAGTCTCGTGATCCTAGTGAATAGAGTACATCATGGGGAAGGTCATGGGATTGGATGATGTAACATTCAGCAAGTGAGGCCTATTCTTAAACATGTTTCTATGGACCCTGTGGGCTATTGTCAACAGCAGTCAAGGTTCCGTGGGGGTGGCATTCCACCCTTAAGCAGACCAGGTATTCCTGGCTGCTCATTATCTGAGGGGATTTCAGGAAGGGCAGCGTTCCACCCTGAGCAAGCCAGGCATTCCCAACTAATCATGCTCTGATGTTTCTGCTAAAGCCTGTAGGGTCACAAACATGTTTTCCTATTATTTCCTTAGCATAAGCTCTCGGCCAGGGTCTGCTGCCCTTATCCATTCATTTATTGATAGATACTTAGGTGCTTCTATATCTTGGCTATTATAAATACTACAATAAACACAGGGATGCATAATATCTTTTCCAGTTAGTGTTTTTGTTTTCTTCAGATAAGTGCCTAGGAGTAAAATTGTTGGCTTGCATGATATTTCTATTTTTAATTTTTTGAGGAAACTCCAGGCTGTTTTCTATAGTAGTTGCACCAGTTTATTTTCCCACTAACAAAGCATAAAAGTTACCTTTTTTCCATATCCTTGCCAACACTTATTTCTTGGCTTTTTGATATTATCTATTCTGACTGGTTTGAGGTAATATCACTTTATGATTTTGATTTGCATTCCCCTGTTGATTAGTGACATGGTGCATTTTTCACATATCTGTTGGCTATCTCTATATCATCTTTGGAAAATTTCTACTCAGGTTTTCTGCCCATTTTTTAATCAGAGTATTTATTTTGTTGTTGTTGATGAGTTCTAGGAGGTCTTTATATATTTTGGATATTAACCCCTTATCAGATATGTCATCTGCAAATGTCTTCTTCCATTTGGTAGGTTGCCTTTTTGTTGTTGGTTTCTGCCACTGTGCAAAAGCACTGTAGTTTAATGTATTCTGAATTGTTTATTTCTGATTTTATTTCCCGTATATTCACCAATAATACTGGTGAGCTTGATGTCCAAAAAATAACTGCCCATGACTTCTTTTAGACATTTAATGGTTTCAGGTCTTAGATTTGGGTCTTTAATTCATTTTGAGTTTATGTGTATGGTGTGTAAAAATCCAGTTTCATTCTTTTGCATGTAAGCTGTCCAGTTTTGTCAAAAGCCATTTATTGAAGAGACTTTGTTTTCCACACTATATATTCTTGACTCCTTTGTGGGAAATTAATTAACCATATAAGTTTGGGTTTATTTCTTGGCTATCCTGTTCTACTGATCTATGTGCCTATTTTTGTGTCTACCTCAATAACTATAGCTTTGTAGTATAGTTTAAAATCTGGATTGGGATATGTCCAGGTTGTGAACTATATGGATTGTTCTTCTTTCTCAAGATTGTTTTGGCTAGTTGGGGTATTTTGTGGTTTCATACAATTTTAGGGTTACTTAAAAAAAATTCTAGTTATGTGGAAAATGCTATTGGTATTTTTATAGAGATTGTATTGAATTTATAGATTACTTTTGGTATTACGGACCTTTAAACAATATTCTTTCAATCCATGAGCATGGTATATCTTTCCATTTGTTTGTGTTCAAATTCTTTCATTAATATCTTATAGTTTTCAGAGTACACCTGTTTCATTTCTGGTTAAATTTATTCCAAAGATATTTTACTCTTTCTGTTGCAGTTGTAAATGGAACTATTTTCTTCATTTCTCTTTCTACTAGTTATTGTGTAAAAATGCAGCAGATTTCTGTATATTGACTGTGTATCCTGCAACTGTGGTGAATTTATTCTAATAGATTTTTGGTAAACTCTTTAGGGCTTTCAACATATAGTATCATGCCACCTGCAAATAGTGACAGTTTTACTTCTCCCTTACCAATTTGGATGCTTTTTCTTTTTCTTGTCTGATTACTATGGCTAGGAATACCAGTACTGTGTATCCTGCAACTGTGGTGAATTTATTCTAATAGATTTTTGGTAAACTCTTTAGGGCTTTCAACATATAGTATCATGCCACCTGCAAATAGTGACAGTTTTATTTACTTCTCTCTTACCAATTTGGATGCTTTTTCTTTTTCTTGTCTGATTACTATGGCTAGGAATATCAGTACTGTGTTCAATAAAAGTGGCAAAAATGTGGATCCTTATTTTGTTCCTGACGTTAGAAGAAAATATTCCAACCTTTTACGATTACGAGTTTAACTATGAGTTTGTCATATATGGCCTTTATTATTTTGAGATGTGTTCCCTCCATACCCACTTTGTTGAGAGATTTTACCATAAATGGATGTTGAACTTTGTCAAATATTTTTCCTGAGTCTATGGAGATAATCATAAGATTTTTTTTTTATTTTTTTGTTTTGTTAATGTGATATATCACGTTAGTTGATTTGCAAACCCCTGGACTATATCCCACTTGATTAGTGGTGAATGACTCTTTTACTTTGGGTTTGCTAATATTTGTTGAGAATTTTTTAATTTATTTTCATCAGGGATGATAGTGTGTAGTTTTGTTGTTGTTGTTGTTGTTTTTGTCTTTTTACAATGTTTTTCACTGTTTTCTGTACCAGGGTAATGCTGGACTTGCAGAATGAATCTGGAAGCATTCCCTCCTCTTCTATATTTTTGAATAGTTTGAGAAGGATAGATATTAACTTTTAATGTTTGGTAAAATTCATTTGTGAAGCCATCTGGTGTTAGACTCTGCTTCTTGGAGAGTTTTTCNTGAGTTTGTCATATATGGCCTTTATTATTTTGAGATGTGTTCCCTCCATACCCACTTTGTTGAGAGATTTTATCATAAATGGATGTTGAACTTTGTCAAATATTTTTCCTGAGTCTATGGAGATAATCATATGATTTTTTTTATTTTTTTGTTTTGTTAATATGATATATCACGTTAGTTGATTTGCAAACCCCTGGACTATGCTTCTTGGAGAGTTTTTTGTTTTTTTGTTTTCCATTTCAATCTCATTACTAGTAATGGGTCTGTTCAGATTTTCTACTTCTTCCTGATTCAGTCTTAGAAGAGTGTATGTTTCTGGCAGTTTATCCATTTTTCCCCCTAAGCTGTCTGATTTGTTGGCATGAAAATTTTTATAGTAGTCTCTTTTAATCCTTTGTATTTCTGTGGTGTAAGTTGTAACTTCTTTCATTTCTAATTTTGAGTCCCTTCTCTCTCTTGATGTCTCACCAAGGTTTATCAATTTTATCTTCTCATAGAAGCAGCTCTTAGTTTCCTTGATCTTTTTCTATTTTTTTAACATCTGTTTTTTATTTGTTTTCACTATGATCTTTCTTTCCATCTGTTAAACTTTGAGCTTTGTTTCTTTGTTTGTTTTACTTTTTCTTGTTTCTTTAGGTGTAAAGTGAGTTTTGTATATTTTTTTTTTTTTGAGATTTTTCTTGTTTCTTGAGATAGACCTGTATCACTACAAACTTCCCTCTTAGTACTGCTTTTGCTGCATGAAAGATTTTGAACTATGGTGTTTCCATTTTTATTTGTCTCTAGATTTTTTTTTAAATTTCCTCTTTGATTTCTTAAGGTACCCATTGGTTGTTTAATAGCATGTTGTTTAGCCTCCACACATTTGTGTGTTTTCCAGTTTTTCTCTTATCCTGATTTTCTAGTTTCATACTGTGTGGTCAGGAAAAAATGCTTGATATAAGTCCAATCCTAAACTTGCAAGACTTGTCTTGTGGTCTAACATGTAATCTATCCTGAAGAATGTTTCATGGGCACTTGAGAAGAAGGTGTATTTTGTCGTTCTTGGATAGAATGTTTTGTTAAATTTGTTGATGTCAAATGGTCCAATGTCTGGTCTTAGGTCTTGTTCAAAGCCACTGTTTCTTTATTGACTTNATGGTCCAATGTCTGGTCTTAGGTCTTGTTCAAAGCCACTGTTTCTTTATTGACTTTCCTTCCAGACAATCTATCTGTTGATGTACTTGAGGTGTTAAAATCCCCTACTATTATTCTATTACTGTCAGTTTCTTCCATTATGTCTGTTAGTGTTTGCTATATGCATGTAAGTCCTCCTAAGTTGTCTGTATTTTTACAGTATTATACCCTCTTGTTGGATTGATCCTTTTATCATGATACAATACCCTTATCTCCTGTTACAGTCTTTGTTTTAAAGTCTATTTTGTGTAATATAAGTATTGCTGCCCCAGATTTTTTTCCACTTTCATTGTGATGCAATTNCTTTGTTTTAAAGTCTATTTTGTGTAATATAAGTATTGCTGCCCCAGATTTTTTTCCACTTTCATTGTGATGCAATTTTTTTTTTTCATCATTTCACTTTTATTCTGTGTATTTTGGTCTGAAGTGAGTATGTTGTAGGCAGCATATGTGTTGTTTTTTTTTTTTTTCTTTTAATCCATTGAATCATCCTAGGTTGTTTTTTGTTTTTGTTTTTNTTTTTTTCTTTTTGTTTTTGTTTTCCTTTACCCCTGAAGGAAGTTCTTTTAACATTTCTTTTTTCTTTTTTTTTTTTTTAAAGACTTTATTTATTTACTCGACAGAGATAGAGACAGCCAGCGAGAGAGGGAACACAAGCAGGGGGAGTGGGAGAGGAAGAAGCAGGCTCATAGCGGAGAAGCCTGATGTGGGGCTCGATCCAATAATGCCAGGATCACGCCCTGAGCCGAAGGCAGAAGCTTAACCACTGTGCCAACCAGGTGCCCCTTTTAACATTTCTTTTAAGGCCAGTTTAGTGATGATGAACTCTTAACTTTTGTTTGGTAAAATCTTTACCTCTCCTTCAATTCTGAATGATAACCTTGCCAAATAAAGTATTCTTGGTTCTAGGTTTTTGTTTTGTTTTGTTTTTCCCTCTCAGCACTTTGCCGGCCAGAAGAGAGTAGCATGATATGTTTTAAGTTTCTGTTGAAAAATAGGCTCATAATCTTATGGAGTTCCCTTGGTACATAATGGTTTGTTTCTCTCTTCTTCCTTTTAAGATTATATTTTTAATTTTTGTCATTCTAACTAGTATGTGTCTTGATGTGGACCTTCTTGGATTTATTTATTTAGGACTCTCTGTGCTATCTGGATCTGGACAGCTTTTCCTTTCCCAGTTAGGGAAGTTTTCAGCTATTATTTCTTCAGATAATTTTCTGCCCCTATTCTGTGTCTTTTTCTCCTGAGGTCCCTATAATGTAAATGTTATTATGCATGATGTTGTCACAGAGGTCCCTTTACCTTATCCTTATTTTTTATTTTATTTTTTTGTTGTTGTTGTTCAGCTTGGTTGCTTTCACTACCCTATCTTCCAGATTGCTGATCCACTCTTTTGCATCTTCTATTCTGCTACTGGTTCCCTCTAGTATAATTTTCCTTTTTAGTAATTGATTTCTTCAGCTCTGACTCATTCCTTTTTCTGTTTTCTACTGCCCTGTTCCAGTACTGAGTATTCACTCACTGTTCTCACAAGTCTAATGAGAATCTTTATGACTTTATCAGGTAGATTGCTTACCTCTGTTTCATTTAACTCTTTCTCTTGGGTTTTACCTTGTTCTTTCATTTGGTTCATATTTCTCTGTCTTTGAATTTTGTTTGGCTTTCTGTGTTTATTAGTATGTTTTAGGTAGATCAGGTGTATCTTTGCATCTTGAAAGTAGTGGCTTTATATAGAAGGCATCTCGTGGTGCCCAACAGGGTAATCCCTTCTGGTCACAAGAAAGAGGTGCTCCAGGAAGTTGTGTGTGTGTGTGTGTGTGTGTGTGTGTGTGTGTGTGTGTGTGTGTGTAGGTTGTGTGTGCTCTCTTGTTGCAGCTGGGCTGCAACTGCTATCAATGTGCTGATGCACAGGGCTGGCCCTCAGCCCAGCTATCAGCAACGATTAGCCATAACTACTGTGGGTGTGTGGTGGGCAAGTCTTACCCTTGGTGGGGATGACTGAGACACTCCTGACTATAGGTACTGTGGATATACTATGGGTGGGGCTATCTTCCATTACAGCTGAGTGAGAAGCCCAGCTGTAGCTACTGCAGGAATGCTGATGTGTTAGGGTCCCTAACTCCCTGGGGTAGGATTCACTCTGGAGCAATGCTAGTCCCAGCGGGGGATTCTTGATGGTTGTGGTTGGGTTGTAGGCGCACTGGGGTGATGTCAATCTAGACTCAGGTAACTCACTTGGTGTGGAAGCACAGGAACTAATTTGGAGGTGTACCTGCCAGGGCAGGTGAGTTGGGTAGGGAAGGTCTGTCGAGAAGCAAGTGGGCAGGGCAAGTGGTGCTAGCAAGTTTGATGGAGAGTGTCAAAATGACTCCTTCAAGTGACCTGCCAGCTACACTGCAGTAGGGCAAGAAAAATGGCACCCATCAAAACTTTTGTTCCCAGAAAAAGCTCATGAAGGTCTCTTACCTTCTGGCACATGTCCTAAAATTAGTCAATAAATCTCCTTCATGTTTACTCAGGTCCTTTTTAAACTGCTGCTTCTGCGTTGGGTCTCCAGCCAATTGATAGAGTCTCCTGGCCTTTTAAGAATGGAGACATGGTTTTCTGTAGCCCTTCAGCTCTCCTAGGGTTAAGCCCTTTGATTTTCAAAGCTTCTGGAGCTAAGGCCCACCAATTTTCAAAACTGGATGTTATGGGGTCTTACGTTCTCATTACAGGTACCCAGGGCAATGAGTGCCCTGTGTATGGTTTGACCCCTTACTCTTCCATGTCTGTGATATAGCTCTTACTTGTGGGTTGCCTCACTGGGGGTGGGTTCCTGACCACATCTTTGCCCTTCCTACTTTTCTTGATGTGGTCTTCTTTTTCTCTTTCGTGGTGGAAGGGCCATTCTGCCACTCTTCAGGTTGTGCTTAGAGTGGGTTTCATTATATGTAGTTATTCCCTTGGTGCCTCTATGGAAGATTAGCTCAGGATCCTCCCACTCTGCCCTTTCCTCCCAGCTGCTCTCCCATATTTATAATTTTAATCATGGCATGTGCCTGTCAGCTTTCATTCACCATAATAAATTTGTTAAAAAATTAAAACAGTGTTAACTTTCTGCCTGTCTCCCTTTTGATAATTCCTCCCATGTCAATAAAGGTTCATTTGGTTAAATCTTGAAATAAATCAGTGCTGTATCCATCAGCTTACAAACCAGGAAGCTAAAGAAATTTTCTCATATATTTATTATACATAATATTTTCATAACCTTACCCATTCATATTGCTGTTGAAGGTTAATACTGTGACATCATATTGATGTCTTGTAAGGCAACACACAGGCTCCTGCTTTATTTGTGTTGGGTTATAATTAAGAACTGGTTTTAAATATTTCTGAGTTCAGATGATGATTCCACCTATCTCCAGTTGTATAATGTGGAGTTTGCCTAGCCCCTCTGTGTTTGTTTTCTCATGTGTAGCAAGAAAAATAACATTACCTTCATCACTGTGTTTTGTGAGGATTAAAATATTGAATCTAATGCATTTAGGATAGTGTCTGACATGACTGCCATGGAAGTGTTGATAATTGTTGTAGTTTCCTGACTGCTTACAGATCTAAATCTTGAAATACCCTCTCAGATGCAGATTTTTCTGTAGTACATGTCAAACTAAAATCAGAGTAAGTGGCATACTAATTTGTAAAG